>NC_041401.2:20741601-21070768 GCF_900747795.2 Erpetoichthys calabaricus | reverse complement strand
AATTCAAAGACCACTGCACCATTATCATCCACTCAAAACTAGTCCAGTTTCTACTTCTCCTTTGACTTCAAAGCAATTTTTGAGAAATTCACAAGTATTTCTGTATTTATGCTGCAGTTCAGGTGAAGCAAATTCAGTGGGGTACTGCAAATGCAGGACAGTTTGGGAAATTTTAAATTTTGCCCCATTATATTTTCTGATAGTCATATCATCATGGTGTGAAAGCCATATTATGAACTATTTAGTTTTTGCTTTTTCCTTTTAATCTAACTCCGTTTTAGAATTAATTTGGTAATTTCTCTTTATCTTGTAATAACAGGAACAGTCCTGTCTCCTTTTCTTTTCACTCTTTTCACCTCCGACTACAAATATAACCCAAAGTCAAGTTAATTACAGATATGTTCAGATGGCTCTGCACTTATTGGGTGTATTGGTAAGGGGGATAAGACAATGGAGAGGAGTCAGGTGGAAAACTTTGTTTCTTGGTGCAGAAAGAACTGTCTGCAGCTAAACATCAGAAAAACCAAAGAACTTGCTATTGACTTTTGCTGCACCAAACAGCCTCTATGTCCAGTTAATCTCTACAGGGAGTAGATGTAGAGAAGGTACACTGCTACAAGTACTTGGGGGTCAACATCGGTGACATGTTGGACTGGTCTCAAAACACAGAGGAACTACAGTATATAGGGACAAAACAGACTTTTTTGCCTTAGGGGAATATGGGAAGTGACATCCTTCACATGTTCTAGAAATCTATAATGCCCAGCGTGATTTCCTACACTGTGGTACTAACATCACATCAAGAGAGACCTACTGAATCGACAAGCTAATCAAAACTGCTGGCTCAGTTATTTACTGCACTCTGGACCCCCTTGCTGGTTGTAGCAAAGGAGAGAATTAAAACAAAACTGCGTGCCATTATGAGCAATGCTGCACATCCTCTCTCTGACACACGAACACTGAGAACTTTCAGCCAACAAATTATTTAGCTGAAGTATCAAGAAACGCTACAGGGGGCTCCTTTATACCAACAGTAATACGCCTGAGACTGTGACAGATAAGTCAGAAGTTTTTCTTTTTTTTTTTTTTGTCATTCTGGTGTATGCTCAGACTGTGGTGTCCGTGCATTTTATTTATTTATTTATTTATTTATTTATTGAGCTTCCACATAAAACCAAATTTCCCCATGGGACAAATTATCTATCTATCTATCTATCTATCTATCTATCTATCTATCTATCTATCTATCTATCTATCTATCTATCTATCTATCTATCTATCTATCTATCTATCTATCTATCTATCTATCTATCTATCTATCCTCTAGTGCCATACATGTACTGTACAGCTAACTAGTCTGCTCTGTTTCTGAAGTATGCTGAATGTCAGAATTGCACAGTTTATTAGTGGGTGGGAGGCAATCAGCCTGTTGGTATTCTGTTTAACAGTGTAACCAGTGGGGTGATTTGCTGCCCTTATAGTTTGCTCCAAACTGCTCCTACGTGTTAGCAGGGATAAGGAAGTGATTTAAAAAAACATTTCCTGCAATATGATTGTAAAATGGCAGCTCAAAAGTGTGTCAAAACTAAGAGAATGGACTATTTGAGGCATGCAATGACCTGTGCCTGAATAATGACCCCTCAAGACAAACTTGATTGTAGTTTAAAAAAAATAAATAAAAAAAGGAAAAAGAAAACTATGAACAATGCCTTTAAAAGTTTTCACGTATCACACTTTATTGCTATACAATATTAAATTACAATGGATTTAATTTTCTTTTTTAAAAACTGATTAACAGAAAGAGACTCTTTGATGTCAAAGTGAAAACAGATCTCTGCTAAGGGGTCTAAATTAATTACAAATTATAAATATAAAGCCCAAAATAACTGATCACAAGGCATGTGGTTGACTCTGAATTGAGATGGAAGAAGATTCTATAGTCGAATTTGACTGAAATTAATCTATTTGGCCATCAGACTAAATGCTATGTTTAGTGTAAGCCAAATATGGAATACCAGCATGAAGCATTGTGTCGGTAGCATCTGAAATCATCATAATTATTATTACTGTTACAAGTGTATTTCACTATCTCTTGAATTTTCTTACTCTGGGAGACAGAAGGGTCAGTCTCCTTTAAGGTTTGTTTTCACTGCAGCGTCAAGTGGCTAATTGCATATGCCTTCGGCTCTTGGCCGATTCCTTGTATGGTCCCTGGTGCACAGTTGTACAAGAGAGAAGAGACTCCAGCTGCTGGGACTTGAAGATTAGTTTGTGGTACTGTGCTTCCAAATACTGTCAGAGCATGTGATGCAAGGTAATCATTGTTATATACTTGGGGGCTTTGCTGATCTGCGCTACATAAAAAGAAGCATTACATGCTTAATAAAACAGTAAAGACACAACATGCAATGAATTTATGCAAAACAGTGAAGTATTTTCATAATATTCCTGTTATGGTTAGCTGACGTGACCTATATTTGATATTTTTTTAAATGCATGTGAAGTGTAGATCCTGATGAAGTACCGACAGGATAGTGACATCATGCACATGTGAAGTAGATCAGGCCGCAATGTAAAATGTGAGGTGGAGTTCACTTAAACTACACATGCATGAAAGTTCGGCGCATGGGTTCTACATATTTACAAGGGGGCTCCGCCCCCTGCTCACTTCGCTCGCCTACCCCCGGCGTTTTGAACCCACGCCCGCTGGGCAGCCACGTGTGAGGATGACGCACGTTTAATACGAAGCATTCGCCCGTGTCACTCTGGGGCCCCCCACTGTTAATACGGAGCTCCGTCCGTACTATATTATGCGGTGCATTGTGGACTACTGCGGACCCCGTAGTGTTTCCCGTTTCAGTTTGTATCTCGGTCAGTCGAGCTTTTGTTTTTGAAGCTCTTGAATTCCGGTGTTCATTATCTGTAACCTGCTGTCCATGTGTTTGGCCCCCTCGTTTAACCTTTTTATGACGTTTTACTTTACTTTCTACTCTGTCTTTCATTTCTGATCTCGCTTTATTCTGCTTTTGTTTCAATGACACTTGGTCCGTGGTGAATATATTTTCCCTTTTTCGAGTAATAATTTTCATTTGTTTGCAATACTGTGATGTTTATCGTACTGTTAATAATGCATCACTGTAATGTGATTCACCTATGCTGTATAGTTTGGACGTGTGAGGTTGACGTATGTTTAATACGGAGCGTTCGCCTGTGTCACTCTGGGTCTCCCCACTGTTACTACGAAGCTCTTTCCGAACTATTATGCGGTGCACTGTGGAGCACTGCGGACTCTGTAGTGTTTCCCGTTTCACTTCGTATCTCGTTTAGTTGAGCTCTTTCTTTTTGGAGCAATGCCTGCCTGGTCTGCGGCATTTCAGATGCACGTTGTAGGCGCCCGCGTTCATTAATTATATCCAGGCAGGCATGTGTTTGTATCTCGGTCACTCGAGCTGTGTCGTGTTGAATCCATGCCTGCTTTGCCTATGCAGTTTGAGACGCGCGTTGTAGGCGTCCACGTTCATTAGATCTGTCCACGCGGGCTCGGTGTCGAAGCTGTGTTAGTTGCTGAGCTGTTTGGTTTTGGAGCCGAGACAGTTTTGCTTCCGCGGTTTCAGACGCGTGTCCGTACCATCTCGGATTTGATGTATGAACCTTTGTGGACTCCGTAGTGTGTCCCGTTTCACTCTGGGGTGGGGCGTTGACTCCTCTTGTTTTACTATGTCTCCTCCTGCGCTTTTACCACGCATTAGTGCCACTCACAATATGGTGGCGACGCCTGCGCCTTCCGTATTATGTCGGTTTTTACCATGCTGTGTAGGCACATTTGCCTTTTGTACTTTACCGCGCCTTCCGACGCACGATGTAGGCGCCTGCACCTTCCGGGTCTGCCTCCGCTGTGTGGTGTGGACGTTTAACTGTCGTTGTTTCTGCCTTTATATTCTGTATCTCGGTGTGCATGTGTTTCGTGCCTAGATTTTTTTGAAGCTGTTGCATTCCAGTTTTCATCATCTGTAACTCGCACTCCATGTGTTCGTCCCCGTTCTTTAATCCCTTTATAAAGTTTGACTTTGTTTCCTACTCTGTGTTTTATTTCTGACCTCGCTTTATCCTGCTTGCGGCATGTCAGATGGTTCGTAGTCTTTCTCGTTTTACTCTGGGCAGGGGGGCTTTGTTCTGTAACCTGCTCTGCATGTGTTTGGCCCTGTTCTTTAACCTGTTTATGATGTTTTACTTTGTTTCCTACTCTGACAGATCGTAGTCTCTCCCGTTTTGCTCGGGGGGGGGGCTTTGTGTGGCGCCTGCGCACGTGCGTTGTCTCTCCCGTTTCACTCGGTTTGGGCTTTGTGTGGCACTTGCACAGTATGTCTTTTGCATCCACGGGCAGGTCCCTGCGTCCATATCCAGTTTACCATTCTCGTTTAGTAATATGGATGATGTCATGCTGGCCTTGCAAAGCATCATGGCATGCTGGGAAAAAGTTTGTCTAAGCCAGTTGCACAGCAAATTTCTGGGAAAATAGTTGGTGAACTTGCTCACTGGAAAACACACTACATTTGCTATGAATTTTACTGACCAACACTCCTTGTGAAGGTAGACAGGAAAAAGAATGCAGTAAAATACAGAGAAACCCTGTAGGAAAATGTGATGTTTTCAGCAAGAAACCTGTGCCTTGAGAAATTTGTATTCCATCAAGGTGACGACAACTCCTCTTCCAAGCATAACTGCAAAGTCACAGAAGAATAGTTGTTAATGTCCTGGGGGCTCATATATAAACAGTGTGTACGCACAGAAATGTTGCGTACGAACGTTTCCATGCTCAAATCGCAATGTATAAAACCTAAACTTGGCGTAAAGCCACGCACATTTCCACGGTACCTCATACCCTGGCGTACGCAAGTTCTCCGCTAGGTTTTGCAGACTGGCGGCACCCAGCGCTAGAGCAGTGCTACTGTTCCAGTGTGGTTACCCTTTCTTTTTCAGATCCACATCCCTGACACGGCTTTATAAATACACTGAAATTAACCACATATTGTTTATTGGTTTAATGCATCTGATTGTAATTAATCAGTAACAATATAATGGTCAATGGAATGGTCAAACTATTCTAAATACAATAACTGCTTTAGTGTTGTTACTCTCACTGCACCTTCTTCTTCTTCTTTCAGCTGCTCCCGTTAGGGGTTGCCACAGTGGATCTTTTTCCATATTACTTTTACTGCACCACTCAGAGTATTTATATCACTGTATCTGAGTGTGGAATCACAGCTGTAGAGCAGCTGATTGGAAAGAGAATTATCGGGATACAGCATCAAGCACACGCTGCCTCAGCCATGCTGTCTATTGAACTGCTCTTACACGGCAAACGCTTCAGAGCCTTTCCTGTACAGACCTCGCTGTTCAAAAACAGTTTCATCCCAAGAACTATAAATGCACTCGATCAGTCCATCAAGTGCTCCTTGTAGAACTGTTTGTACTTATAAGTGCAATTATCTCACTGTAAACTTGCACTACAGTTATAATATTGCACAACCTGAACCACTTTATAAAACACGTATTTACATATGATGACGATATCATTTTTAAGATGAAATGCAGCAAAATATGTTTATTATATTATACAGATAAAACTTTAACTTCATTTAAATAATCTATATTGTTAATGATTAAACATGCCATGACACGGTGCTGCAGCGCTAGCTAGGAGCTTGCGCTCCATTCACGGATTGTTCCTGCCTCGCGCTGTATTCTTGTTTGTGCTGGCGCGACACTGGAAGGATTGATAGACAGAATAATTAAACATTATGAAGATATTTCAATGTTCCTTCAAAGTTTTGAAGAATCAGCATTCTAAGCTTACAGATGGCTTAACGTCTGTTACAGAGCTGATTGTGTGGCGATTCGGTATTTGGAGAAAGAAAAGTAAAGACAGGAATTAGTGATTAGTTTGTTTGAAAGAGACAGTACTGCTACAATAAAGTATTTCATCGAAGGTCGCTCATGGCGCAGCAAGCATCTTGCGTGAGACATGAACAATCACTGTGCCACCGTGTTCCCATGTTTAATAGCATGATTTAACTCCTATCATCATGAAAATGATATCACGTATACATCTCAGTATTTTAATTATTCAGAGAGCTATAATATCACGAATGTAATGGATTCTGTGTCCTGTTGGAGAAAGAGAAAGGCTGGAAGCACGTAGTGATTCACACACGTAGAGCACATAGAAGATCAAATACAAAACAAAACATTTAATGTGCTACTTTAGTTACGATGGGATTTGAGAAACTAGTAAATTAAACAATTTTAAGATGAAGTTTATTTTGTCATTAAAGTAGAACATCATAATCTATGTGATTAAAGTGGAAATTTTGAGATTAAAGTTAACATTTTGTGCTTTTTTCTCATTGTGTGCCTATTTGTTTTGTCTGTACCCTAATAAGCTTTCATATGACATTCAGACGGTGGGCTACGACTTGCCTTTTCACGGCGACTTTGATATCTGACAACTTCTTTTTTTATTTCGGGCACTGTGCATCTTTGTGAACTTGAGCTTTCGAGTTTCTCTGATACTCTGTCACTTGATCAACTTCCTTTTGTTGATTATATCACTGTTTAAACCAACAAATAGTATGTTTTTCCTTGCCTCCACTTGGTATTAGCTTTTCTCATTGTTTTTTCACAGAAGGCTGAGCTTAAGGTCTATTTGTATTGATTTGCATATTCAAAGAGGTGTAATTCTGGGAGGAGTTGGGGATTTATGTAGCGGAAGAATGTGGAAGTTTGCATACGCACAGATTTATGCATCTAGATTTTTCTGTGCGTACGCACATTCCCGCTTTTGTGCTTACGCCATGTTATAGTATGAGTTCTACTCACAGCATTATACATGAGGCCCCTGGAGTGGTCGAGTCAGAGTCCAGATCTCAATCTAATTTAGAATCTGTGGCTTGATCTGAAAAAGACCATTCACTCACGATAGCTATGCAGCCTCACAGATCTTGAACAGTTTTGCAAAGAAGAATGGAGGAAAATGGTAGTAGCTAGATGTGTAAAGTTGAAACAGAGAGGGAGCTTTGGACCTCGACTTGAGGCTCTCATGGCTGCTGAAGGTGTTTCTATAAAATACTGACTTGAAGGGGGGAATACATACGCCAACAATTTTTTTTTATGTTTATAACTCATTTACACTACTTTGCAAAGATGTGTTTTCACTTTGACAATGAACAGTCTTTTAGTCTGATACCCAAAAGAAGTCATTTTGGTCTCCTTGGACCAAAGAATTTTCTTCCAGGTTACTTCAGCATCTCCCATGTGCTTTCTGATCAATTGTTTTGTGTTTTAACTTATTAATTCAGATCACTTTGCAAAGATCCATTTTCACCTTGACATTAAAGAGTTTTTTTTTCTGTTGATCAGAGTCAAATCTAAAGTTAACTCCACTGAGATTCAACGTTGAATAACAAGAAAATATGAACACTTCCAAGTGGCGAGTACTTTTTGTTTGCACTGTAACCTTGACCAGTGAATGAAAAGGATAGGCCATTCTTCATGTTGAAAAGTCATTACCATGAGGCTTTAGTTTCCTGTTTATGATGTTCACTGATTATTCTGGAACTGTATATTCTGGAATATACAACAACATCAGAAAAATATTGGAGTGTCAGCAATGCTGAAAGCAGAGACAAGGGAAAAAAAAGTGGGTGGGAGAGAAGGGGCAGATGTGACAATGACAGGACACATTGGGAGGAATGGCAGTGGAAACAGAGGGAAGGAGCAGGGAGAACTGAATGAAAAAAGAGCTAAATACAGATACACATAGTGAAGTGACAATTGATACATAAGTCTGGTGCCATCGTATTCTTATTAACCAACATTAATCACATAGCTGCTCCTGAGCTACACAGAAATATTTTCTGCAGACTCACCCAGATTTGCTTTTTTAGTGCCTTGAGCAACCAAACAAAAAATGAAATCTGCCACCTACCGGTGAAGAACAAAAAAAAAAAATCAGGTACCTGACATTCTTTGCCCCATATGCTCTGAGGGCAAAGTGGCACAGATGTCTAAATAGTAGGTTGCAGGTGCTGAGCTTCCTAAATACGTTTGTCTCTGTAAGAGCATGGTATTTATTTTTGTATTTATTTATTTGCGTATTTGCATCATGAGTATTTCATTTTGCAGACCTTTTAATGAACCTGCATAATTAGCCACACAAATCTGCAAGCCAATGGAATGTAAAATGGAGTTTATTGAGCCGTGCTACGGATTTCATTGGGATACGCTGGGCCATTATGTTGCTGCCAGCTGTGACATTGGAGGCTGCCTGTCGAAGACAAGATGTGCATGATAAATAAGGGAGCTACGTGCCGCTCATTAGTCTGACATACTGTAATAGTTGTGCACATCATTCCAAGCAGTCGTGCCATTCTTTCTTTCATTGCCACAAAATTTTGCAGGTGTGTTCATTCTTTCAAGGTGTTAAGTACTTAGAAACTTTTTCAAAAAGAAGTAAAGGGGGATACAGATTAAAAATAGAAAAAACAACTCATTGTGGGTGGAGTGATAAATGAATAATCAGGTGCTTTAAAATAGACAGTGTGGCAGGTTGTAGGTTCAATCCGATCACTAACTCATTTGGAGATATTGGCCAAGTTACTTAACCTGTCTCTGCTCCATTGTACACATGTCATTTTAGGTAAATATATAAACTTCTGGTGTAAATAAAATAAAAAAGTCTTTAAGGATTATGAGTCAGTAGGCTACTTCTCCCACAGTGAAGTTTAAATGTGCATGTTATTATCCATCCATCCATCCATTTTCCAACCCGCTGAATCCGAACACAGGGTCACGGGGGTCTGCTGGAGCCAATCCCAGCCAACACAGGGCACAAGGCAGGGAACCAATCCTGGGCAGGGTGCCAACCCACCGCAGGCATGTTATTATATATGCATTTATTTATTATGAAATGCATTTTTAATGATAAATACAATAGACCTGTACAACTGAATAGTGTCCTAGTCTGGGGAAAAGCAGGTTTGCAATCAGTTTTACTGGGGTAAATTAAAGGAATACTGCACCCAGAAATAATAATTTTATACGTTACCCCATGTAGTTTGTAATGATGGCTTAGAAATATTTTTAACCTCGTTTTCGTGGAGAAGTGGTGGCCGTCGCTGGTCGTTCATTTGTATGCTTACAATGGACAAAGCACATATATTTTTAGCTAAAATATTGTTAAATAAGTAAATTTGGAAAATGAAAGCCTTGACATGGGATTGCTGTTTAAATTAAAGACAGGACTCTTGACCAATGAATGAGGGAGAAAAGCAGGTAACAAAGAATTTACATAGTCAAAGTGAGGGAGTTTATCTATTGTAACACTAGAATTACCAAAGCCTATGGAAAAAACTCGTAATTCGGGCCCACCTTAAATCCCTTCACACTTCTCCGTCAGCGTCTTTTGTTTTGTAAATGTGTCGATCAAGACAAGCAGCAAGAAACCTGCTATCTCATCCCCCCCCCACTGCCGCAGAAATGGCAAGACATTCTCCCAGCTCAAGCCTTGATTATCTGAGAGTAAGGTACCTAGAGCTGTATTGGGTAAATAATATATTGTTATTTAGAACACATGCATTTCATGTGTGTTCTGTGTCTACAAAGATCTATGTAAGCACATCGTGAAAACAGAAATGTTTTTCATGTTTTACTTATAAATGACAAAATGTAGACATGAACTGTATAATACTAATTTTTACAAGTACTATAAATTTACACTGGCTGTTACAGACACAAATCAAATGTATGTTTTTATTGTATAATATTAACAATAAGAGCAGCTCACTAATCAAAACGGTAAATGTGCGAGGCAACCAGTATCGAATCGGCGAACTCTTTATTACAAGTCAGCAGTTCTTACTGCTGCATCACGGAAGCTGTCATATTATACTTGTACCTTTTATGAAAGTGTTTATTTGATATTTGAACTTCAGGTTTCACACATTATATAGTTCATGTCTACATTTTGTCATTTGTTACTAAAACATGAGTAACATTTCTGTTTTAACAATGTGTTTACATAGATTGTTGTGAGCTTGAGCTTGAGAATGGGTTATAGCAGGCTGCTTGTGCTGATTGACAGATTTACAAGACAAAAGACACTGACTGAGAGGTGCGAAGGGATTTAAGTTGGCCAGCATTACAAGTTTATTTTGTAGGCTTTGGTAATTCTAGCGTGGACATGCAAAAGTGGAAAGAAGTACAGAAGATACAATCACGCGGTGCTTGACTCTTTAACATTAGTAAAGAACTGCCAATTGTTGAAAATTACCAGTGTTTTATAGCCCTTTTAAGTGATACGCTGATTGATTTTTTTGTTGTTTGTGATGCAATTTTAAGGCTGCAAGGACTTGCATATCTTACTGTTTTGGAGAAGTGGACATCATTATCATGAATCCCAACAACTACTTATGTATCGTATGATTTAGCACATTGTCCACTAAGCAGAAATTAACATTTTTTTTGTTGGTGTCTTTATCATGATATAAGTGCAGCCAATTGCATTACGAAAATCAGACATCGCTGCAACTAGCCTTTTGATCTCAGCTTGCTCAACCTGACTGGGGGGTAAATTGGATACATCTTGGTAACGTCCTAATTATACCAACCCATACAGATGGCATAATACAACTTAGGGATTCCTGACTAGTCAGCCAGTTTATGGTGAAAAACACCCATCATCAAATACCCTTTGATTGTTACACCTGTAATGAAACAGGGATTGTGTAATTTCTGTCTGATGGTCTCTGTAATGTAGGCTCTAACTAAGTATCCAACTCCAAGAGGAGGGCTGTAGGAAGTGTAAATCAGCTTATCAGCCAAAAAATCATTGTGTTCGCTGATAGCCTGCCGTCGCTAATGTCCTCCAAAAGACCTAATGCTGCCATTGCCAGTTATGTCCTATAACACACAACACTCTTTCTACAGACAAAATAGATATGCTACACATTATGGTAATTAACATTAAGCATATCCATTACAAATCATAACGAACATTGAAGAAAGCTATATTGAGAGAACATAATTAGTTCAAGAATATCAGAATGTGGCATTGAAATGTGCAACAAAATAAAATTTTCTATTCACCTCATTGTCCTGCCACCTGGTTTCACCAACATACTAACACGAAATTTGTCTGCATGGGACTTACGGATGGTTGAAACATACCCTAATGTTAAGTTACTTTTCACAGCATATTTGTGTTTTATAAATCCTGTCTTGTGAAAGAAATGGCTTACACACATTTCAGAGTTTAAGCAAACTTTACACGTGAGGCCCCCCACCCCCCAGGTCCTTAACTTTGAGGCCCAGATTCAGTCATAATCTGGAAACTATCATCTAAAGAAATATTGCCAAGATTTAGCCCGTCAGTCTGAAGCTGACAGTTTAGTGCAGGCTTGGCTACTGCAATTCTCTATTCTCTGACCTCTCCAGGAAGGCCCTGGTTGGGCTGCACTTTGTTCAGAGTTGAAGGTGCTCTTGGTCAATGATCAATGGTCTTGCTCATACATCATTTCAGATATCATAGTAAGGTAAACATCTGAAAGATCTGTCCGATTCACTGGCTTGGACATATTTGTTGTTATTAGTGGGAAGACGAAGACTTATGTGAAGGCTGCCTTTAGTTTTTTTGGTACTTGTTTGTGGAAAAGCCTCTGGGAACCTTTGAAGGCATCTTAGCCAGTTGAATTTGCTAAACGTGATCTTAAACCATATAAATTTAGTCTGGGATTCCCTTTAATTAGCATCTCTTTTGATCATTTTTGCAATGTTTTATTTAGAATTGTTGTTTATACTGTAATGTCCATTTCCAGGTGGGAGAAATAAACTGTATGAACGAGTAGCTGCAGCGATCAAAAGGGGTTTATTGCTCTTCTTTGAATATTCAGTTAACATAGAACAGGAAAGAAAAACTATTTACAGTTCTCCCATCGTTTCAGTCATGGGAGACGCCTTTGCTTTACGCTTTCATTCTTTCTGTGGTGTACTCCTCCTCCAGCTTCTTGTTTTAATAGGCATGACAGTCCACTGGGCCTTCACATGTTGCAGCGTTTCAGTCCCACTGGCTGTCATCCGAAATACAATCACGTGCACCAAGCTCATCCTTTTTCCTTTTCGGTGTCCTGATCTTCCTTTTCAATTTCTACCTTCAGCATCCCAGTTGCTGCTTTAATTGAGTGTGGCAGATGGAGCTCCTCTGTGCCTGGCCTACTCCACAGCACTCTGAACAGCCCCATTTGCTATGGCTTTTGGGATACACTGACTTATGATGATTTGCCAGATGTTACCACACTGCTGTATTGTTCCTTTTAAGTTTATTTTTCTTTTGTTTTTTTTTTCTGTGAATTGCACTCTGAACTGCAGTTGTTGTCATTGACTTGTTTTAATCAGGAACTCCCCAGATAGTAGGATTTTGTTTGTCATACAAGACATCTTCCACTGCATCTAAAGTGCTCCAACTCGGAATATGTTTGCTCCAATTGTGTTGGAGAATTCTTTTTTCGGTAACAGTGCTTAGGCCGAATTTAGGGGGATGGCGTGCTTTTGACATATTGTCAGTGATTTTGAATTATCTCCATGTGTTCAGAATGCAATGTGAAATGACTGATTTTTAAATTCCTCTGAAATTGCTTTGTAATACCTCCCAGGCACATGGGATTCATTCATGGCCCTCTTCTAAAGGGAAAATTAAGCATTTCAGCTTTGAGTTACTATTACTCTTCAGTATCACTGAGATCAAAGTTTGACCATCTTTATGAAAAGTTGGGTCCTCCAAGCTACGCACTGGTGATGTTCTAATTATTTGCACCTGGTTTGATACTCTTGATGTACACTGTATTCATTATGTGCAAGGATCAGGCAAGGGCTATACATTTTGCACTCTAGGAATTTATTTTTCAGGTCTTTATATATGGTACGCTGTATTAATCCCTGAGGGGAAATTGTCTTTTCTCATAACTTTTGCATGTCAGAGTCCAGGGTCAGCCATTGTACAGTGCCACTGGAGCAATGTTCAGTTTAAGGGCTTTGCCTAAGGGCCCAACAGAGTAGGATCCCTTCTGACAGCTACTGGAATTGAACTGTCAACCTTCCAGATACCAGCGCATTCATTGTACAGTGCAATATCTCAGTCCTAGTTTTTATTTTCTTTTTAAACCAACCCAGTTAAATCCCAATTGCTGGTATTAAGCCCTAGCAGCTGTGTATTGTTTTATTTTTTGTCAGATTACTGTGTCTGTCCTAATACAATTACCTAATCCTTTCAGGTATCTGCCTTCTCTTTGCACTTTTCTTTGTTTTTTTCCCTCTTTTTTTTCTTTGTTCTGTACATCTTCACACCTTCACCTATAGTCCTTTTCTTTTGCGGTATTACTTTGCTATCCATTGTTGCAATATACCTATCCATCCACAACCAACAGAAAAATAATTCTACCTATCCGTTTCATTAAGTCCTATTTTATTCTTACGGGATGTTTTGTTATACCAGACTTTGTATCGTCTCTGATTTACTAATAAAGCAAGAAGTTTCTCTTCATGTTCTTCCAAAATAGAAACTTTCACATTAGTAAATTCACTTTTAAATTTTTATTGTTCTTTTACTGTTTATAACACCCAATGCTTCTTTTCTTTGTCGGCATTTCTTCCTTTTTATCTCACTTAAATACTCATACCATCCATCCATTTTCCAACCCGCTGAATCCGAACACAGGGTCACGGGGGTCTGCTGGAGCCAATTCCAGCCAACACAGGGCACAAGGCAGGAACTAATCCCGGGCAGGGTGCCAACCCACCGCAGGACACACACAAACACACACTAGGGCCAATTTAGAATCGCCAATCCACCTAACCTGCATGTCTTTGGACTGTGGGAGGAAACCGGAGCGCCCGGAGGAAACCCACGCAGACACGGGGAGAACATGCAAACTCCACGCAGGGAGGACCCGGGAAGCGAACCCAGGTCTCCTAACTGCGAGGCAACAGCGCTACCCACTGCGCCACCGTGCCGCACTACTCATACCACATTCCTTTTAATTTCCTCTTTCCCTACATGTTCCTAAGTTTGTAATTTCTCACCAGACTTTATTCTTTCTATGATTTAAATACCTATCCAATATTGTCATTGCCTCATATTTATTTTTGAATTTTCCAATATTGCTTTTATTAGTGATTCGACTGAGTTTTATAATAATTTTATTAGTGATTTCACCTTTCATTATTGTCCATTAATTCATCGTAAATAGCACTCTTCTTAGTAATTATCTTGATTTTGCAAAGGAATCTTTCCTTCCCTGTACTTCTGTATACTCTATGCATAAAGCACAATCATCATATGCTATCACCATATTGTGGTTTATATAGAGGTCAAATCCCGTTATAATGAACACTGAACTAATGAAATTTTCAGAATAATGAATAATTTTTGTTAGGTCAGACAAATGTTCATACCAGATCATGTTAAAAGGATTTTGTTTTAACAAAATAAAAACTTCAGGCCACCAAAGATGATAATGTGATGCAAAAAATACTTAATGCCTTGCCTACTCTTTCACAGAGACTTAGGAACTTGTTAGACCAAAAGAAAGTGACAGTCAGTTGCAAAATTTCTGGTCTTGGGCAGTCTGAGCGAGGCTTGGCAAGAGTGTAGGCACAACATGATATAGTCAAATTCTGAGCCAGTTCTCCACTGAGCATCCATGTGGGTAGTTGTGTCGTGTGTGGATGCTATAGTGTTCGAGTTTCATAGTGCTTCTCAAAGTTTTCTTGCGAAATTAGAAGTGTTTATATTTCTGTAAAGAAAATCATTCTGTATTCATACATGTATTTCTATTAAAGAAAGTGACATCTAACGTCTCATTTTCAAATAAAATATTTTTGCAGTTTTAGAAGTGCTGTTTTTTTTATTCAGGTACTAGGGGGCTCTGCCCCCTGCTTGCTTCGCTCGCCAACCCCTGGTGTTTGGTAATTACAAATAGCGTGATGTATGTATGAGATATAGCATAGTGTGAAGGTGTAGATGACGCACATAGGAAGGAAAGAATAAACTGCATGGCACAGTGTAAAGATTTATGGGAAAATTTCCTTGTACACAACATTAGAAGTAAACATGGTGTCTTGTCCATGAATGAGTTTTCCTTGGCATGGATTATTTATAATCTTAACTTTAACGTCAGATGAATGGCGAACTCGTCGTCTTGGATCTTGTTCTTTGTCCTTTATTAAGACTAAAGCAATTGTAGTCGCTGCTACACCTTCTGCTGCTGCTTTTGTATTGGCCTCTCTTTCAACCTCATGTAGCATTTTTATAGACTTAGCTAATGGGTGATTGTTTATGATATGAGTGACGTTTCTCATTATAAGCTCCGTGCATTGTTTGTTTTCAGGAAGGTTCATTCGTTGAAAAATTGCGTCATCTGGATCCAAGATGTAGATTTGTGCAAATTTGCGTTCTTGATTTGTTTCAGGGTGCACTGTCCCAATGCGATGTAATATTTGTCCACATACGCGAAAGCAGTATGTGCCATTGCCTTTTGGAGGCCTGATATTTACTCCGGTATATGCAAAAGCAAATGAACTATTGTAGGATCTAATGCAGTTCATAAAGTTTTTACTTTCAGGTACTTCGTTAGTTAGAAGCTTCTGTAGATATTCAGGATATGAATGTAAAGGAGGCAGTCTAACTTGACCCTTGTGACAACAACGTGTAAATTCATTACTTGTATTGCCAGTTGTTTCTTCAGGGAAGTTAAGTGAATGACAATGATTGCAAATGACATTCATTAATCCCAATGAATTTTCATGAATAGTGGACTCATCATTAAACGCGTTGTCAGCCAACTGTCGGAATCGTTTAGCAGGTGTTTGTCGTTCATGTCTTTGACGTTTATCTTTTGCTTGTGCCGTTTGAGAGGCGCGTCGTTGTATGTCCAGTATTTGGGATGTGTTGTTTTGGAGCTGTAATCGCTTTGCTTGTGTTGTGTGAGAAGGCCTTTTGAACCCATGCCTGCTTCGCTTCAACACTTTGACATGCGCGCTGCATGCATCTACGTTCATTGTGTCTGTCCATCTGGGCTCGTTTCTGTAACTGTGTTAGTTGAGCCTTGCGTTTTTGTATCCGAGACATTTTTTGTTCATCGGTTTCAGAAGCGCGTTGTAGGTGCCGACGTTTATTGTTTTTTTTTCATGCGGGTACGTGTTTGTGGTCCCGCTACTAAAGACGTATCGTTTTGTAGCCGTGATCGTGAAATCATGACTTGTTTGTTCTTTATCGTTAGTAATATGGATAAGTAATAAGGAGGATCGCACTCACTGTTAATATGGAGCCTTTTCTGTGGTTGTACGGTTAATAGTGCATCATTGTAATGAGATTCACCTATGGTGTCTAGTTTGAACGTGTTCAGATGACGTATGTTTAATACGGACATTTCGTTTCTTCGTATTATTACCCATCAGGTGTCGCGCCTGTATATGTATTGTAGTCCGGTCTCTTGTTGTCTATGTATGACGTCGTTTGTTGTCGTGCGTTTTTTTTTGAGGGGCGCGTTGCCTCATTTTTTATTTCTGTTTTTGGAGGGGGGCTTTGTGTGTCATGGGTGTGAATCCTCATTTTTGTGTGCGTACCGTTTCGTGTGCTATGTGGCGCTTGCGTCTGACTCCTTTGTTTTTGGTGTGCTAGGGGCACGTCGCCTCATTTCTTATTTCTGTTAGTGGAGGGGTGCTTTGTGTGTCGTGGGTCTGAATCCTCTTTTTTGTGTGTGTCCTGTTTCGTGTGGTATGGGCTTCGTGTGGCGCTTTGTTGCATGGGTCTGTTGCTATGGGCGCAGTGCATCATTTCTCAGTTTCCGGTGCTTGGAGGGGGGCTTTGTGTGGCGCCTGCGCACTACGTCTTTTGCGTCCACGGCCCATGTCCCTGCGTCCATCCGGTTTACCATTCTCGTTTAGTAATATGGATTGTCAAGCTTGGCTCACAGTGTTAGTTGTACGAGAGACAGAAAAGTGAGTCCAGGGTGGGTGTTAATTGTTCTAAATAATCGTGCAACAAGCACGTAACGCAGTAAGACTGATCCTGCAGAAAACAACCAATTCCTTTGCCCTTGGTTTACTGTTTAACAGACGCAGCAGAGCTGCTATGGAGCTGTACTTGCTCTGCTGCTTAGAGATGGTCACAACAGTGTATGAATTTTCTTCCTATTCGTTATAATGAATTTTCTGTTATAACAAAACACTTTTATGGCCCCATGAATTTTGTTACAACAGGATTCTACCTGTTTTATGTATTACTTAAATTCTTTATACGTAATGGTCGTCTTTCCATCATGTATATAGTATCTTACTTTCCATCACATAACAGATTATTCTGTTTCTCTTCTTGTTATCCTTATCTGGCACTTAGTGCCACTGCTCTAGTGCCAGGTTGTTTGCCTACCTATGGAAAATTCATCTCAGATAGAGGAGCACTGGGATCATGGGGTAGAAGGGTCCTTTCATCTGATTGGCCAGTAATGACTCAGCTGTACAATGGCCAATACAGGGGAGGCAGCTAGTTGGACTCATAACTGAGTCTGGCTTGTCTGACTCCTTTTCTACAATCTGGCTGTGGTTCTACAATTAGTTGATGGGGAAATGTTGTTTTTTATTTATGTTCATTAGTTTCTACTTTTTTGATGTATTTTAACAAATATGTATCTTCTATACTAATAAAAGGCAAAGCCCTCACTGACTCACTCATCACTAATTCTCCAACTTCCCGTGTAGGTAGAAGGCTGAAATTTGGCAGACTCATTCCTTACAGCTTGCTTACAAAAGTTAAGCAGGTTTCATTTCGAAATTCTACGCGTAACGGTCGACAACGTCCGCCATGTTAAACTTTCTTATTTATGGCCCCAAATTTGGTAGGCGGCTTCCCTGCGCTAACTGAAACCGATGTACGTACTTATTTTGGTGTTATGACGCCACTGTCGGCCGCCATATTGAACTTTCCAATGGTCTTTGTTACTTATGGGCTAATCTTCATTCCCAGCGCTAACTGAATCCTACTTGCGTACATATATATGTCCACAGCCTGCAGCTCGGTCGCCGTGTGAGGCGGCGTTGGGTCCCCCATCCCCACGCCTCCCACGTAGTTGGCTGCCTGCCTATATAAGGCCATCTGTCGCTCCGGTCTCTTCATTCCCTTCCTTGCTTCGCCACGGTATTCACATCTCCCTGCTGATAACTGCAGCCTTTTTATTTAATCCACAGCTTCTCCGCTGTTTAATTGTTTGTTAAAGGTTGGCATTGATTTGAGGCAAGATTGATTTTCACATGGCCAACTATATGTTGCATGCTCAAGAGTAAGCTCAGTGCACAGCTTGTTCATATTACAACCGGAGGGCCAAACTGACAACGTGGTATACAAAGAGATCCTTAACAAATAATTATTGGTATTTTTTCCCTCAGTTTAAAAAGGTTTACTTTTCTTCTTAATAAAAATTTTAAAGCAGTACTTCGCCGCTGCGAAGCGCGGGTATTTTGCTAGTCCTTATATAAGATAGGTCTGTATTTTGTGACTGGTATTTACTATTCTTTCATTCTTCCTTGCAGTTTCTCCTGTTGTATTGTATTATATTTCTGAGGTGGCAATGATGGATTAGGCATTGAGCTCTGTGAACAGGATCACTTGTGTTCTGTTTTGTGTGTTGTATTTAACCCATTTTTTGACACCCATTGCATGCCCAACCTATCTTGAAGGGGGGAGGAATTTTCTTTCCCAAGATATTTTTCCCTACAGGAGTGTTGTTTTTTGAGGGGGGGGGTGTCTTCTTAGGTAGTCAATTCTGGTGGACTGTTAAAAAACAGGCGTTTTAAAGCCCATTGAGGCATTCCTTGTTTGATTTTATGCTATACTAACTGTGTAAGCCTGTGCTGTAAAAATCCCCGGGTCCTAGAAACTATTGAAATTGTCAGAAAAAAAATGTGAAATGTAGAGATGCCAGGTAATTGAAAAGAACAGTAAAAGGAATACCATTTTGCTGATGTTAGCGGCTAAGCGACTTTGTCTTTCTTCTGAGGTTTCGTTTTGCTGACATGTTGGCCTCGCTTGTGTTATTAGCGGCTAAGTGAGTTTCTGTTTCCTCGGAGGCAGAGCCCTTACCCCGACACACACTTCCATGCATAGACGTTTATATATAAGACAAGAAATAAATTGTTGTTGTTGTTGCTTAGTTAGACGGTTCTTGTGTATGTGCTTTAAACATCTACCAGTGAAGCTAAAGACCCTAATGACCTCACACAGTGCACGCAGGTGCTTTAGCACTCCTGTTGAACTCCACTGAATTGACTTGTTGATGCTTATGTATCAATTCATACTGTATGATCTGCTGGAAAGAGTCATTCAAAAAAAATAAATCTTTTGCAAATCGCTTGACACTAATTTTTCTACCACTGTGAAAATGTCGGCTGTGTTTGCAAAGAGTTTAGCCTAGCACAATGTTTCTAGTCTTCAGCTTATCTTTAGCTCGTGTCTTTATGTTCTGATTTTCCTTTTGTTCTTTGCTTTTTTGGATACTTCTGCTTGAGCAGCTACCCTGAGCTGCCAGGAATTTCTTTGGGTTTTGGACCTAAATAATGTATGTATTCGTAGATCATTTTTTTTTTTTCTGGCTCATCATGGCTGCATCACCTTTGCTCGAGTTTCTGACTGTGCACTGTTGAACACCATTCTTCTTTCCCCCTCAGTTTCTCATGTTTTGGATTGCAGTTTTTTTCTGACACTTTGGCCTTTCCTGCTTCTGTTCCAGAGGCTGTACTTAACTTTTGACAACAGCAGTTATGGTCTTGTGTCCTGAGGTTCCTGATTCAGCGCAGTCTCATATTGCTTCAGAGGCAATTTCTACGAATGCTCCTGATCCTGCCTTCTGTTTCTGCTCTAGAGAAAAGTATTTCCAGATGTTTGGTCAAGAGGTCTCAGAGAGAAACATTCAAGTTTTTCTTGCTCTAGAAAGCTACATCCAGATGTCTCCTCATGCTCTGGATTGCTTTATTTTGCTATTTCTCCTGGAAGCCCTGAATTAAATGAGGCTTATAAGTGTCTGAGGATGGAGGAGAAGAATGAAATCACTTCATTACTACAATATTTCTGCTACTACAACTTCTTATCATAGTAATCTATTTTCATGACAACTGTTAAGTTTGATTAGTGGTATACATTTTCAAAATGCCTTCATTTGTATCAATAATCATAACAGATGAAAAGACATTTATACAGAGTCATGTAAGATATCTGCGGTGGGCTGGTGCCCTGCCTGGGGATTTGTTCCTGCCTTGCACCCTGTGTTGGCTGAGATTGGCTCCAGCAGACCCCCGTGACCCTGTGTTAGGATATAGCGGGTTGGATAATGAATGACTGAATGACTGATATAAGATATGTTGTGCAGAATTTTGTCAAAGGTTTTCATATTCTACTTTTGTTAAAGAAAAGAAATAAAAAAACAAAGACTTTAAAAAAAAAAAAAAAAAAAAAAGCATGCTGCTGCTCTTTATGAAGTGACGTCTTCAGATACTGAGACGTTTATTCTTCATAACAGTGTTATCTAGCAAATTAATTCGACTGACCTGAAAGCTTTACTTTCTTTCTAAGTTTCTTACGTTTGAAAATTAAGAAAAAAGTTTCAATGAGAGAATTTGTTTTGGGAATACTAAATAGAAGAATATCTCATCCCTAAATTAAATGATTGAGAGAGTGAATTTGTGCATTACGTGAGTTATGCTTTATTAAACTGCTGGTGCCTCTTGCTCTGTCCACTTGGTTCCTTGTATTAAGCCTTAGATTTACTGTAAATTTACCTAACCTAAACCTTAACCTAATAGGTTTGAAAATCTAAACATGCTGTAACATTCAGGTGCTTTTGAGGGTTGTGCTGGCACTGTAGCCCTCAAAGGAGTGATTTCAGTAGGTGGGTTCTAGAACCTTCTAAATCAGTTCCAGGGTTGCGGGGGACAAAGACCACCTCACCAGGATTGGTCAAATGACTGAAAACGGGACTGGACAGGACTCTAGTCCATCGCCGGGATCACTCTCACTCACTCACTCACTCAGACACACATGCGCATGCACAAAGACACACATATTCACATACAGAGACACTTTGCAATAGTCAGTTAATATCTATCTATTATAAAAGAAAATCTTGAGACAAGACTATTGCCAAGAGATTTTTTCAAGTCCTGCCCTCCTCTCAACCATTTCCGGTTAACGGCCCATGGTTGTCTCACCTCTCATTTGCGTGAATGCTTTCGTCAGACACAGTTCCTGCTCTTTTCCTCACTTAAGTTCCTAATAAAAGAAGACTTATTGTGTCCAAACCTTATTGAACAATTTCATCCTGAAGGGCTATCAACAGAAAAAAATGAGTATGCGGGCAATCCTAGCACCGAGAAACGAAGTCAAGCGAATTAACACGAAAATTCTCAATCGGTTACACAGCAAATTGGTTAAATGTGTATCAATAGACTATGCTGAAACAGTTGGTGGTGATGGTGCGGAAGATGAAAACATCAACTTACAATATCCTGTAGAAGATCTACAACCGATAATACCGTCCGGTCTTCCACCAGCCAAATTACTGTTGAAAGAAGGATGCATCATAATGTTATTGCGTAATTTATGTATGAGTAATGCCAGTTGTATTAAAATGTTTAGTTTCCCGTAAGAATAGCTTTTGCTGTGACAATTAACAAAACACAGGGACAAACTTTTGAAAAAGTCGGTTTATTTATTAGAGAGAAAGAAACGATATTCACTCACGGGCAGTTATACGCTGTGTTGTCATGATGTAACTCCAAACACAGAATCAAAATTAAATGCAATATTGACAAAAAGTTAATTCCAAATACTGTTTTTACTTAAATTTTACAGTAAAAGTCTACATTTAAAAAGTATTGGCGTGTTAATTTCAAAGCCAAACAGAACAAAAATGTATAATGCATCACATACCTCTAACACAACAAGAAACATCATTTTCTTTCAATTTATTACGTTTTACTGTTTTTTACTATGGTTAAATACTCACTGTAATGTAAAATAGTTAGATCTATTATACATATGTGACAATTCCCATGAAAATAACAGTCTGTTTAAATTGTACATCCGCTTCCCCATATGTGAGTGGCTAAAGTGGTTAGTGCATAGCGCTCGCTAGTGGGTTGGTGAGCGAGGTGAGCAGGGGGCAGACCTCCCTAATAATCTAAAAAAAAATTTTTTTGTAATTCCTTCTTTGCATGAGCCTGGCCATTGTAATTTTCTTGAAATGAGACACGCAAAGCTATTCATTTATTGCAAATTTTGGGAAATAAGTAGTAAATCATTTTAAACTGCAGGTAAGGGTGCTGTGAGGGCAGTTTAGTATAAGGTAAATGCTGAGTAAATGCCTTTTTTGCTCTCTGCATAATGGCTTACAGGACACAGCGTACTTCATTCATATGAAGATGACCGTTTGTTTTCCTTACTTATATATTATACTTTTTATGGTTAAGAAGTTCATTTGTCTTACTTGTTACGAGTTAAAGTATCAGGAGGACTGAGCTGCTCATGCATTTGTTCTCTTTGGCTTGCACTCAAGCTGCACAAGCTCCGGTAGTGTTCTGCATACTCAGTCAGTCCGTCACAGAAACTTCCCACCTGTGCGTGCAGTCTGCTGGTGATTCATTAACTTGTACTGGGGATCTGTTTGCAGTCAGTAGCAGCTATCATAAGTGAAAAACATCAAAATATATAAGATATACATATGAGTGTTACTGCTGCCTGGATTTAAGTGATACAGTAAACTGATTCGTAGCTGAAGTGACACAGAATGTTTCTTCATTTTCAGATAGGTGAGTTTGGAATTTCGCCAAAGCTTTTCAATGGGAGATTTTGAAATTTTAAAAGTGTGTACTGCGCGATCTGTTCAAGATACTCTATCTCTCCGAACATTGAACCATCTCAAGAAATAGTCTATGAAGAATACACATGCCATATTTCAACAAAACTGGTCCATGGGGGGGCCGAGTTGTTTCAAATGGACAGACAGACAGACAGACGGACAGGCATGGGCTATCACAATTGGTGCTTCGGGCATTATATACAAACGCACCAAAAAAATTATCTGCAGTATTTTCAGTTTTTACTGATGGAGCATAATTTAACATATCCTTTTCTTCAGCCCCTTAGATAAGGAATTGCCTGAATTCTGCGATAAGTAGTTCATCTGTTCTGGCAGTGCAATGCAGTGAAAAATTATTTCAAAGAATGCTAATAATGTAATATTTTGGATCAATCTGTTTTGGATTCTAATTATTGAAGCAAACCCTTGTATCTTCTGTTTCCTGGCAACTTCACAAACATGATGAGTCATGGATGTTTGGTCCATGAAAATGAAGAGACACATTTTAACTGAAAGATTTCTCTGTTTTGATAGTAATTTAAAAAAGATAGATAGATAGATAGATCGATAGATACTTTTTTAATCCCAAGGGGAAATTCACTAAAAAAACTGCGGAAATGCAAAATATGAAGGAGTATACAAACCAGGAGAAATGAGAAACTCCAAAGATACTTCGAGCCAGACCCTAAAGAAATACCTGGGTTTGTCTGTAGAATGAAACATCTGAGGTTGAGCGATTCACAGTGAAAAATAAGACAATGTCTGAGCAGTCACTTGCCAACAACAGAAAGCAACTGACATGGAATTTGGTTAGGGCTATCTAACAGGGTTATCTCTAACTCGACTGTAGAGTATTGATTTTAAAGCAATTGAGCAGAACTGCAGTGTATCTTTAAGGTAAGTACATGGCTCAAGGCTCTTATTTTTTCTTTGTATGGAATGAGATGCCACTTATTTGGCTTTGATCTTCACCTCCAGAGAGCTGCCTTCTTTCGCTATTAAAGACAAAGCCTTTTGTGTCATCATTGAGGACCCCTCCTTACTTCCATTAGGCAGAAATGCCCAAAAGGGTACTAGATTACTGGACATCTCTTCTTATATTAGAGCACAAAATAATCAATGTAGTACATTACATTTACAAGTTTGGAAAAAAATCTTCTTCTTAAACTGTATTCATGCATTTGAATGACAATAGCAGATTGTTTAATTCTCCATGATCTATTTTCCCTATATTAGTTGTTCACATATTGTATAATATCATTCTTACTTTATCTGTTTAAAATTAATTTACTAAGAAGGTGATAATATTGTATTCCACAGCTTAGTTAAATTAGAGAGCAGGAACCAGTCTGATTTTTAAGTCCTTTTTCTCTGAGTATGCATTGACTGGTGATGGTGCACTTAATATGCAAGTGATCACAGGCCTAAGGATTTTAATTTCTTCCAGATGTCCTACCTTTGACATCTTGTCCAGAATGTACTCTGTCCCACATATAGTTTAATAGATGTCATGCAAACTTGATTTGTGAGCATGTCATTAGGAAAGGTCATCTCTAACCTTTCGGCATACTACAGTAGATGCAGAATACTCTTACTGGAGTGTAGGTGCAATTTACAGTAGTAAATACAAAGCCACCTTCAACCACGTCCCAAACTCTCAACAATAACGATCAGCAATTGTCAATCTCATTAGTTCTTTGTGTTTGGGACACTTGAACTAGGAGCATAGGAATAATTTAATGTGAAAGGCCATTCAGCCTGTCTTCTTCTTCTTCCTCCCTTTCATTTTCCCCCAGTTCTGTGTAGGGTTGATGTGCTTGACTAACCTTTTCTGCTTTGGCCTCTCTCATATTCTCTTCCTCTGTACTTCCATTCCCATCACTCTTTTGCCCACATGTTCATTGTCTTTCCTCATCACATGTCCAAACCACTTCAACCCACTTTCCTGTACTTTCTTAGATGTTTCTCCCACTTTTCTTGTACCTCTGTTTATCTCATTTCTTATTCTGTCCCTTTTGTAACTCTACACATCCATCTCAACATTCTCATTCCTGCCACCTCCTTTCAATTGTTCCATCCACACTGTGCCCTATGGGTTGTCTCTTCATATATTTTTCCATCTTGGCCTTCCACTGACGCTGGATATTTAAATTTATCCACTTTTTTACAATAGCTTCCCCTGAAGGCTAATCTCTGAATCTTTATCATCATTATATCTCATATAGTCTGTCATCTTCCTATCTATCTTCCAAAGCTGTTCTCCATTTTTCCAACTTCCTCTCCACGTCCTCTTTTCTGGTGCTACACAACACAATGTCATTAGCAAAAAGCCTGCATCAGGGGAACTGATCCTTTATTCCATGACTCAACACATCCATAACGAGAACAAAGAGGTAAGGACTTCATGATCTCTGGTGCAGACCTATTCTAACTGGGATCTTGTCTGTTAGTCCAGCATTGCTTTAAATTCGAGTGCTCCCTCCCTCATACATTTTCTGGACAATCCTCGCACACTTCTCTGGTCCCCCTTTCTCTCTCCTGCCCCTTCAGATCTCCTGATGTGGCACTCTGTCATAGACTGAATGGCCTTTATTGATTTGGAGAAGGCCTATCAAAGATTTAATTTCCTATTTACCCAATGTTTCCAAAGTACAAAGTACAGCTGAGTGTGAACTACACAAATTTGTGGAAGCATTAGCAATGTTTTGTGTGAAAAATATTTTTCTTGGCAAAAAATACATTTAACCAACTTCAGTGTCTATATGTGTATACTTGTTTAAAAGTGATTTTCATGCAAAACAAACTGATTACGTTTTATATTAGCACTGTGTAACATCTCCCACATTTATAGATTTATTAAAAAATATTACAATAAAAATCAAAAACTGAAATCTCTCATTCATACAAGTATTCTGAACCTTAATTCATTCAGTACTTTGTAGAAGCCCCTTTGGCAGCAATTCCAGCTTTGAGTCTCCTTGGGTAAGTCTTCACAAACTCTGGGATAAACTGGCCAAATCCAGGTGTACAATCTTCTGTGCAGATCTTGTCAAGCTCCATTAGACTGGATGGGGAGCATCTGGAAACAACCATGTTCAGGTCTCTCTATGGATATTCTCTAGAGATTAAGACTGGGCTTCGGCTGGCCCACTCCAGGACACTCGGAGACTTGTCCCAAAGCCACTCTTGTTTTGTCTTGTCTCTGTGCTTCAGGTCGTTGTTCTGTTGAAAGGTAAGCCCTTGTATGCATTCTGGAGCAGGTTTCCTTCAAGGACCTCTCTGTATTTGGCTGCATTTATCCGTCCCTTAATTCTGACCAGTTCCCATAACATGATGTTGCCACCACCATGCTTCACTGTAGGGATTGTAGTAGGCAAATAATAAGCAGTGCCTGGTCATTGCAAGGCTTGGAGTTCTGCCCAAAGAGCTTGATTTTTGTCTCATCAGACCAGATAATCTTTTCCCTCATGCTCTGAGTGCCTTTTACTCAAGAGTGACTTCCATCTAGCCACTCCACCATAACACCAAGTTGATGGAGTACTGCTGAGATGTCGTCCTTCCAAAAAGGTTCTCCCATCTTACCAGAGGACTTGTGAGTGACTCTTGGACTCTTGGTTACCCCCTGCCCTACCAACCCCCCAACCAAGGCCCTCCTTGTCCAATTACTCAGTTTGGCCAGATGGTCTACTTTAGGAACCAAACATGGTCCATTTCACAATTATTGAGACCACTTTGTTCCTGGGAACAGTTAAAGCTTTAGAAATGGTTTGTTGCCCCTGCACTAATTTATTGTGTGTCTCACCACAACTTCATCTACAGAGACTTCCTTGGACTTCATGCTTTAGCTTTACTCCTGACATGCAGTGTGAATTTTGGGACTTTCTATACACAGGTGCACATGTGCCTATAAATGAAGACCAATCAATTTAGTTTGCAACAGGTAGACTCCAATCAAGTTTTCAACATATCTCGAGGAGAATTAAACCAAAAAGGAACCTGAGTACAATTTGGAAAGCCACAGCAAAGGGTATGAATACTGATAGGAATGAGAGATTTCAGTTTTTGATTTTCAATGAATTTGCAAACCTTTCTGTAAACATGTTTTCACTTTGTTATTGTGTGACAATGATGGGCAAAAAATGACAAATGTATTGTGGAGCATGGCCCGGACACCGATAGTTCACCCAACACACGTTTATTATACATTATTCTATTTACAAAGTGAAACACACAACCGCAGTACTTCCCCAAAGTCCAGGCCTTTCTCACGATGCCTTTCTCAGGTCTGCCTCCACTCCTCTCCTCCAAGACACTCTCTCTTCCTCCCGACTCCAGCCATCGAATGGAGGGAGGTGGCCCCTTTTATATCCGCCCGGATGTGCTCCAAGTGCCTCCCAATGAGTGACTGCTGGCACTCCCCGGTGTGGCGGAAGTGCCGGCTGTGCACTCAGAAGCACTCTGGGTGTCCCTGGTCGTGTTCCCCTAAGCATGTCAGGGCTCTTCAGGCATCAGGGCGCCCCCTGGCGGTAACCACTGGCCCCTATAGGGTTGAGCTGCTAAGCTCTGTTCCCGTGGTCCCCAAAGCCATCAGGGCGGTCACCCCCTTGTGGTCTAGAGGAGGCGTAAGCCCTCCTCTGGTCCTTCCGGGCATTTCGGCTGGATGCCACCCCCAGCCGCTTGCCACAGTAGCCATTTAAAATGAAATCTACAACACAATAAAGTGTCCAGAAAGTGAAGGGGTCTGAATACTTTTGAATCCACTATAGGATTCTACACTAGAATCTGTAAAATTAAAACTTTTGAAGTCAGACTTTCCAAACTGTCAAAATGTATTCAACACTTTATAGAGAACAGAAAAGTACAACAACAACCTAATCAATCCAGTGAGGTGGTGTTGCATTTGGAGCTTCTCCTGGCAGCATAATTCATGTAACCAGCCCACCTTTTGCACATATACACTCTGCTAGGTTTTCATTAAATGGAAATGATCTCTGTCCACACTAATAATAATTCTTTACATTTACAATATATAGCGCTTTTCTCACTATTCAAAGCACTTTGGAAACTCTCCACCCAAGGAGGACACAGGATGCAAAGCCATGATCTCTTTACTGCAAGGCAGCAGTGCTACCACTGCACCACAGGGAGCCAGAGTTTTCACATCATTTATGAAAGTCCTCCCTGTCCACACTAAAATGACCAAAAATCATTTGACGTAGATATTCACCTACACCGGGCATTGGCAGAAAAATCCTTGAAGGGACGGAAGGGATGGTAATGCTACCAGCCATGGGATTTATTGTAGTAACAAGTCAATTTGCCTTTTGTGCATGTATGCCGAATTCCGACTGTACAAAACACAATTAAGATGCATACAGGAAAGCAACTCCTTTATGTCCACTATATCTTAATGTGTTTGTTTTTTCCCTGCGAAGGGCTACGTAATGCCAAGCTGGCATTTTCTGAAGTATACTGCTCTAGGAAGCGTTTTCAAAAGTGTTTTTGGGGGTTAAAAATGCTGGGGTATTGTGGATGAAAGGTAAAAACAGAAACTAACATCTGCATTTTTAAACAAAAATATAATAATATGCATGTGGCTTTAGGTCCTACTTTTCAACCTGGTTTACAAGCCAATCTTGCACTCTGCTTATGTTCGCTTTTCTAACGTGTTTGTCCTCTGAACACTCTTGAGGACTGTCAGTGAAAAATCACTGGCTGTCTTTCCCTGTATTAGTGTTTGAATCATTTTAATTAGCTCATGCCACTTAATTTTTACCTAAATAATTTATAAAAATTAAAAATAGCAATAGCTTGAGTGGGAGCCTGCCAATAACAAGAATTTCTTTTTTTCCAAGAAAGAAATGTGCTATTAAGACATTTGAGTGGCAGAGCTTAGAAATATAAGCCATAATCAGGACAAAATATCCATCCATCCATTTTCCAACCCACTGAATCCGAACACAGGGTCACGGGGGTCTGCTGGAGCCAATCCCAGCCAACACAGGGCACAAGGCAGGAACCAATCCCGGGCAGGGTGCCAACCCACCGCAGGACACACACAAACACACCAAGCACACACTAGGGCCAATTTAGAATCGCCAATCCACCTAACCTGCATGTCTTTGGAATGTGGGAGGAAACCCACACAGACACAGAGGACAAAATAGGATCAACAAAAGTCATACAATAAGATTCAAAATTTTGTGTGGACAAAAGTCAAAAGCCTGAAATTTTTAATGTTTCATTTATTTATCTTCAGTGAGCCTGTTTCCCTTAATTTGATTTAAAGTTTTGTCCAGTACCCTCTGCAACTCTCACCCATAAGTAAAATCTTAACGGCTATGGTACAAATTGTGACATACACGGCTGCATTACTGCTAAAGAACTGTATCATCAGAAACCAGCATAACACTAACGTAACTTGTGTCATCAGAAAAGGGATTGAAAATAACTGTAGGTACACTAAACAGGACAAAATATTAAAAGCATTCCAAAGTCATCTGAAACATCATCTTATCCTGGTACATGTCTCAAATTTCCTCTCAGCTACTTCTAAAAATGTTCTTTTTCTGCAGCTTGTGAATTGCTGTGCTTAAGCTAATTTTGCAGCTCTCTGCATTTATTTCCCTTAATCCATACTATTTAATGACCAGACTCAAATGGGAAACCTCATAAAAGTTTTATTTTTTTTTAACAGAGTTTATAGGGTCATTATCTTCACATGTACAGAATACAGTAAAAATGTCTCCTCTCTGTCACCATAATTTGTGAGTATAACTTCCTTGAAACTTTTATCTTCTTTACTAGTTATGAGCAAAACCCCACTGAATTTGCTTTGCCTTAAGTACGGTGAAAACGCAGAACTGTTTGGGAATTTTGGCAAGCTTGGTGACAAGCAAGGAAGACATAAGACATTTAACAAAAGAGAGGAGACCATTCAGTCCATCAAGTCCGTTTGTTTAGCTCATAGCTAAGCTCTCCCAGTATCTCCTCCAGATTCTTCTTAAAGGTTGTTAAGGTTTTCTGCTTCAGCTCCATGTCTCGGTAGTTTGTTTCAGAGTCCCACAAGTCTCTGCATAAAGAAGAGCTTCCTGGCTTCTGTCCTAAATGCACTTCCCCTTAATTTCCACTGATGTCCTTGATTATGTGATTCGATCTTAAACTGAAAGAATATTGCTGGATCTACTTTTTCAATGCCCTTGAGGATTTTAAATACGTGCATTAGATTCCCACAGAGTCTTCTCTGCTCGAGACTAAACAGGTGTACTTCTCTGAGTCTGTCAGAGTACGACTTGTCCAAGTCCTGGTTGCTCTCCTCTGCACAGCTTCAAGTGCTGCTTTGACTGCTTCTAGTGCTGCTAAGTCAATGTGGAAGGAGAAACTGAACTAGTTTGGGGTGGATTATAATGGTGCAATGTCTTCTTAAGTTGACCCTCAGTGGTTATGGAAGTATGCTCGACTGATTATTTTGCTATAAGGCAGCATTGCTAAACCAGTGCTCCACCATACCTTCCTGAGATAAAATAATACTCTGAGTCGATTATCTGTCTGTCTCCCGAGCTCCTATTAATAGGACTAACACACACCCACAGAGTCTGTTATGCACGGTATCAATTAGTGTCATATACTTGGAAGAGGGGGGCGCTGTCCCTGTCACGACCTGATCTGCACCACATAGTGAGGAGCATTACATGCTTAATCCAGCAGTGAAGACACCATGTACAATGAATCTGTGCGCAACAATAAAGTATTTAAATAATATTCTCAGTATGCCTCAAAGGAAAATACTGCAAGTTTGTTTTTCTATTTATAAACACATACAGTCATATGAAAAAGTTTGGGAACCCCTCTTAATTCTTTGGATTCTTTGGATCATTGGCTGAGCTTTCAAAGTAGCAACTTCCTTTAAATATATGACATGCCTTATAGAAACAGTAGTATTTCAGCAGTGACATTAAGTTTATTGGATTAACAGAAAATATGCAATATGCATCATAACAAAATTAGATAGGTGCATAAATTTGGGCACCCCTACAGAGATATGACATCAATACTTAGTTGAGTCTTCTTTTGCAAATCTAACAGCCTCTAGACGCCTCCTATAGCCTTTGAGGAGTATCTGGATTCTGGATGGAGGTATTTCTGATTATTCTTCCATACAAAATCTGTTCATTTCAGTTAAATGTAATGGCTGCCGAGCATGGACAGCCTGCTTCAAATCATCCCATAGATTTTTAATGATATTCAAGTCAGGGGACTGTGATGGCCATTCCAGAACATTGTACTTCTCCCTCTGCATGAATGCCTTTGTAGATTTTGAACTGTGTTTTGGGTCATTGTCTTGTTGGAATATCCAACCCCTGCGTAACTTCAAATTTTTGACTGATGCTTGAACATTATCCTGAAGAATTTGTTGATATTGGGTTGAATTCATCCAACCCTTGACTTTAACAAGGGCCCCAGTCCCTGAACTAGCCACACAGCCCCACAGCATGATGGAACCTCCACCAAATTTGACAGTAGGTAGCAGGTGTTTTTCTTGGAATGCGGTGTTCTTCTTCCACCATGCAAAGCGCTTTTTATTCTGACCAAATAACTAAATTTTTGTCTCATCAGTCCAAAGCACTTTGTTGCAAAATGAATCTGGCTTGTCAAAATGAGCATTTGCATACAGCAAGCGACTCTGTTTGTGGTGTGAGTGCAGAAAGGGCTTCTTTCTCATCACCTTGCCATACAGATGTTCTTTGTGCAAATTGTGCTGAATTGTAGAACGATGTACAGATACACCATCTGCAGCAAGATGTTCTTGCAGGTCTTTGGAGGTGATCTGTGGGTTGTCTGTAACCATTCTCACAATCCTGCGCATATGCCGCTCCTGGATTTTTCTTGGCCTGCCAGACTTGTTGGGTTTAACAGCAACTGTGCCTGTGGCCTTCCATTTCCTGATGACATTCCTTACAGTTGAAACTGACAGTTTAAACCTCTGAGGTAGCTTTTTGTAGCCTTCCCCTAAACCAGGAGACTCAATCTTTGTTTTCAGATCTTTTGAGAGTTGCTTTGAGGATCCCATGCTGTCACTCTTCAGAGGAGAGTCAAAGGGAAGCACAACTTGCAATTGACCACCTTAAATACCTTTATAGGTCATGATTGGACACACCTGTCTATGAAGTTCAAGGCTTAACGTGCTAATCCAACCAATTTAGTGTTGTAAGTAATCAGCATTGAGCAGTTACAGACATTCAAATCAGCACAATGACAAGAGGACCCACATTTTTGCACAGCCAGTTTTTCACATTTGATTTAATTTCATACAACTACATACTGCTTCACTAAATATCTTTGTTTGGAAAACACCGCAGTACTCAGATGTTCCTAGGAAATGAAAGACATACCACTGTTATCTTTTTGTTGAAAGTGGAGTAAATTATTATGCAGGCTGAGAGGGGTTCCCAAACTTTTTCATATGACTGTATGGAGAGCAAATCCAGCTGGACTACCAATCAGGTAGTAACATCACGCATACATGTTTACACCATAAATTATTTATGCATATGTGAATCAGATCAATCAGAGGTATAAAGTGTGAGATGGAGTATGTTTAAGTACTCATGTGTGAAAGTTCTGTGCATGTGCAAAGTACACAGAGCAGGTAGTGGCCTTTTTATATCTGCACAGCCTTTTGACAGTGCTGTGTTTCGAGCTGTGTTTGTATAAGCTAGTGAAGTATGCACATTTTTGGGAAATGAGATATACTATGTAAAGCAAAGAGTTGTTGCAGACATGCTGACCTTTGTGCTGTCTTCATTTTGACCAAAAAAACAGACTTCCCTATTCAACTTTGGCTGCTACAGCTCTGTTTTGTGATGTGCCTTGTAAAGCATCATACTGGAAAAAAATTCTTCTAAGCTGGCCGCACAGTGAATTTTCAGGTTAAAATTCAGAAAACAAGGTGTTTTGTCTTGGTAGAGTAATATATTGCTCTACCTTCCCTATTGTATTATTAAGATGTAGCCTCTGTCAGAACGCATCAAATCCCACAGACTTACCACTGTTTGTAAGGTATTATAGTATATAATTTATCCCCACCTTCCCTTCTATATCTATAACCTCAGGCAATTAGGTGTAGTAAAAAAACAAACAGGAATTAAGTTACACATAAAATAATGTTTTATTGATAATAATCATAAATAATAACAATATGCAAAGTACATTTGAATATTGGCAACCATACAACCTGATTAAATGGTGATGTGTAGTTTCAGGCGGCACACAGACTTGTAGTTATTTAAAATGTCTCTAGTTAAGGCATCATTGGTGCTCAGCTTTCTTCACTGTTCAATATGGCTGCTAAGCTGTGGTCTCCATTGTGTTGTCCTTTCAGTTCATGGTGTGATGGTCTTCATCAGTTTGGTAAGAGAGATACTTCTTCATCATATGTTGGTTAGTAAGAGAGGGAGATAGTGTGAGGTTAAGCAAGGAAATTTATAGATGTTCTGTCCAACCCCTAGAGCCAATAGGGCATCATAGTACTTAAAGGCCTCTGAGACAAGCCAATTCCAAACAAGCATACCTCAGACCAATGGGGAAATAGAACATCTTAATACCTGCCATCCCCCAAAACCATTTGTTGAGTTAAAGTTTGCCAGTTAGGCAACCTGGCTTCCTAGCGGGGGGTTGAAAGACTCTAGGAGAGAAACACCCGTGTCAAGCACCCCCTTCCCCCAACTCTGTCGTAAAATTCAAAGAGACTCAGTCGTGAAGGGGGGGCAAACACGAATGCCTCTCACCAAAGTAACACTAAATTACATTGCTTTGTCTAAATTACAAATAAAGACACACAAAATACACTGCTTGGCCAAAAAAAAAGTCGCCACCTGGATTTAACTAAGCAAATAGGTACGAGCCTCCTATTGGATAATTACTGCATGGGCGATAATCTTTCAGCTGGCAACAAGTTATTTAACCCCAACTGGTGCAATGAATTGCTTCTCATTTCTTAAACAACCATGTCGAAAGACACATCTTGTGGTCGTGGAAAAGATGTTAGTCTGTTTGAGAAGGGTCAAATCATTGGCATGCATCAAGCAGAGAAAACATCTAAGGAGATTGCAGAAACTATTAAAATTGGGTTAAGAACTGTCCAACGCATTATTAAAAACTGGAAAGATAGCGGGGACCCATCGTCTTCGAGGAAGAAATGTGGCCGGAAAAAAATCCTGAACGATAGTGATCAGCAATCACTTAAACGTTTGGTGAAATCAAATCGAAGAAAAACAACAGTACAATACAATACAATACAGTTTATTTTTGTATAGCCCAAAATCACACAGGAAGTGCCGCAATGGGCTTTAACAGGCCCTGCCTCTTGACAGCCCCCCAGCCTTGACTCTTTAAGAAGACAAGGAAAAACTCCCCAAAAAAACCTTGTAGGGAAAAAATGGAAGAAACCTTGGGAAAGGCAGTTCAAAGAGAGACCCCTTTCCAGGTAGGTTGGGCGTGCAGTGGGTGTCAAAAGAAGGGGGTCAATACAATACAATGCAGTACACAGAACAGAACAATTCCTCAATATAGTAAGAAATAAAAAATATAAATTTTAGAAGTACAGAGCAGAATTTAACAGTAGATTATATATCCCATAATAAGATTTGGATTTGTGTAGAGTCCTGGAGACCTCATCCTTCAAGCTGCCTTCCCCATTTGGCCATTCCACGGCTGAAACAGTGCTGGGCCAGCCAATCCGATGAAAGGGCCCCTCTTTCCCACGATTCCTGCGATCCTCCATCTGGGATCAGTAGAACTCATGTCTATGTTTAATAGTGAAAGAGCATTTCCACATGCACAATGCGAAGGGAACTCAAGGGATTGGGACTGAACAGCTGTGTAGCCGTAAGAAAACCACTAATCAGTGAGGCAAACTGGAAAAAAAGGCTTCAATTTGCTAGGGAGCATAAAGATTGGACTCTGGAGCAATGGAAGAAGGTCATGTGGTCTGATGAGTCCAGATTTACCCTGTTCAAGAGTGATGGGCGCATCAGGGTAAGAAGAGAGGCAGATGAAGTGATGCATCCATCATGCAAGATCTTGGTGAAAAATTAATGCAACACTGGATGGAACTAAATCTTGTGACATTGCAGAAGCTTATCGAAACAATGCCACAGCGAATGCGTGCCGTAATCAAAGCTAAAGGCCGTCCAACAAAATATTAGTGTGTGACCTTTTTTTTTTGGTGGCGACTTTTTTTTTGGCCAGGCAGTGTATTTATCAAGTTATATGCAAAATCTTACGTCACAACACAAGGTCACTGGAGAAACCAGGAAATTAGCCGAGTTAAACCCTTGGGTAAATTTCACCAGTCAACACTATTCTAATTACTTTACCCTGCAGTTTCTGTATTCCTTACCTGAAGAAATAACAGAATGTACTATTGCATGTGAGCAAGTGACCTAATTCATGATAATGATGATGACTACACCAAATTTAGTTTATATACCCTTAAATTTAATTTCAAAAAATCAACCAGTGATTGTTGCTGTCAACTCTGCAGTACAGTGGCCTAAATATGGATTGATTTTCACCACATAGCCCATGCACTGGCACCATTGCTCTATTGTTCTGTTCAGTTCAGAATCCTCTTTATTCCTATCTTGAGTAGTATAGATTATTCTGCAAAATATGTATATATTTATACATACTGAATTCAATCCAATATATCATTGTGTGGCGGCACGGTGGCACAGTGGGTAGCGCTGCTGCCTCGCAGTTAGGAGACCCGGGTTCGCTTCCCGGGTCCTCCCTGCGTGGAGTTTGCATGTTCTCCCTGTGTCTGTGTGGGTTTCCTCCGGGCGCTCCGGTTTCCTCCCACAGTCCAAAGACATGCAGGTTAGGTGGATTGGCGATTCTAAATTGGCCCTAGTGTGTGTTTGGTGTGTGGGTGTGTTTGTGTGTGTCCTGCGGTGGGTTGGCACCCTGCCCAGGATTGTTTCCTGCCTTGTGCCCTGTGTTGGCTGGGATTGGCTCCAGCAGACCCCCGTGACCCTGTGTTCGGATTCAGCGGGTTGGAAAATGGATGGATGGATATCATTGTGTGATGATCTTTACTAAGTACATACTATTCAATACAATGGGTGTAAATCAGCCTGAGGGTGTCCTTGGCAGCTTAACAGAAGTCTTCTAAGAATCTTGGCAAATTATTCAATAACATTTATAAAGGACCCCTTCATTAGACCTATAAGAAAACATTATGCACAGTGTTTATAGTACAAAGCTTTGAGATAGTAATAGTAGATATAGACTGGAAAATCAAAAATCCAGTTACTGTCCCTGTTTAAGCCCTGTTGGTTTTAAAGAATTAAACTGGAGAGAATTTTTAACTGCTGCAACTGTGAAATTGTCAGAGACAGATGTTGAGAGAAGATGCCAGAATAGGAGCATGAAATACCACAAATGAGTGCCGGGCTGCCAGAGAACGCTTATGTTGGCCATGTAATCGATGTGTTCTTCCAGAGTCCAGTGTTGTGTGAACCGACAGAGCTGTCAGAGTGTTTTCCTGCCGAAGCTTGATTTGTCACAGCAGAGCCAAGTGATGGTTTCGACAGGTCATACATTAACTAGAGACTCCTCAGCTGTGTACCCTGCTCATTCAGAACAAAACTGAATCATCTGGTAATTTGGCATGTGTCTTAGACACAGCTGAAAACTGCTTTCATATTTGAATGTTGAACTGGGCTAGCAAACTAGTGTGACATAAACCCCAAGGCTAAAGCCCATCTGACACTCCAAAAGTCTATTTCATAAATGGTAATTAACTATGCACAGCTTAAATTGAATAACCATAATGGCCACTTGAAAGGTTAGTGTATATCATTCTGTGAATGTTTCCCTGTAAAGGAAGAAACAAAAAAAAGGTGTTGACGAGACATTTACCGATGATAGATAGATAGATAGATAGATAGATAGATAGAACTTTATTTGACCCATGGGCAAAATTTAGCTTTTTACAGAAGCTGCTTAAATATATAAATACATACAGTACATAGATAGATAAATATATATACACACACACTATCGCCTGAACATGTACCAGAATGACTAAAAAGAAAGAAAAGAAAACTTCTGACTTGGCTTTGACAGTCCCAGTGAAACATTATGCAGGTGTAATTGCTGATGGTATAAATTTGCCTGCTTAGCAATTTGTGACACACTTCTGCTGAATAAATTGTTGGTTTAAAGTCCTCAGTGTTGGTATTAGAGAGAGGATATACAGCATTTTTCATAACAACGCTCAGTTTTGTTTTGTCTCCTTTGCTATGACCTCCAGGGGGTCCAGAGTATGTCACATAATTGCCTGCCTTTTTAATTAGCTTGTTGATTTGGAGGGCCTCTCTTGAAGTGATGTTACCAGCCCAGCATACCACAGCATAGAAAATGACACAGGCCATCCCAGAGTTGTAGAAGATGTCAAAGCTGTCATTTCCCACACTAATTGTACGAGTGCACCACCTCTGTATCCACTCCCTGAATCGTGACCGGACATAAAGGCTCTTTAGTGCGGCAAAATTCAATAACTGTTTCCTTAGTTTTGCTGATGTTAAGATACAGACAATACTCTTTGTACCCAGAAACAAACTTCTCCACCTGACTCCTCTCCTCTATCTCATCCTCCTTATCAGTACACTCCATAAGTGCAGAATCATCTGAGAATTTCTGCAAGTGACCAGACATGGTGTTATATTTATAATGTGATGTGTACAAAGTAAAGAGATAAGGAGACAGGACTGTTCATGTGGTGCTCCACTGTTGCTCACACAGTCCTGGAGTCTCACAAACTGCAGTCTACCTGGCAGACAGTCCATTATCCAAGGCACCATAGGCTCATCCATCAGTGTATCTCTGAATTTACCCCTCAACAGGGATGTTATCTTACCTCTGCATTTAGCACAACTACCTTCAAAGCAGGTTTTAAAAATTAGCCTGGCCTGTTAAAATACATCAGTAATTGAAACTGAAGTTTTGAACAAAGTGTTTTCTACACTGATATGAAAAACGGGTACATGTCAAAGTTTTTGCCAAAGTCTGAAAAATTAAAATCATACAAAACTGTTTCAATTATAATTAGATAATTTTATTAGCATTCGTGAGCACAGGAAAAAATATAATTAGAACAATTCCATCACATCACATGTAAGTACAACACTGTAAAACAATTTCATTAAAATTTAACAAATACTACCATTTGTTCATACTGTATATGCAAATGTTGTTCTAAACCAATTTACATGAAAATATTTTGTCAATGCAATATTTTTGAAAATACATGTAAAGAAAATCATATATATTCCTTGACTTAATATACTGTAACTTCTCCAGTTTTTGTCACTTTGTGGTTTTTTTGACCCAAAATTTTTTGATGGCCTGTAATAAGTCCACTTTTTCTGGTGTTTCCATATGAATCATCCAGTGGTAGTCTGCCATCATACTGAAATCCCCACATGCCAGGTACCTTCTTTCCATGTCCTTGATACCCTGATGGAATCCTTCACCCTGCTCTTCAAGTCAAGCATGTCAAGTGGCTTTATTGTCATACTATCCATACACCATATTGCAGCATACAGTGGCATGAAATAACATTAGGCCTACCCAGGACTGCAGTGCAGCATATACTGTACATAAATGCAGGACAAGCGCAAGACAGTTAAAGAACTATATTATACTATGAAGGGATAAATAAATAAATAGGTAAGTGAAATTAGATATGAATAATTTGAAATAAATAGAACTAAAGAATAACTAATAATAATCAAAAACAACAGTAGTAACAAATGTACTGCACATAAATAAACTATGAGGAGCAGATCGGAGGACATCAGGGCAGCACAGCGTTCAGGGTCCAGACAGGCAAGGGGTAGAAGCTGTTGCTGAACCTGGCATAATTAGTTAGGATGCTACAGAACCTTCTGCCAGATGAACAAATAGATGCTAGGAGGAATGGAAGTGGTTCTTCACAATGCTGTAGGCTTTTTGGGTGAAACCCTTTATTGAAGATGTCTTTAACGCAGGGCAAAGAGGTCCCAATGATATTTTTTTGTGGTGTTTACTATCCCTTTCAGGTCTTTACGGTCTGAAACACTGCAGTTCCCAAACCAGACAGTGATACAGCTAGTGTCATGGTGAAAAATTGTCACCAAAAGGCTTTTAGCTGAAATAAAGGCTATTAGGACTCAGAGGATAGGCAAACAGAGTCTATAGTTTTATTGCAATAAAACAACAATAACATGGACTCAACCCAATACGGCCAAATTGGACTGAGCACTGAACAGTCCAAAAATCACAGTTTATATAAACCTGACCTTGCTCAAATTAGCTCATTCGCTGTTCCCTCTCACTCCCCTCTGCACCTGTCCAGCCGGCACCTGATTTCCTTCTGCAGCTGGCCACCAGTATTTTTATCTATTGTTCATTTTTATTTTCTGTTTTTGCTTATTTTTATTGGCCTCGGCTGGGCAGATGCTCCTTCTTCCATTTTTGGGCTTTCTCTTATCATTTCCCCTTCCATGGCTTTCAAGCTATTTAATATTGGTGGCTAGCTGCTAAGATGTAATTAAAAAGAAATTTGGCATGTGCTTTTATTTAATCATTTGCTTGGCAGGCGTGACTTGCATTAATATCTGCACTAAGGTTAATGTTTATATATTTTTCTATATTTATTTATGCTAATACATCCATCCATACATTTTCCAACCCGCTGAATCCGAACACAGGGTCACGGGGGTCTACTGGAGCCAATCCCAGCCCACGTAGGGCGCAAGGCAGGGAACCAATCCCGGGCAGGGCGCCAATCCACCGCAGTTATGCTAATACAGTGATCCCTCGCTATATCGCGCTTCGCCTTTCGCGGCTTCACTCTATCGCGGATTTTATATGTAAGCATATTTAAATATATATCGCGGATTTTTTGCTGGTTCGCGGATTTCTGCGGACAATGGGTCTTTTAATTTCTGGTACATGCTTCCTCAGTTGGTTTGCCCAGTTGATTTCATACAAGGGACGCTATTGACAGATGGCTGAGAAGCTACCCAACTTACTTTTCTCTCTCTCTCTCTCTTGCGCTTTCTCTGATCCTGACGTAGGGGGATTGAGCAGGGGGGCTGTTCGCACACCTAGACGATACTGACGCTAGTCTAAAAATGCTGAAAGGTTATCTTCACGTTGCTACCTTCTGTGCAGCTGCTTCCTGAAGCGACATGCTGCACGGTGCTTCGCATACTTAAAAGCTCGAAGGGCACATATTGATTTTTGCTTGTTTGTTTTTATCTGTCTCTCTCTCTCTTTGTCTACTTCTGACGGAGGAGGTGTGAGCTGCCGCCTTCAACAGCTTTGTGCCGCAGTGCTTCGCATACTGAAAAGCCAAACAGCCTTATTGATTTGTTTGCTTTCCTCTGTCTTTCTGACAGTCTCTGCTCCTGACGCGCACTCCTTTGAAGAGGAAGATATGTTTGCATTCTTTTAATTGTGAGACAGAACTGTCATCTCTGTCTTGTCATGGAGCACAGTTTAAACTTTTGAAAAAGAGACAAATGTTTGTTTGCAGTGTTTGAATAACGTTCCTGTCTCTCTACAACCTCCTGTGTTTCTGCGCAAATCTGTGACCCAAGCATGACAATATAAAAATAACCATATAAACATAGTATCTATCTATCTATCTATATGGTTTCTACTTCGCGGATTTTCTTATTTTGCGGGTGGCTCTGGAACGCAACCCCCGCGATGGAGGAGGGATTACTGTACATGAATACACCAATTTTATTTTCCATACATTACATCATCTTGACCTCGCTGTAACAATGCCTTTGCTGTTTCTGCTAACTCACTATTCCATCTGGTTTCTCACGTGCCTACCATGACCATTTTTCTGTATTTCATCATTCCTTGCTTTCTGGTCTTCCAACAACAGGTGTTCATATTCCCCCTTCTTTTGTCATTGATAGTTTCTGTATGTCATTCTTTCTGTTCTATCCTTCCAGTTTCCCAATATTGGTAATTTTGCTTCAAGCCTAAGTAAAAATGCAATATGATTAATGTCTTTTATTTAACTATTTGCTTGACATGTCTAATTTATGCTAAAACATAGATTTTTATTTTCCATACTAGTCAGAGTGCATTCAATTTTTCCCCTTTAGAATGTGGTGAGAATGGGGGTCGTGGAGACGCCACTGTGGAAGTTAAAACTTTACAGAAGCAAAATAAAAATATAAATTGTATAATAAACACAACTCCCCAAGCACAGACAAGAAATTCTGGCTTGGATAATAAGAACGCTGCTGCCATTTGGTAAAAGGCTTGTAGTGGGGAGTAATATGTAGTCAGATCTGCCAAGTTGTGCCACAGGGTTACATTGAAAGGCATTAACATTTTAATAAAGCAGGTCCAGCTTGTTATGCCCACAAATGGAACATGCCGATTGAAATGTATTCCTTCCAAATTTCCCTGTTTGAAGTCACCACTCTCTTAGGGTCAGAATGATTCATCATTAGATTGCTTGAAACAGAGTGAATCATTTCTGTTGCTGAGGTAATAAACATTAACAAGGATAATGTAACTTATCTCCCTCCCTAAGCAGTAAATAGACATATTCAGTTAGTATTTCAATGTCTGGATTACACATTTTCCAGGCTCTGTCCCTGAGGATTTGATGCAGTGGGTCTTGTGGACAGATGGGGCACCTGCCTTCAATCCGGCATCACAGGTGCTGCATGATGCCTGGGTCAGATTGTGGCACTGCAAAATATCACCACAGAATGGAAAAGAAAGCAGAGAAAAGGAGAGAATAGTAAAGATTGCAAATCCCTGAACAGTGTGATAATTCTATGCCTATATTTAGTCTGTCAAGAGTACAACTAAAATATAGTTATGAAAAAGCTAAATGAACTTAGCAGATTTTTTTTAAGTGTTCCACAGTGTTTGCCCCGTGTATCTGCCCTGTTGGTCAGGTATTCCAGATTTTTGGTGCATAACAGCAAAATGCCACTTCACCATTTCTTTTAAGCTTTGCTCTTGTAGTACTAGGGTGTTGTACCGTGTTAGCCATTATGCATGTAGTGAGAAGTCAAGCAAAATGACCCCTTTTATGGGCTAACTAGAAAGATTACAAAATGCAAGCTTTCCAGGCAACTCAGGCCCCTTCTTCAGGTGAGATGTATTTGAATTATAAGCAGACCACCATTAGAAGATCAAAGATTACGACTTGGAATATAGTGAGACAGGCACTCTAAAATATAGAAAGGAGCGAGTTTAAATTGAACTTATACACCATTAGTAGTATTTTAAAGTCAATTCTAAAGGACACTTGTAAAGACTCTCAAACTGGTGTGATGTGCGCAGATTTTCTTTTTCTAGTTTACATTCTTGCTGCTGCATTCTACACGAATGGCAAACAACTGATTTATTTCTTAGGTAGACCAGTTAGGAGTGCATTACAGTAATCTAACTGGCTTAAAACAAAAGCCATGAAGTAATTTTCAAGCATCTTGCAATGTTATTAAAGGTGTAAGGTCTTTAGCAATATTCCTTATGTGGAAAAAATGCAGTCCTAGTAGTGCACAATGCAGTAATAATGTCATTACTACCCGTTACTGTTTGGTCTTAATTTAGGGAAATATTTGTGTAGGATGGTAGAGTTTAGGTTGGGTAATTGGCCTATGCTGAATATCTGGCAGCATTTTTCATCTTGGCACTATACTCACCCTTTCGTCATTTATAGACTATTCTGCTTGTTTCTAATTCTATTTTTGCTACGCCTGCTCTACTGTCAATGAAAGTATAACTGCTGCTAACAGGGAATATCAAGTCTTATCTTTTGTTTGAATCTGGCAGCACCATTCTGCCAAATGCTTTGCACTGTTATCATGTGTCATTTTCTTAAGTGCCATACCCTGCTGTGTTACATTTATCATCCTCCTTCTTGTCTGTGTTCTCCATTCAATGCCTTCCTACTTTACTGCAACGGTATTGATTCTTAGGAGTGCAATCAAAAATAGTCACATCACAGCTATTTCATCAGGGGCCGCAATATATGCAAGTGTGGATTTAATTTTATCACCATTTTCACTCCATGTATTACAGCTATGCCTTAAAACAATGGTCATTTAACTTATGTATACTGTATATACAGTGGATTCCGAAAGTATCCAGACCCCTTCACTTTCTGCACACTTTATTGTGTTGTAGGTTTAATTTTAAATGGAGAAATTGGCCGTTTTTGCCCATCAATCTACACTCAATAACCCATGATAAAAAAGTGGAAACATTTTCAGAAAGGTTTGCAGATTTCTTAAAAATAGAAAACTGAAATCTCTCTTTTCATTTAAATTTGCAGACCCATAATTCACTTCTGTGTAGAAGCCCCTTTGAAAGTAATTACAGTTTTGTGTCTTCTTGGTTAAGTCTCCTCAAGCTTTGCACACCTGGATTTGGGCAGTTTATCTCGTTCTTCAACACAGGTCCTCTCAAACTCCTTTAGATTTGATGGTAAGGATTCTGTTAACTGTCATGTTCAGGTCTCTCCACAGATCTTCTATGTGGTTAAGCTCTGTGCCTTGACTGGGCCACTTAAGGACACTCAGTGACTTGTCCTGAAGCCATCCCAGTATTGTCTATGGTGTATGATTCAGGTCATTGTCATGCAGAATGGTGAACCATTGTCTCAGTCCCAAGCTGCCTGCATTCTGGAGCAGGTTTTCTTGAAGGGCCTCTCTGTTTTTGGCTGTATTCATCCTTCCCTCAATTCTGACATGTCTCACTGTTCCTGATGTTGAGAAGTATCCCACAGCGTGATGCTGCCGTCACCATGCTTCACAGTGGGGATGATATTAGGCAGGTGATGAGCAGTGCCTGGTCTTTGCAAGACGTAGTCCCTGGAGTTCTGCTCAAAGAGTTCAATTTTTTGTCTCATCAGACATGAGAATCTTTTTCCTCATGCCCTGAGTTCTTTAAATGGCTTTTATTCAAGAATGGCTTCCATCTGTCCATTCTAGAGTCACTTGATTGATGGATTGCTGCTGAGATGATTATCTTTCTGACAAGTTGTCCCATCTCAGCAGAGGACTTCTAAAGCTCTGTTAGAATGACCATTGGGTTCTTGATCACCTCTCTGATCAAGGGCCTCCTTAGCTAATTACTCAATTTGGCTGAACAGCCATCTCTAGAAAGAGTCCTGCAGTGGTCCAGACTTTTTCCATTTCACAATTATTGAGACCATTGTGCTCTTGGGAACAGGCAAAGCTTTGGAAATGGCTTTATTCCCATTCCTTAATCTATGCCTTACCACAATTTGATTGCAGAGAGTTCCTTGGACTTCATTGCTTGTTTTTTGTCCTGACATGCAGTTTGAATTGCAGGACCTTCTACACACATAGGTACAGGTGGGGCTTTCTAAATGACGTCCAATCAATTAAACTTATGACAGATAGACTTAAGTTCTCAACTCATTTCAATGAGAATTAGATCAAACAGGATGCACCAAAGGGTCTGAACACTTATATGAAAGAGAGATTTCAGTTTTTGATTTTTAATAAATTTGCAAACCTTTCTGAAATCAAGTTTTCAGTTTGTCATTAAGGGTTATTGAATGTAGAATGTTGGGCAAAAATGGCAAATTTATTAATTCAAAATTGAAGACTGCAGAAAGAGAAGATGTCTGAATATTTTTTAATCTTCTGTGTGTGTGTGTGCGCCTGGAAAAAAAAAATATATGTTCTAGGGGAGCAACCATGGGCTGCTCAATACCTCCCCCAGAACGCTTGGTGGCAGCCTCAGCTTCCTGCAGGGCTCCATGGGAGATGTTCTTCACAGCCCTGTTGGGATCTGGGGTGGCCGCCAGGGGGTGCTGCATGGGTCCCTGAGCCTGGCTGGTGAGTCTTCAGCCCCACCTGGAAGTACAACTGGAAACAGGTGAGCAAGCACCTGGAGCACTTCCGGGTGGGCTATAAAAAGGGCCAGCAACCACCACTCAGTGGCCAGAGTTGGGAGGAGGAGGACGACGCTTGTTGGGAGGAGTGGTGGTGCCAGAAGAGAGTGTGTTTTGTGCTTGTGTTGTTTAGTACTGTGTTGTGCCTGTGGGGTTCACGGGGAAGACATGCCCCACAGGTGAAGAAAATAAGTCTTTGTGTTATTTTTAGATGTGCCTGCGTGTGAGCCTGTGCCGGGTGGGGCGCAACACAGTGCCTATATTACAATATGTATAAACTGTATGTATATACAATATAAATATACACACCGTATATTTGAGATGTCGCATATTGGGATGCCTTAAGATCCAGCATCCTGGATTTTAATCTTTCACCCATTCATTGTTTGTGTGAACTTTGCATGCCCACTCCATCTGCACAGAGTATTCACTGTGCACGTATGTGTGTATATACAGGCTATATATATATATATATATATATATATATATATATATATATATATATATATATAAGTAAAAGCAAAGTAAACAGATAAGAGTCTGGGTCTCTGGCGAATCTCCAGTTAATGTCTGAACAGTGCTTAAAGTTAGAAAAAAAAAGAAAAAAAAAAAAAGCCCCCTCAAAAAAAAGAAAAATAGGCGCTATACACTGTTCTCACAAAGTTAAAAATAACTCCTCTGGTTGGGAGCTCTGTTTGGTTCAGTGATGAATGCCAGCTTCTAGTGAGCTCTTCATTTAAATAGTGGTGAGACCGGTACTGTGTGGGGCTTGTGGAGTGGAAGTGGCAGTGACATTAGACAGTTCTCTGACGGTTTCTCCTTCATGTGGTTAGCGACTGGGCAACACCTACAACACTGGGACTCCACGCAGTCCCACCATGTTTCCCTTCATCATAGTCTGTGAAACACTCCTGATGCTTGTGTGACTGAAACTATTTGATATATATATACTGTATATATTATGATAAACCAGCCTGGACACAGACAGACAGACAGACACCGAATGTCCCGAATACACACACTTTTTTTTTTTTTCAACACAACAACACAGTACCGCAATGCCTAAACCGGCCAACTCAGTCTCTTTCTATCTTTTGTCCTTTCTCTCTAACTCTTCAGCCACCTTATCCTCTTCCTCAGGCTCCTGTCTTGTCCCTCCCGACTCTAGCCTCGAGTGGAGTGTGGTGGCCTCCTTCTTACAGCACCCGGAAGTGCTCCAGGTGTTTCTTGATTAGCATCTGGCAGCACTTCCGGGTGTGGTGGAAGTGCTGTCGACCACCGTTCTGGAGCTTTCCAGACGCCCCCTGGCGGTGGCCATGTCCTTCCACAGGGTTCAGTGTCCCGGCTCCGTGGCCCCCATGCAACCCAGGAAGGCTGCTCTCTCATATTCCGGGGAAAATACTGCCCCTCTCCCGTTCCTTCCCATCTCCTGGCGTCCCGGTGGGGCAATGTCCTCACAGGTGGCGCAGTGGTAGTGCTGCTGCTTTGCAGTAAGGAGACTGTGGAAGATTGTGGGTTTGCTTCCCGGTTCCTCCCTGTGTGGATAGCGCTTTGAGTACTGAGAAAAGCGCTATATAAATGTAATGAATTATTATTATTATTATTATTAATGTCCCTGGACATCTGTCACTATATACAGGTGCTGGTCATAAAATTAGAATATCATGACAAAGTTGATTTATTTCAGTAATTCCATTCAAAAAGTGAAACTTGTATATTAGATTCATTTATTACACATAGACTGATGTATTTCAAATGTTTATTTCTTTTAATGTTGATGATTATAACTGACAACTAATGAAAGTCCCAAATTCAGTATCTCGGAAAATTAGAATATTGTGAAAAGGTTCAATATTGAAGACACCTGGTGCTACACTCTAATCAGCTAATTAACTCCAAACACCTGCAAAAGCCTTTAAATGCTCTCTCAGTCTAGTTCTGTAGGCCACACAATCATGGGGAAGGCTGCTGACTTGACAGTTGTCCAAAAGACGACCATTGACACCTTGCACAAGGAGGGCAAGACACAAAAGGTCATTGCTAAAGAGGCTGGCTGTTCACAGAGCTCTGTGTCCAAGCACATTAATAGAGAGGCGAAGGGAAGGACAAGATGTGGTAGGAAAAAGTGTCCAAGCAATAGGGATAACCGCACCCTGGAGAGGATTGTGAAACAAAACCCATTCAAAAATGTGGGGGAGATTCACAAAGAGTGGACTGCAGCTGGAGTCAGTGCTTCAAGAACCACCAGGCACAGACGTATGCAAGACATGGGTTTCAGCTGTCGCATTCCTTGTGTCAAGCCACTCTTGAACAAGAGACGGCGTCAGAAGCGTCTCGCCTGGGCTAAAGACAAAAAGGACTGGACTGCTGCTGAGTGGTCCAAAGTTATGTTCTCTGATGAAAGTAAATTTTGCATTTCCTTTGGAAATCAAGGTCCCAGAGTCTGGAGGAAGAGAGGAGAGGCACAGAATCCACGTTGCGTGAGGTCCAGTGTGAAGTTTCCACAGTCAGTGATGGTTTGGGGTGCCATGTCATCTGCTGGTGTTGGTTCATTGTGTTTACTGAGGTCCAAGGTCAACGCAGCCGTCTACCAGGAGGTTTTAGAGTACTTCATGCTTCCTGCTGCTGACGAACTTGATGGAGATGCAGATTTCATTTTCCAACAGGACTTGGCACCTGCACACAGTGCCAAAGCTACCAGTACCTGGTTTAAGGACCATGGTATCCCTGTTCTTGATTGGCCAGCAAACTCGCCTGACCTTAACCCCATAGAAAATGTGTGGGGTATTGTGAAGAGGAAGATGCAATACGCCGGACCCAACAATTCAGAAGATCTGAAGGCCACTATCAGAGCAACATGGGCTCTCATAACACCTGAGCAGTGCCACAGACTGATCGACTCCATGCCACGCCGCATTGCTGCAGTAATCCAGGGCAAAGGAGCCCCAACTAAATATTGAGTGCTGTATATGCTCATACTTTTCACGTTCATACCTTTCAGTTGGCCAACATTTCTAAAAATCCTTTTTTTGCATTGGTCTTAATTGATATTCTAATTTTCTGAGATACTGAATTTGGGACTTTCATTAATTGTCAGTTATAATCATCAACATTAAAAGAAATAAACATCTGAAATCCATCAGTCTGTGTGTAATGAATGAATCTAATATACAAGTTTCACTTTTTGAATGGAATTACGTGAAATAAATCAACTTTGTCATGATATTCTAATTTTATGACCAGCACCTATATATATATATATATATATATATATATATATATAAAAACCATTTGACGTATTGACCTGAAATTTGGTACACATATAATACGTGACGTCTACTATCTGCTTTTATGGTAATGATTGACCTCCAAGGTTATTCCTCTTTATATTTTTATTGTAGAATCAACTCTCGGCAGCGGCCAGCAGGGCGGCCATGCGGCGCATGCGTACAGGCGCTGTTCTCATTCTTCACCGTCACTTCCCCTACCACTAAGTGCCAGCTTAAGTGAAAAATTAAAGAAAGCATACTAAGTAACTGCAACACAAACACTGAATCAGTTTTAACACGAAAAGATGCTGACGAAAGAAGCAAAGAAGTGGGCCACTAGAGTGGAGAAAAGAGCTGCTCAGAAAGCAAGTGCATCAACCTCTGAGTAATCGAATGCAAACGTACAGAGAGAGCATGAAAACTATAAGTCAAGTGGATTCACTACATGTTATCGTGCAGTGTGCTGTTACTGGTGTGTATATATACATTGCATCCAGAAAATATTCACAGCACATCACTTTTTCCACATTTTGTTATGTTACAGCCTTATTCCAAAATGGATTAAATTCATTTTTTCCCTCAGAATTCTACACACAACACCCCATAATGACAACGTGAATAAAGTTTACTTGAGGTTTTTGCAAATTTATTAAAAATAAAAAAACTGAGAAATCCCATGTATATAAGTATTCACAGCCTTTGCTCAAAACTTTGTCGATGCACCTTTGGCAGCAATTACTGCCTCAAGTCTTTTTGAATATGATCCCACAAGCTTGGCACACCTATCCTTGGCCAGTTTCGCCCATTCCTCTTTGCAGCACCTCTCAAGCTCCATCAGGTTGGATGGGAAGCGTCGGTGCACAGCCATTTTAAGATCTCTCCAGAGATGTTCAATCGGATTCAAGTCTGGGCTCTGGCTGGGCCACTCAAGGACATTCACAGAGTTGTCCTGAAGCCTCTCCTTTGATATCTTGGCTGTGTGCTTAGGGTCGTTGTCCTGCTGAAAGATGAACCGTCGACCCAGTCTGAGGTCAAGAGCGCTCTGGAGCAGGTTTTCATCCAGGATGTCTCTGTACATTGCTGCAGTCATCTTTCCCTTTATCCTGACTAGTCTCCCAGTCCCTGCCGCTGAAAAACATCCCCACAGCATGATGCTGCCACCACCATGCTTCACTGTAGGGATGGTATTGGCCTGGTGATGAGCGGTGTCAGGTTTCCTCCAAACGTGACGCCTGGCATTCACACCAAAGAGTTCAATCTTTGTCTCATCAGACCAGAGAATTTTCTTTCTTATGGTCTGAGAGTCCTTCAGGTGACTTTTGGCAAACTCCAGGTGGGCTGCCATGTGCCTTTTACTAAGGAGTGGCTTCTGTCTGGCCACTCTACCATACAGGCCTGATTGGTGGAATGCTGCAGAGATGGTTGTCCTTCTGGAAAGTTCTCCTCTCTCCACAGAGAACCTCTGGAGCTCTGACAGAGTGACCATCGGGTTCTTGGTCACCTCCCTGACTAAGGTCCTTCTCCCCCGATCGCTCAGTTTAGATGGCCGGCCAGCTCTAGGAAGAGTCCTGGTAGTTTCGAACTTCTTCCACTTACGGATGATGGAGGCCACTGTGCTCATTGCCGACATGAACTGTCAACTGTGGGACCTTATATAGACAGGTGTGTGCCTTTCCAAATCATGTCCAATCAACTGAATTTACCACAGGCGAACTCCAATTAAGCTGCAGAAACATCTCAAGGATGATCAGGGGAAACAGGATGCACTTGAGCTCAATTTCGAGTTTCATGGCAAAGGCTGTGAATACTTATGTACATGGAATTTCTCCGTTTTTTTTATTTTTAATAAATTTGCAAAAACCTCAAGTAAACGTTTTTCACGTTGTGATTATGGGGTGTTGTGTGTAGAATTCTGGGGAAAAAAATGAATTTAATCCATTTTGGAATAAGGCTGTAACATAACAAAATGTGGAAAAAGTGATGCACTGTGAATACTTTCCGGATGCACTGTATATAATATGAAAAAATAATTATGTACATTTGCAAAATGCAGATATTAAAATTTTTCAAAAATTTTTCACTTTAGAAGTGAAGTGAAAAATAAATTATTAAATAAGTACTTCATCATGAGCTATTGTACTTGCATTATATTACACTTGTCATTTATTACTCTTTCATTATCTTCAATTCTGAGTCCCTTGATGTTTTTTTTCGCTTTCCTGCAATGGCTATATAAATGTAATGAATTATTATTATTATTATTATTATTAATGTCTACCAGCTTTTCTCTGATTATAGTCAATGGATAGAAAAAGCACTTCTTGATGAATATTGTGTAGTTCATATATAACATGCAAGTAATGAGCCAAGTACATTCACTGTGCATAACTAATTATATTGTGAGTAAGGAAATGGACTAAAAACCACAGGGTTACCAGTTAAAATCACACCAGTGGCACCCAGTATGATTAGAATCAATGCACTTAACCTGCCTGCATGTGAATACAACAAAAATAGAAGTGAACTATGATTTTCAGTTCTTAAGTAATAAATTCCAAATTGGGCCTGCTAAATTACAACATTAGGGTTTCTAACAAGCCTGACGTTTTTTTTCTTTCTGTTTAAGGAATCCTCCTCCCACTTTACGTCATCCAGGAAACTGGTGCCGAGGCTATAGCCACTTTATTGCACAGTGAGTATCTCATCTTGAGACCCTTTGAAAATTTACAATGGAAACATGTAGAGTATACTTAGCCGCTGACGGAGGTTTCCTTCTCAATGTGATTCTGTAAGAAAAAGCTAATGTGAAACAGAAAACATTCAGCCAGTACCAGATATTATTCTGTTCAAATCCTAATCTACATAAGTAATTGTGAATATTTCTAGAAAGTACCATCTGCCATAGTGATGCACTTGAAAAGCTCCTTCCCTAATGATTTACTTCCAATTTTAAATACGTTATAAATAGTGTGTTAACCTCATTTTCTAAGACGTAGGAGTGCGCTGCTGATGTCTGCCATTCCTACACATCTAATGCATTTATAATTGAATGCAAGTCCTGAATTTTATTTTGGCCAACTCAAAACAAAAAAAATGCAATCTGTTGTTCCTTATTTTGTATTGAGCCTGTTTTATTGAGTAATCACATGTGACACTTTACAAAACAATTTATATTGCAGTGATTCAGTCTTTGTTTATAATAATGTATCTGTCTAATTACCTAGCTTGTAGCTTCCGATTTTGCAATCACTCAGTTAAAATTTGTTTTAAATATTGTGTGTCCTTGGAATACTTATTAAAGTTCTTTACACAAAACACATCATGTTATGCTCAGTGCGGCCCGTCTATAATTTAAATTGTTTCAAGTATTGGCCACTAGATGGGGAAAATCCTTTAGCAACAGAAACTCAAAGTTCCAGCCTTGGTGTGTTCTGCAGGTGATAATATTGACTGTTAAAGCCATAAGACAATATTCTCCTTTTATGTTACCTTTAATAATCCCAACTATAGTTTTTCAAAAGTTTCTGTAGAAGTGGATCTGAATAAATGGTGTCCTCCCCATGAGTAAAGAATAATTGAAGAGCTCCATCAGACTCCGTCTGTTGACAGCTAAAGCAAAAAACACAGCTCAAGGCTCAGTGCTAAAGAGCTTTCTATTAAGCCAACATGTACAGCCTTCATGAAATTTACAAAGTCATGAAAAGCACAACATTGCTGCCCAGTGCCTCCATATACAGTATGTGCCAAAATCATGAGGCTCTGGGCTTATCCATATTGGAAAATGAACCAAAGTTTACACTCTTGAAAATGGGGTCTTACTTCCTTTAAACCAATTTTAAAGTGTTTGTGCATTCATTACATTTTGTTCCCTCTGGCTCACACATATTTTATTACCTACTTTGGTTGTCCAAGGGAATAACAGGTTGTGACAAATGATAAATGTTGTGACGCCAACCACACTGCCCTTGTTTATGATAAATGTTGTGACGCCAACCACACTGCCCTTGTTTACTTCAAGTACAAACAAAAAACAATTTCACATGACTGCATGCTGGTTAGGTGGATTGGCGATTCTAAATTGGCCCTAGTGTGTGCTTGGTGTGTGGGTGTGTTTGTGTGTGTCCTGCGGTGGGTTGGCACCCTGCCCGGGATTGGTTCCTGCCTTGTGCCCTGTGTTGGCTGGGATTGGCTCCAGCAGACCCCCGTGACCCTGTGTTCGGATTCAGCGGGTTGGAAAATGGATGGATGGATGGATGCATGAAATTAACAACAAAGTACTGCCTCTTATACATTAAATGGTTCAATCTGTGAAGGAGCTCCGTCTAGTTGGCTGCTCGGTGAAGAAGTGTCACCTCCTCCTGGGTGGTTGTGCTTTTGTGGCCCAGAGAATGGAAGGGGTGGAGTCAGTTGCCCTCGCTGGGTGGTTTCTCTGCACTGTGGAGGGAAGACAACACAGTTTAGTGGCAGCGCCCCCTTGTTGGGCTGTGGTGAAATTACATACTTGGGAGGAACCTGGAGGGGAGCCCCTCTGACACGCATGCATGACACACTATCCTTTTCTCTACTTCTCAAAAGAAGGTAAGATTCAATTAATGATTATTATGCATAGTTTAACAATGAATTAGTGGACAGACATTGCTAGATTCCATTTCTGTTAAACAGTTTCTAGAACATAAGAAATGTGACAAACAAGAGGAAATCATTCAGTCCATCAAGACCATTTGTTTAGCTTAATAGCTAAGCTGTCCCAACATCTCATCCAGATTCTTCTTAAAGGCTATCAAGGTTTCTGCTTCAACTCCATGTCTAATTTGTTTTCCTGTGTGTTTAAACAAACCAGTGTCTTTGTGTTTACTAATTCTGCCATTGGTAATTTGTTAAATTCATACTTGAGAACTTGCCACAGCACTCTGCGCCATTAGGAGTTTCTTTTTCACAGCCCCCCCAGCCTTAATTCTCTATTGCAGCATTTCCCAACCTTTAAGTATTTGCAACCTGAGTTTTCATAACAGTTTTAATCGCGCCCTGCTAACGTTTTTTTGAAACCCTAATAAATTTATTCCTATATTTTTTGCTGCCGATACACCGCTACAAGGTTAAAATTTCCCTACGAATAGCGAAATTATGCCACATATGGCAACATTCACACCGCCTTTTTTAGTTACTTCACCCCACAGTTTCAGAACCGCTGCCCTATTGGGACTTCTGAGCCATTAACTAAACAAACAGGCTTGATGGACTGAATGGTCTTCTCTTGTTTGTCGATTTCTTATGTTTCTTATGTTTCTCTTTTCATAGGGAGTTATTGATACGGATTTTTTGTTAGTAAGAGTCATTTTGCATTAATATGTTGTAGCGCGTTCCTCTTACTATGGATAAGGTGCCCGCCACACACAAAAAACTCCTATACTTAGGAAAAATAATTATATTAGGTATGGAACTCGACAGAACCTTAGCACCTATTTGATGTCCCCAGATGGAGTTGTTTTTATGAATTTATACAAAAAGGAAAATAATCACCCCAACAAGTATTTAAAAAACAAAAGAATATTTATAAGTCAAATAAATCCTAATTAATAGGTCCCCCTTTTACCCTTCTATAATATACAAAAAGAAATCAAGAAAGAAAGCAAGAAAACGAAGAAAAAGAAAAACCCAGGAAGAGAAACAGAAATATAACCTACTTATCAATACCCCCAATGAATTCACAGAACATAACCGACTAAATATACATATATACACATATATACAAATATAAATTAGACACCCGCTCACACAATCCCCCCGTGTTCCCCAGTCCCTTTTATATTATCTTTGATAGAGTCTTAATCCACCCGGCCTGGGAAGTCTGTGACAAATCCAGCAATCCAGTCAGTTAAACTTCGCTGACTCGTACACTGTATTAATAGGTAAAAAGAAGCAATCTCACCGGCCTGGCGAACGATTCCTTGTTAAAAGCTGAAATCCGTCGCACCCAGGTGTCTTGGCGTTAGCGTCCTTTAATGGCCGCCGCCTGCAGCACAAATGTAAGGTAAAGCCGTGAACTCCAAGATCCTTTCCGATTAGCAAGAGCTCCTTTTTGTTGAGTCCAACCGGTATTACAATGGAGCCTAACGAGCTTTTACCATTACCTTCTTTACCAAGTCACTTTCCCAGGTCCTTCCTTAAATCGACTTTCTTCACGCTCCTCTCCTCTTCCTTTAAACTCTCTCGAACTCCCTCCTCTACTCTTTTTTTTTAATACGCGCCTCCTCGCCTTTTAAAGAGGGTTCTTCCTCTTACGTTACACCACAGTTCATTTTGGCAAGGACCCCCAGGCATTGTTTGGACCCCTACTCCCTTTAAAGAGATACCCCACAGACATTAATTGCATTGGACATCCTCTCTAAAGGGCAAGCGGCAGAAACAGTTAAAAGCACACAAAAAAAAACAATATGTGACAACCGTTGCAATGTATTTTTAAATGCTAATTATTGAAGACTAGACAAAGAGCCCATTTCGACAACGTAAGATGAAACGGGCACGAGTTTGTGTCAGCAGTGTATGAAGAACAAATGATAAGTAACGAAGAAGTTGTTTTGTAATGATTGTAGTCCGCTTTACTCATTACTGTACAGGCTTGTACTGCTAGTTGATGAATTTTCCAGGCCTATAGTATAATATTGAATGATGAATGTTCCAGTACAATATGGAATAGTAATAAGTATGAGCACCACAAACCTGATATAGGTGTATTGAATGAATGCGTAATTGAATCAGAATGCGTAATTAGGCCTCGAGCTGTAGTCGAAATCGCCTTTCAGGCCTCTAGAGCTTTAATCGAAGTCGCGATGTTGGGGTTGGATGTCGGTCTCGTAAGGTTTTTTGGGCAGCTGCGCAGAAGGCGACTGCACATTCGTCTTCGGACGGATGTGAGTGAGTGAGTGAGGAGGCAGGCGAATTATGTATTAAGATATGGAAAAAGATGATCCGCTGTGGCAACCCCTAGCGGGATCAGCCAAAAGATGAAAAGAAGAAATGCTAATTGTTGGATACTACTTTATTGGGTATACTTTTCAAAAACGTTATGTTTAACAATATTAAACAATCTGTCCGACCCTCCACCACTAACACACATCAGTCGATGCTGTTTTCACTTGAATTGCAGTCTGCTGTGTATAAAGCTGCTGACCCACCATAAACTTCTTTGGGCTCTGTTTTTAACTGTTAAAAAGCTCATTTTCAATGGAGTCTACTAACACATGTAATTGCATTCTAGTATTGCTATTACTTTTCAATAGGACTCGTTGTTGCAAAACTGTTTAATAAACAATAATGTACTAAATGAATCTTGGATGAAGTAAATAAAAAATGTAAAATGCTCCCACTTTCGTATCAGTTAAATTAGTCACTTAAGCACATGAATGTTAGACCATGGAAGGTAATGGAACTTTTTTTAAATACGAAATTAAACTTTCTCTTGTTACCTAATAAAGGTGTACTTTATGTAATGTAAGAAGCTATAACTTGGCCTTTGGCCTTCAGTAGTGTAGCGATGGCAAATGTGCTAATTAGTCAGTCTTACCCAAATATATGCACTGTGACTTTTGGTTTAATAAAATCTTTGTTTAGGGACTTTTTGCCATTCTTTGCAATCACTGGTTGTGCTTTTACTTCTTCTTTGCCAAGTTCCACATTGAAATTAACATTATTTTTTTTTCACTGTTTATAATGAAAACATCAGACTCTACAGCTGCAAAACCTTTTGCCATTAGAGATAATTGCCTCATTTATTTGTGTTAGTTGTGCATTTGTCACTGCACAGAGCCTGTCAGCTTTGTTGTGATAAATTAAAAACAATAGCAGCATAAAATCTATTCTATCTATTACCCATATGTTTAAAGGGCTCTTTTTTTAATGCATCTGCCAGTTTTGTGTGATGAGTGTCCATGAGACTTGTAATTTCATTATCTCATTTTTTTCCGTATGTTAGTGGTCATTTCGCTGCAAAGTCTGTGTGATTTATGGGATGAGATGCCGTCTCAGTCATCCTGCCACACACTTGCTTAACACTTTTAAATGGACAAGAGCCCTAGAGGTTTAACTTTGAAAGATTCTGCTAGTGAGTTGGCAGCAGTTTAGTGTCTAACAAGCATCATTATGTAAGTCATTACTACTTTAGGATCTGCCCATCTGTATTTGTCTCAAGTACTAGGAATTATCTATTCCACTTTATTATGCTGATAATTAATATTTAGGCCTCATAGTCTTGAGTACAAAAGGAGTCTTTATCATATCACTATGTCCTGCCTCACATTATTTTACATTGTTTCTAATCATAGGTGCAGCTCATGGCATGGCCTGGTCCCCCTCAATGGATACAATAAAAAATATAATAAAAAATTAAATAAATCTTCCTCATAAGATTTTTAGGCCTCTGCTAATGTAAATATGTTAATAATTAACATATACAATAATTAAATTCATCCTCCCTAAGCAACTTTATCTTGCATATCACATACCCTTAAAAGAGAGAAACATTCTGAAATATATAAATTATGGATTAGTTTACAATTTCAAATTTAACCTGAGATGAGACTTGTTTATATTTTGTTTTCAGTGTTTTCCTCTTTTACATGTCATATAGCCACTCCTGTCAGCAAACAAATCCTCAATGACAAACATAAGGGTAGTCTGTCAGTTCTGTGATTCAAATTCAAAGAGTTAGTTGCCAGTCTGAGGAGCAGGAACAACAAGGTAGACTTCACCGAAGTTCTGCCTGTGCCACGTGCCAGTCCAGGTACTGAGGAGATTAAAAGGGTTACCGCATGGCTCAAATCTTGGTGCAGGGCAAAAGGGTATAGGATATGGGGCATTGGGACTCCTTTATCACCATTATCACAAACACAGGCACCCCACAGGGATGCATCCTCAGCCCCATCCTCTACACTCTGTTCACCCACAACTGTGTCGTCTCCTACAAAGATTACATCATCCTAAAGTTCACAGATGACACCGCAGTGATAGGACGCATCACTGGTGGGGATGAGGCTGCCTACAGGAGAGAGGTGGACAGTCTGGCGTCATGGTGTGAGGACAACAACCTCATCCTCAACACAGACAAGACGAAGGAGAGGAGACCTCACCAGCCACTGTTCATCCGAGGGCTTGCTGTGGAGAGGGTGAGCAGCATTAAATACCTGGGCGTCTACATCAGTGAAGACCTCACTTGGACACTTAACACCACACAGCTGGTCAAGAGGGATCAACAGCGGCTGTACTTTCTGAGGAGGCCGAGGAAGTTTGGTTTGTCGACTAAGATCCTTGGCAACTTTTGCAGCTGCATTGTTGAGAGCATCTTGACCAGCTGCATCACCGTGTGGTATGGCAACACTACTGCTATGGACCGCAAACGGCTGCAGAGAGTGGTAAAGACTGTTGAGAAGGTCACCAGGACCCCACTGTCCTCTCTGCAGAGCATCTACAACTGCAGGGTCCGCAGGAGAACTGCCTCGATCCTCAGGGACCCCACCCACCCCCAACACGAACTGTTCACACTTCTACCCTCAGTATGAAATGCAGAACTTCCAGGCTAAAGAACTCTATTTCCCAAGGCCATTAGACTCCTAAATAACTGACTGGAGTTTATAACCACCATGGTTCATCTCATTCTATCTACCTCACACAACTGTATTTGACTTGTCCATCACACACCTATCTGCGCATTACACTTTATATTTCTATTCTGTTTTTATACTTTATGCTGCCTCTGTTACTTATTATCTATGTTTATCTTTATACGTTGGTTTTGTCATTTGGTATGGACAGCAAAGAAAGAATTTCATTGTACAGGGAAACGTGTTTCCTTACTGTGTACATGACAATAAACTTTGAACTTGAACTTTTGGAAAAGATGGGATCTGTTCCTCCACGATGGGTTACATCTGAACCAGAAGGGCACCAATGTGTTGGTGAGGCGTATGTGTAGGCTAGTCGAAGGTTGTTTAAAGTAGGGAATGGGGGGCCAGGGAGTTCAGAACAGGCCAAGTTTAGATCTATACATGGAAGAACAAACAACAGTGTAGAAATAAAAATGTGTAGTAATGTAAATTCTAACCCAACATTTAAATGTAGAAAGAGTAACACATTTAAAATAGCTTGCCTTAATGCTAGTGAGTTGGAGCTGTATGTAGCAGAGCATAATTATGATATTACAGCAATAATGGAAGCCTGGCTAAATAGCAAAGATGGGGATGAGTGTAACATAGAGGGATGCACATTTTTAGGAAGAGTGTTTATTTTGTCACAGGTATAATAAGCAGATAAAGTAAAAACACTTTTCTGTCATTTCAATATCATTAATGGGACTTGTGTACTTTTTCATAATTGTTGGAGATTTCATAGGTTATATTGTAACTTTGTATTAATAACATTTTATGATATGAAACTATGATGTAAACACATAGGAGTATGGATATGACTGTTAAAGTTAAATTTATTTAATTGTTTGCTTAATTTCAATGGTAGAAAATCAGTTTCTTATAGCTAATCAGAGTATGGTATAGCCTTTTAGCCCCTGTAAATTAATATGAATTAGCACTTTCCTAAGTCTATCTGTTTACAGAGAGTTGATTTAGCCAGATTGGAGAGACTCTCACTGCTAGCATGGACTGTTGGATTCGTTCCCTAGATGTCTGTTTTTACCTGCATTATTATTAATCTTTAATATTGTTTTTTGTATCAGTATGCTGCTCCTGAAGAATGTGAATTTCCCCTTGGGATTAATAAAGTATCTATCTATCTATCTATCTATCTATCTATCTATCTATCTATCTATCTATCTATCTATCTATCTATCTATCTATCTATCTATCTATCTATCGATCGTTTTCTGACTGTGCTTAACGACTGTATGACCAAGCTTAGTGAAATGAAACAAGATATATAAGCCTTAGACAGGCCTTTTCTTAAACAATATCTTTTATTTTCTTTAATGACAATTTTTTCTCTATTTTTGTGTGATTTTTTTTTTTGCCTTGAATTTTTATTAAATTTTAAAATGAAGATGTTTGGTCTGTGGAATTATTTGAACATGAGTCACACTTTTGCCAGAACTATCCTATGAAGCAAACTGTAGAATTAAAAGCTGCATAACTTTGGTGATTTAAGACAAATGCAGTTATATTTTTCATCAGAAAACTACCATCGGAAGACTTTGAACTGGAAGCTACCATCTGAGGACTTGTTAACTGAAGAACAAGAACCGAGCTCCTGGGAGGTGTTGTGCTCTTCTACTTATGCATGATTGGAGCTGAAAACAAAGTTGCTGTACCTGAATTTAAGAGAAGTTAAGAGACTGTGATAGAATATAAAGGCATCGCAGATGATTGCTTATGTGTTTACCTAAGATAAGGAAGCTTCACTCATCTGTGTTGGAGGTACATGAGGCGGCTTGCCTGGAAATGCAGTGTCGTCCGCTTGTGCAGTTGTAAAGATGTCCCAGCAGAGCTCAAGTGAAGTTACTTGGAGTGATCTGAGTACAGACTCAAAGCCCAGAGAAGGTGCTTAAGGATCTTAAAGATCATACAAAGAAAAGGCAAGATCAGCTTGTTTGAAAATTATTGCGATACACACGGCCATGTCGAAGATCTGAATGGAAGGATATTATCCTTGCTAACTAAAGATGGTGCAATTGAAAAACAGAAACAAACGTTGGCAGCCAACTCCAAGACTTGGAACGAATTTGGTCTTGCTACAATGGCATGGCTTAATGACACAAATAAGTTTTTAATAAGTCGACCTAATGAACAGCTTGCTAATCAGTTCAGTGAGTTACAACTGCAAGATCGAGAGTCCCACTAGTCTCTCTTTTGTAGCTCATTGTCAACAATAAATGCAGCTTGTCATTCCAGTTAAGCACTGCAACACAAGCACCTTCATTGGCAGCCTTACTTGAATGGTCAGAACTTGACAGAATTCTTCTAAGGCTTCAATAGTTCGAGTTTAAAATAGGTAGGAGCAATGAACAACTAACGAAGGGATTGAACGCTAAGAGCTTCGGGCATGATCTGTTGGACATGTGTCAGCTCATATAGAATCAAACCAAAAGCAGTTACTAGAGTTAGCCCAGCAAACAGATAAACAAAATGAATCTCCTGCACTGTGTACTGAAGTTCCACACCGACTGGTTTCTTTATATTCAGGTGACCCATTGGCTTACTCAAACTTCATCAGGACTTTTGATCGTGCTGTAGGCAATGTGCTCGAGAACCCTCAAGATAAGATAGATTATTGAACCCAGTATACCAGAGGCTGTGGTTAAAGGCTGTGTCCAAATGCCACCAAGGCTAGGCTACGGAGAAGCCAGAAAGCTACTTGACAAGTTATTATGGCACTCAGATACATATAGATGACGCATATCTAGACAAAGCATTGAAATGGCCTCAAATAAAGCAGAATGATGGTGTGGCTCTTAGAGACCTTTCTTACTTGTTGTATGAATGCCATGTATACTGTAGAAAATGGTGAAGAATTCAATAACAATTAAAATATTTGTATTGTATCTATCGCAGCTCCCTTTTCTTTTATGAAATGAATGAGGAATGTTTGCCTATAAACTTCAAGAAAGAGAAGACAGAAGGGCAGGCATAACCGATTTAATTAACTTTTTACATCAGCAGGCTCAAATATTGCTGCATCCTTTTGCATGGGAGTATATCTCAAAGCCATGTGTTTACAGTGAAAAAAGACCGAAAGGAAGGTTTCCCCTGAAGAGAGGCCAGAGAGGAGGCTGCACCTTTGCTTACAGGTATCACCGAAAATGCTGAAAAGGGGACTCAAGACAACTCTCTGCTACAGCGGCCTGCGCATTTGGAAAGCCTTGCATAGTTTGCAGTGACAAGCACATCCTCGCAGAATGTAGTAAAATCAAATAACTGCCACATAAAGACAGAGTTGACTTTTTAAAATATAAAGATTTATGCTTTCATTGTATCTAACCAGGGGCACCTTGATAAGAAGTCTAAAGAGAAAGTGAAACATCAGATGTTCTCCGTAGAACCCAGACATCCTGCATATCAAAAAAAGAGGATGGAGCAACATCCAGTAAAGCTGCATCCACTAATGAGGAAGATGAGAAAGGAATCCTATGCTTCTTACTGGAGCCAAAGAAGAATACACACCATATGTGGTCTCTGTTAAGGAAAAATCTAAGAAGAGCGAAAGAAATTTAGAAACCTATGCCTTTAATGGATATGAGCAGTGACAACGTGACATTCTGCACTAAACATCTTCAAAGAACTCTAACTCCTATCAGCATGGAACCAAGAGCTGACATCAATACAAACATAGATGCTGACATACAGAAATTACAACAGCAGCAGTGGGAGGATATCAAAGAAAAGACATTGTGCCCAGTCTGCCTGGATCATACAGAGAATATGGTCTTCATGTGCGGCCATGGCTCATGTCAGCTGTGTGGAGAACGGCTGAGTGACTGTCCTATTTGTCATAAGGCGATTGAGCATAAAATTCACCTCTGCTAAAGCGATGTTTTGAAGTGGCAGTGGCAGTCTTTACAAAACGCCTTTGAAAATAAGAGAGGTTTTACATATACTAGGGCCTTCGCCCCCTGATCGCTTCGTTTGCCAACCCCCATTTTTGTTTTTCCGGATACACACTTTTAAGATTTTTCTTTCTTTGAATTGTTGCTATTTCATTAGTTTCACTTTTATTTCAGAACTTCTGTAAAAACAATATTTAGAATGTTTCGAGTCTCAATGTGCTGAATCTTTTTAATGAGGTCAGTGAGACATGTGTTTAATGACTTTGAACCATAATTCAGGATAGCTGTCTCTGTTTGGAATTTCCGCACAGACAAAGCGATCGATGACATCAGCTGTTAATATTTTTTTTTTTTTTTGCAAAATAACCAATAAATGCATGTGAGGTAAACTCCGTTTTTGAAATTCTCATTACAAGCCTTTCAATATTCACATACTTCTGACATATCACCTGTGTCCATGCATTCGATCTCTATTCGCCTTTTCGTTATTTCTCCGAGTAATAATTTCTTTCTTTGTGCTATTGTGATGTTTACTTTCTTTGTTTTGACACTATCATTTTTTTTCTGCTTTCATATTCTGTATCTTGCTCTGCATGTTTTTTTTGAGTCTTTTGAATTCCAGTTTTCATTATCTCTAACCTGCTCTGCATGTGTTTGGCCCCCTTGTTTTTTAACCTTTTTAACGTTTTACTTTTTAACGTTTTACTTTGTTTTCTACTCTTTGTCTTTTATTTCTGATCTCGCTTTATCCTGCTTTTTTTTTAATGACACCTGGTCCGTGGTGATTAGTTTCCCTTTTTCAAATAATAACTTCCGTTTGTTTGCGCTCCTGTGATCTTTACTTTCTTTTTTTTATACTTTCTAATTTTCCTACTTTCATATTCTCTAACTTTCTTCACATGTGTATCACGCCAACTATTTTTTTTTGAGCCTTTCAAGTTCCACTGCTTACATAATCTCTAACCTGCTCTGCATGTGTATAGCACCAACATTTGTGAACGTCTTTATGAAGTTCTTTGTCTTTTTAATTCTGAGCCCGATTGGACGTGCTTTTTTTTCAATTGCACTTGTTCCGGGCTGATAATTACTTTCCTTATTTTCTGAATTTGCACCTAGATTATTCTTTTTCTTTTTGTCTCTCCAACGCTTTTGAGTCTCTTTTCTCCGCACTGCTTTATTCTTTGCTTTGTCATTTACGTTTCATTTATAGCGTATTGTCCTTATGCGCTGAGAGCCCTGAATCTGTGTGTGCTCAAAGCCAAAACATGAGTGTGTGTCGGTGTTGCTGGCTGCCCCTGCTCTTATTTATTTGGTAAGTAGGGCGTGTCTTGCAAGAATCTCATGTTCTACGTCATCGCGAGATGGTCCTGGGTCAATCTCTTGGCACAAAGTCTCATGTTTAAGGTCTCCGCGAGACGCTTGGTGGCCAGTCTCTCTAGTCTTGCGGGTCTTTTAAGTGTCTTCTGCCATCTTAATGTGAAGATCACTTATCGCAGCCGTAACTGTTTCTCTACAGGATTTTTTTTATAATAGAGAGACGTATGCATATTTTAAATCTTGAGAACTCACTCCCACTTTTTTAGCCTTAACTCTCTGCTTAACTGATGTTAAAGAAAAAGTGGTTGTCTTCACCAAAATTCTTTGTAACTGAGATGTACACATTCAAGTTGCATACAGTTTAGACACCGACTCCTGCGTCAATACTATACGTTGATTCATTTGCAAATGAGGGCAAGTTAAAATCATGCGCTTAGATAATGGAACAAGCTTTATTGGGACTGAAAGAGAGTTAAATGAAGCAATTAAAAATCTTGACCAACAAAAAAGTAGCAACGCCATAATGAAGAAATTAATCAAATGGATTTTCAATCCACTATCAGCCTTTCATCAAGGTGGAGTATGAGAAAGATGTGAACCCGAAGCAGAAGATTCTAAACTCGATACTTAACCAACAAACACTTGACAATGAAAGTCTCCAAGCAGTAATGTGTGAGGCTGAATCAATCATCAATAACAGACCCCTCACAAAGACATCTAATGGCCCAAATGATTTGGAGGCAGTCACACCCAATCACTTGCTGTTACTGAAGACACATCCCAACATGCCTCCTGGACTCTTTTTGAAAAATGACCAGTATAAATGAAAATGCTGAAAACGATGGTCTAAAGAGGATTTGATGCTAATGGTGTAGTCAGAAGAATTTGTGTGCAGACCAAAACCAGCACATCAGACAGACCCATAAATAAACTGTGTCTGCTACAAGAAACAGCTAATAATTGAATAAGAAATGTTTAAATGTCTGTTTGCAGTTATTTACTAGTTATTTGAAAATAATATTTAGAGTATAAGAATAGTCTGTGGCTCTTTTTCAAGTGAAATATAGTAATTGTCTCTGCTCCTGCATAAACAATTAGGGGACAAAAATGTAGGAGCCAATCTTAGAAAGTAATGTTAAAGTGAAGTTTACTTAAATGTTTGGTTAATTTCAATAACTAAGGGGCTCCGCCCCCTGCTCGCTTTGCTCGCCCACCCCCGGGTTTGATTTACTGGATATACAATTTAAAGAGATTATTTTCGTGGGAATTGTTACATATGCATTATTTTCACTTTTACTTTAAAACTTTTGTAAAAACAATACTTGCCCTTTATTTTCGGCCCCGGGAGTGGTTACATCTCTTTCTTGCAGGACGTTTAATGCTGCTTGCATTGTGAAGGGGGTGCGGCTGAACGCATGCTAAGGAGATACCATCGGATCATCTGCTGCCTTTCTGCTGCTGGCGAGCTGCCTGTTCTGCTTGTCTCGCTGCCCGATCATTTCAAAGCCTGTACAGCAGCTGTCCTTTTGCCACTTTGTGTCTCTGCCGCTCACGTTGTGAAAGGGGAAGGGGGTGGGGGGCGCGTTAGGTTGGCTGAACACATGTTAAGGAGAAGCGGTCGGATCATCTGCTGGCTTTCTGCTGCTGGCAAGCTACGTGTTTTGCTTGTCGTTGTTTTAAGAGCTGGGAGTACATGAAGCATGTCAGCCAAAATCAATCCAACAACTGCTAGGTTAGATGTCTGTGGACTTGTTTTAAATGATGTCTCACTGCCTTGTCTCACGGGACGTTGTAAAAACAATACTTGCCCTTTATTTCCGGCCCTGGGCATGGTTAAATGTTTCTCGCAGGACGTATAGCGCTGTTAGCGTTGTGAAGGGGGGGTGGCTGAACGCATGCTAAGGAGATGCTGTCAGATCATCTGCTGTCTTTCTGCTGCTGTTGCTGCTGTCGCGCTGCCTGTCGATCCTTTTAAAGCCTGTACAGCAGGCTGTCCTTTTGCCACTTCACGTCTCTATTGCTCGCGTTGTGAAGTAGGGGTGGGGGGGGGGGGGTTATTAGGGTGGCTGAATGCATGCAAGGAGAAGCGGTTGGATCATCTGCTGGGTTTCTGCTGCTGACGAGCTGCGTGTTTTGCTTGTCGTTGTTTTAAGAGCTGGGAGCAAGTTAATGTGTCTCTCGCAGGACTAAAATTGTCTTTCGAGAAGATCAGGTCTCGTCTCCCTAGTCTCCCTCCCAAAGATTTTTTTTTTTATAATAGAGAGATAGAATATCAGTTTGCTATAGCTACCTAGAATTTTATATATAAACGTCTATGCGTGGAAGTGTGTGTGTGTCTGTCTGTCCGGCCCAGAAGTGAGAAGTGAAGTCAGGGTAAGGGCTCCACCACCGAGGAAACAGAAACTCACTTAGCTGCTAATACACAAGCGAGGCCAGCATGTCGGTAAAACAAAACCTCCAAAGAAAGACAAAGTCGCTTCGTTGCTAATACAGAAGCAAGGTGAGCACATTGGCAAAACAGTATCCCTTTTACTTTTCCTCCCACTGCTAATACACAAGCGAAGCAAACATGTTGGGAAAACTAAACCTCCGGAAAAAGACAGTCATTTAGCCCTTCATACACAAGCGAGGAGAGCACATTGGCAAAACAAATCCTCCTAGGAGAGAGACGCCCAGAGTAGTTCCTTTCAATTACCTGACATCTCCACAATTCAATTTTTTTCTGACGATTTCAATAGTTTCTAGGTCTTTTTACAGCACGGGCTTACACAGCTAGTATGGTATAATCTTTTACAACCTGTAAGTTCACAGTTAGACCACGTGTGGGCAAAGTCAGTCCTGGGTGGCTGCAGTTTTTTGTTCCAGCCCTGATGCTTAATTAAAAAACAATCCTTGTCAATAATTTAATTTCATGGCTTGTTAGTGCTTTAACTCTGCCATGTCAAGTCATTCTCATATCCTAAATTTTCTTTCCCTTTCTAAGGATATCATCCAAATGATCTGAAGTCTATAACAGATGAGTCATTCTCAGCACTTCACTTTTTTCTCTTCACTTTCCTTCCAAATATTTAATTAAACCAAATAGTGCATGATGAATACACACAGGTATAAATGCTAATAAGCTAAATGGAGAACTGCTGTTTTTTTTTTGTCATTTGTATCTTATTGCTAATAGGGAGCAATTTAAAAACAACACTGCAGCTGTTTAAGACTAAAATAAGCAATAAGGGTTCAAAATCTTAACGAGCGAGACAACTAAAATGAAGCAGAAGTGTTACTTGAGTAATAATTGCTTCTCATTAAGCAACTGGGTTGGAACAAAAACCTGCAGCCACTGCGGCCCTCCAGGAATGACTTTGCCCATCCCCGAGCTAGACTGACTCAAATAGTGGTGGAACCACCTAAGAGGAAGCCAGGATAGAAGAGGCAGACTCTGGGGTTAGTGATACGAAAGTGAAGTCACTGGTGCTCATCAGATCTGTTAGGAAGGAAGGAAGAGAAGCATTGGGCAGCACACTATCCCCTTGACTCAAGGTGGAATTCCTATTTGATGAGCCCACAAGTTTTCTTCAAAGTACACATGTGTGAATATACATGGATAGATATAGATATATTGTATAGATTTATAACAGGCAATACTGGTCATTTCCTACTATAACCTAAGGGTATAAAATTATATACAGTAATCCCTCGCTATATCGCGCTTCGCCTTTCGCCGGCTTTCCTCCATCGCGGATTTTATATGTAAGCATATTTAAATATATATTGCGGATTTTTCACTGCTTCGCGGGTTTCTGAGGACAATGGGTCTTTTAATTTCTGGTACATGCTTCCTCAGTTGGTTTGCCCAATTGATTTCATACAAGGGACGCTATTGGCAGATGGCTGAGAAGCTACCCAACTTACTTTTCTTTCTCTCTTGCGCTGACTATCTGTGACCCTGACGTAGGGGGTGTGAGCAGGGGGGCTGTTCGCACACCTAGACGTTAGGGACGCTCGTCTAAAAATGCTGAAAGATTATTTTCACGTTGCTACCTTGTGTGTGCAGCTTTTAAGTATGCTGCACGGTGCTTCGCATACATAAAAGCACGAAGGGCACGTATTGATTTTTGTTTGTCTCTCTCTCTCTCTCTCTCTTCCTGCTCCTGACGGAGGGGGTGTGAGCTGCCGCCTTCAACAGCTTTGTGCCGGTGCTTCGCATACTTAAAAGCAAACAGCCCTATTGATTTGTTTGCTCCTTTGAAGAGGAAGATATGTTTGCATTCTTTTAATTGTGAGACGGAACTGTCATCTCTGTCTTGTCATGGAGCACAGTTTAAAGTTTTGAAAAAGAGACAAATGTTTGTTTGCAGTGTTTGAATAACATTCCTGTCTCTCTACAACCTCCTGTGTTTCTGCGCAAATCTGTGACCCAAGCATGACAATATAAAAATAACCATATAAACATATGGTTTCTACTTCGCGGATTTTCTTATTTCGCGGGTGGCTCTGGAACGCATCCCCTGCGATGGAGGGGGGATTACTGTATATCCCCTCGGGGATTAACAAAGTGTACCAAAATATACAATCAAGGTACAGAGATATTCAGTATACAGTAGTCCCTCGCTATATCGCGCTTCGACTTTCGCGGCTTCACTCTATCGCTGATTTTATATGTAAGCATATTTAAATCTATATCGCAGATTTTTTGCTGGTTCAAGGGTTTCAGTAAACAATGAGTCTTTTAATTTCTGGTGCATGCTTCCTCAGTTAGTTTGCCCAGTTGATTTCATACAAGGGACGCTATTGGCAGATGGCTGAGAAGCTACCCAATCAGAGCATGTATTACATATTAAATAAAACTTCTCAAATATTTTGTGAGCAGGGGGGCTGTTTGCCCCCCTAGAGGATACGGACGCTTCTCAAAAAACGCTGAAAGACTACCTTCACATGGCTCCCATCCTTGCTGGGCTTACTTGTGGCTGCTTTATTGCGCAATATGCTTCCCGCACGGTGCTTCGCATATTTAAAAGCCCAAACAGCACCTATTGTTTTTTGATGGTTTGCTTTTTTCTCTCTCTCTCTCTTGCTCTGACATTTTCGGCTCCTGACGGAGGGGGTGTGAGCAGGGGGGCTGTTCACACCCCTAGAGGATACGGACGCTCGTCTAAAAAATGATGAAAGACTACCTTCACGTTGCTCCCTTCCTTGCTGGGCTAACTTGTGACTGCTTTCTCAAGCGATATGCTTCCCGCACGGTGCTTCGCATACTTAAAAGCTCAACAGCACCTATCGGTTTTTGATTGTTTGCTTTTCTCTCTCTCTCTCTCTCTCTCTCTCTCTCTCTCTCTCTCTCTCTCTCTCTCTCTCTCTTTCTCTGACATTCATACTTAAAAACTCAACAGCACCTTTTGATTTTTTGATTGTTTGCTTTTTTCTCTCTCTCTCTCTGACATTCTCTGCTCCTGACGCACACTCCTTTGAAGAGGAAGATATGGTTGCATTCTTTTAATTGCGAGATGGAACTGTCATCTCTGTCTTGTCATGGAGTACAGTTTAAACTTTTGAAAAAGAGACAAATGTTTGTTTGCAGTGTTTGAATAAAGTTCCTGTCTTTCTACAACCTCCTGTGTTTCTGTGCAAATCTGTGACCCAAGCGTGACAATATAAAAATAACCATATAAACATGGTTTTTACTTTGCGGATTTTCACCTTTTTCGGGGGGTTCTGGAACGCAACCCCCGCGATGGAGGAGGGATCACTGTATTCAGTTTGGAACATTAGAAATACTTTGCATCACGCATCAGGCTCAGAGCTGCACAAGTGAAAAGTAAAACACTTCTATAAAAACACTCTCTTTTTCTTGAGTTTTAGAAATAGCCTTTTAAAACAAAAGTCAAATTTAATTTTAAATGGATTCACACCAGTTTGTGACTTTCTGAAATTAAAAGAATTCAAAGTCATTCCTTTGTGGAGTTGTTCTCCTGCAGAGTTGGTGGAACAGCATAACATCTCAGGTGGGTAAAAGCTGATTACGTCATGCAATAAATCACTTTTAAAGATTTTTTTACTACCATGAGATATGAGACTTGTGCAAAGCTGTAGCTGATCCTGCACTTGTTAAACTGCTAACTGAATGAAGGTGTGTTTTCTCTGTAATTGAAGTGGCTCTAGAAAGCAGAAACACATATATGTCACTTGACAAGCTCAGACCACCTTGTTTCCCCAAACATTCATCAGATTTAATTTTTTAAATGGAAGCTACTTTAATTCTCTTTTCTACTGCTACAGCTTGAAAATCAATCTTTCTGTATATACAGTAGGACTTTTTCTCAGCACTGCTTATGTGAACACTACATGAAGTTTAAACTATTACTGTATAATCAACAACCAGATACAGTAAGCTGATACTTGCTGTCAGCAGATATGGAAAAGACTGCATGAAATGTGAAAACATTAGTAATTTTATTATATAGAGCTTACTTGACAGCCAACTATTTCCATTGGTGCTGATCTGGGCCCAAAGTTTGGAAGCTCCTTCAGTGGTGTAATGAGGATCATCACTTTCTCCAATGTCTAACTCAGGGGTCCCCAACTTCAGACCTGGAGGGCCCCAGTGGCTGCAGGTTTTCATTCTAACCCTTTTCTTAATTAACGCACTGCTTTTGCTGCTAATTATCTTCTTTTAATTTACTTTTTTATAATTTGCTGTCCAGAATTTCTTCATCGTTCCTATGAATTGCTTCATTTCTTTCCTTAAATGGCACCCAAACAGAAATGAAATGTGGAGTGAGTGAGCCAACAGAAGACCAACTAAGTCAGGGCCTCAAACTCCAACCAGTTGCTTAATCAGGTGCCGAGTCTTGTTGTTAATTAAACTCGTTCTTTAATTCCATGGCTTATTTTTGCTCTCATTGTGCAATAGCAGACATTTCTGAAATTGTTGATTTTCTCTTTTCTAAGAGCTCTGTTAAAATGTTTTGTGGGCGTGAGCAGATCAGCATTCCTGAGACCTTCATCTTTCTTTATTTTCAGATATTGTAAGATCGACACAGTTTGCTGGTCCTGTTTTGGCTCATTTTGTATCTCATTATTGTTTCGCTGCTAATTAAGAAAAAAAAAAAAAAACAAGTAAGGGGTCTGAGTCTTCAAGAGCAAATTAAATAAAATTAATCAAAAGAATTTCATTAGGAGCAAAATCAGGTCACTAATTAAAAAAAGGGTTAGAATAAAAACCTGCAGGCACTGGGGCCCACCAGGACCGGAGTTGGGGACCCCCAGTCTATCGTCTCTCTCGCAGTCTGTCATACTCCTGTCTGTTATCGGGCTGCTCATCCTTAGTGCTGTCTTGTGCTCCAAGTTATTTTACCCAGAGGTCACATCCTGCTGTTAGGCCTCAATACTGCAGCACCTGTGGCCCATAAAACTGACATGAAGTGCTGTCTGTTCTCTCCCAAGATATTTAAAAGTCAGTTGCTCTCTTTGCACCTGAACTACTGACCTCAGCCTCTGACAAATACTTATTACACGCCAGGGGCCATTCTTCCCTGATGTGAGGCGCACCTCTTTAAGTTCTCTCCACAAAAGCAGTCCTTTTCCTAAGCCTTACTATACTGCAGCGTTTCTCAACCTTTAAGTATTTGCGACCCGAGTTTTCATAACATTTTTTTGAAAGGAGCCCACTATACCAATTTGTTCTTTTTTAATTAATGATATATCTTAGATGCATATTTTATTATACAGTACCTACTTAACTTTTATCAACATTTATCTATCATCAGAATGTAGTTTAAGTTAATTTTGTTTTGGTTTCAATAGATGTATTTTTCATATTTTCGATTCTTGTTTTCTTTTTTTCACATCTTCGCGCCACCCTTTTTGTTACTTCATGCCCCCCTAGGGGGGCCCGCCCCACACTTTGAGAACCACTGCTATACTGTATCTTTTTTCATTTCTGCCTTGCAGCCATTTCTTGAGGAGAGTGCAACACTTAGAGCTCCATTTCAGCACTCTGCATAGAGCACCCTAATGAAAAAGGGTTTACGTCAGCCTCAAAAAATAGCATAAAAAGTAATGTTACTATAGCTATATCACAATTTCTATTTTATAGGGAGGCATCCTCCAACATAGCATTCCCTCAGTTTATCTACATGTCATTCGAATAGAGTTGTTTTTAATATCATGGCAGCAGTTTCTACATTGTCCAGTTACTTTGGAGTGGAAATAATCAGAAAAACAAGGCTACTTCCTAGAAATGATGAGCCGACACCCCAAGTAACTATAACATTAAACAGTTCTGTGAAATACAGTATCTTCTGATCGCTGTGACCCTTGAAATGTTTGCCATTCCTTAAGATTTCCTATACCGAGTTAGAACTTTTAAAAATGTATGTTTTTTTTCTGCTATATTTGTAAATTGAATTCAGTAAAGAAAAGAATGGGTGACAGAGTGATGATGATGTTGTGATGTGAGATTTTGCATATAAATAAATATTTTGTATGTATTTGTAGTTTAGGCAAAGCAATGTAATTTAGTGTTACTTTGGTGAGAGGCCACCCCCTTTTACGACTGAGTTTCTTTGAATTTTACGACAGAGTTGGGAGGGGTTCTCTGCTAAAGTTTTTCAACGCCCGCAAGGAAACTTTAGTTCAACAAATGGTTTTGGGGGATGGCAGGTGTTAAGATATTCTATTTCCCCATTGGTCTGAGGTATGCTTGTTTGGAATTGGCTTGTCTCAGAGGCCTTTAAGTACTATGATGTCCTATTGGCTCTAGGGGTTGGACAGAGAATCTATAAATCTGCTTGCTCAACCACATTCTTTCTCTTACTAACCAACAACTGATATGAAGACCATCACACCATGAACTGAAACTACAACACAATGGAGACCACAGTTTAGCAGCCATATTGGAACAGGCATACGGCCTGTTCTGAAGAAAGCTGAATGATGCTTTAACTAGAGACATTTTAAATAATTACAAGTCTGTGTGCCGCCTGAAACTACACATCACCATTTAATCAGGTTGTATGTTTGCAAATATTCAAATGTACTTTGCATATTGTTATTATTTATGAATATTATCAATAATGCATCATTTTATGTGTAACTTAACTCCTGCTTGTCTTTTTACTACACCTAAGCCTGAGGTTATAGATTTAAAAGGGAAGGTGGGGATAAGTTATATACTATAATACCTTATAAACAGTGGTAAGTCTGTGAGATTAGGCATTCTGACAAACGTTACTTATTACTACAATAGGGGAAAGCAGAGCAATATATTACTCTATCAAGACAAAACAGATGTGTTTACTGTTTTGTTTAACAACATGCTCCCCTTTTGAAGAGGTTATGTCAAGAGTGATTAATAGCAACAAAGTAGACAGCCAATCCAGTCAGAATTCATTTTAAGGGAGCAGTGCTGCCAAAGGGTTTTCCCCAGGGTGCAACTGCAGTGGTTTCCTGGTCAAGTTAAATGCCAGTTGGCTCACAGCAAACACAGTGGGGAAAAATACAGAATATATAAACTGCTCAAAAAATTAAAGGAACACTTATTAATGCAAGTATAGCATCAAGTCAATGAAACTTCTGGGCTATTGATCTGCTCAGCGAAGTAGCAGAGGGGCTTGTTAGTCAGTTACAGCTGCTTTGGTGCACTAGAGGGGCATCAATGAGACGACCCCCAAAACAGGAATGAATTGTTTAACAGATGGAGGCCACTGACATTTCTCCCTCCTCATCTGTTTTTTCACTTGTTTTGCATTTGGCTACGGTCAGTGTCACTACTGGTAGCATGAGGCTATACCTGGACTCTACAGAGGTTGCACAGGTAGTCCAACTTCTCCAGGATGGCACTTCAATACATGCCATTGCAAGAAGGTTTGCTGTGTCTCCCAGCACAGTCAAGGGCATGGAGGAGATTCCAGGAGACAGGCAGTTACTCTAGGAGAGCTGGACAGGGCCCCTCGTAGAAGGTCCTTAACCCATCAGCAGGACTGACCAGTATCTGCTCCTTTGGGCAAAGAGGAACAGGATGAGCACTGCCAGAGACTACAAAATGACCTCCAGCAGGGCGGTGGTGTGAATGTCTCTGACCAAATAATCAGAAACAGAGGGTGGCCTGAGGGCTCAAAGTCCTCTAGTGGGCCCTGTGCTCACTGACCGGCGCTGTGGAGCTCGATTGGCATTTGCCATGGAATATCAGAATTGGCAGGTCCTCCACTGGCACCCTGTGTTTTTCACAGATGAGAGCAGGTTCACCCTGAGCACATGTGACAGATGTGAAAGGGTCTGGAGAAGCTGTGGAGAACGTTATGCTGCCTGTAACATCGTTCAACATGACTGGTTTGGTGGTGGGTCATTGAGTGTCTGGGGAGGCATATCCATGGAGGGATGCACAGACCTTTACAGGCAAGACAACGGCACCTTGACTGCCATTAGGTATCGGAATGAAACCCTTGGACCCACTTGTCAGACCCTATGCTGGTGCAGTGGGTCCTGGGTTCCTCCTGCAGCATGGCCCCCCGACGTTGTTCATCATACTCATTTGAAATCTATTGACAAAAAGCAATATTTGCATTGAGAAAACTAAAAACAAAAGAAAACCACCAACAAGAAACAATTCATGGAAACTATCATGGAATCTCCTTGGAAGACTTTGCATGTCTTATTCAGATGACATTACCTGAAATGAGACATCCTACACTGTTGTCCCTTACATACACGCAGCTGCTTTGACATCATCTTGTGCTGGTACTCGAGGCACTCTGTGTGATTAACATTGAGTCACCTTAGCCACATGTGGTGAAATCTGGCGCTGTCATCCTAATTATGTCTGTTGACCGTTTCCTAGTTATCAGCTGCTTACCCTCAGCAATAACACTGAGAATAAAGGAGGACTAATGGCAGGGTCTTTTGGAATGTGGACACATGTGCAGTATTTCATAAATACTCTAGTTCTGTATTGAAAAATATACATTTCAAATTATTTTATCTATCTATCTATCTATCTTGCTAAAAGTAGGAGTATGGAAACAATTTTACAATTGATGTATAGCCTGTTTTGTGTTAAACCATCTGTAGAATAATAAAGAATTTTTAAAATAAAAAGACTTTCAGTGCTGACAGGAAGAAACGGGTCAATAAAAGTGTTGTACTATTTGGGTCCTACTGTGATTCATTATTATTATTATTTAATAATAATAATAATGTTTGTTTTTTAGTGCTTTTGCTGCATTCAAGGAAACATTTTTTATAAGTGCAATTAAATTAAGTTTGCAAATCTGCGCAAAAACATGATAAGCAATCCTACATAGTTAATTTCTCTTTTTGGAGATAGCTTTGAGCTTTTCTTTTAACCTTATTTTGCATTGTATCTTTGTGGCACTGGTGTCATTTCAGGTACCGCGCCTTTTGAACACGGATGCTTCTTTTCATCCTGTATTCTTGCAGTACTAAGATGACATATTCTATTTTAATTTTCCCATTCTTAATTTGTGACTGTGTTAGTAGCCCTGCCAAAGTGACCCAGTTACTGGAGAAGACTGCACAGATTAAACTGTAAAGTCTCTCAGATTGGAGGTTCTTTTGAAGGTGGGTGTTTTTTTTTCTTAAATGGCATCTGTGTTTGTAGCATTGTCACCTATTTTGAGATATTAAATTCATTTTGGTGCAAATTCTGATGATGAACTATTTAATAAACTGTTTGGCAGGTAAAAATATAGCTGAAGTAGTAGCCTGTGTGGTATGGTTTTAAAGTTCACCCAAGGTTAATTTGATATTAGCACAGTTCTTAATCCATTTGTTGTTGTATGTCCTTTGTACTATAGATGGGAGCTTAGATAAGGCGCATCTTGACTGTGAAGCAGAAGAGCTCTATGGAAATATTTTAACATAATCATTTTTGCAATAGACGCACAGGCATACACATCTAACTTTAAAACAATGTTATCTGGTGCTCAATTAATGAAATGTGCAGAATTTTCATCTATTAACCAATTTTCATGCCTTTGCAGAAAACAGCAACACAGAGTGCTTCCTAAAGCACAAAAGAATGCATTCTAGCCACTGATTTTCATGTACCATACAGCATATAATAATAATAAATAATAATAATTCATTACATTTATATAGCGCTTTTCTCAGTACTCAAAGCGCTATCCACACAGGGAGGAACCGGGAAGCGAACCCACAATCTTCCACAGTCTCCTTACTGCAAAGCAGCAGCACTACCACTGCGCCACCTGTGAGGACAAATTCAGGGCCTATGAAGACAATTAACTGACACAAGTTTCAAGGCCCTACACACACTCACACATCTATCTATCTATCTATCTATCTATCTATCTATCTATCTATCTATCTATCTATCTATCTATCTATCTATCTATCTATCTATCTATCTATCTATCTATCTATCTATCTATCTATCTATCTATCTATCTATCTATCTATCTATCATCGCTTCAAGGATATGAATCTGACCATTCAAGAAGCATAAAAGATTGTCATTCAACTTCACCTGCTTTGATACAAATGAAAGTGACAACAGGTGCCCTGGAGAGGCAACAGCAAGACACCACACAAAAAAGGGAATGGTGGCCACAGACAATTGCTCTCTCCTTATCCTTCCTGATCTTCTTTAGTATTGCATTTTGCTAGTATTTTTGTCACTTCTGGTAGCATGAGGTGATACCTTCAGCCCATTCAGGTTGCACAGGCAGTCCAGCTCCTCCAGGATGGCACATCCATATGTGCCATTGCAAGAAGGTTTGCTGTGTCTCCCAACACAGTCTCAAGAGCATGAAGGACATATATATATATATTATATGTGTGTGTGCATGCATTTCCCTCATCAAGCAACAATCATAGCCTCTGAATGACAATGTGAGAAAAAGGATTGTACACATTTCTTACAGATAAAAAAAAAAAAACCTGAAATACCACATTGATGAAACTATTCAGACCCTTTGCTGTGACACATTGATCATCATTAAGAATATTTTTACTCCTTGTTTGGGGTCCACCTGTGGTCAATTAAATTGAAAGGATATGATGAGGAAAGGTACAGAGGTGTCTATAGAGGGTCCCACAGTGACAATGTGTATCAGAACAAAAACCAAGACATGAGGTCGAAGGAAGTGCCCACAGAGCTTAGAGGCAGGATTGTGTTGAGCCACAGATCATGGGAAGGTGAAAAACAGTTCTGCCGTATTTGAAGGTTCAAGATAGAACAGTTGCTTTTATAATTCTTAAATGGAAGATGTTTGGAAAAACCATGACTCCTCACAGAGTTGTCTGTCCAGCTAAATGTGGGAGAAGGGTCTTGGAAAGAGAAGTGACCAGCAACCCCAATGTCACCCTGACTAAGTTCCAGAGAACCTGTGTGGAGATGGGAAAAACTTCCAGACAGACAAACACTCCACCAATCTGGGCTTTATGACAAAGTAGCAAGATGACACAGGAAAGCTCGCACAAAGGCACCCAAAGGAATCTCAAATTATGATAAGTAAAATTCTTTGGTCTGATGAGAGCATGATTAAACTTTTTGAAGTCAATTCTAAGCGTCATGTCTGGAGGAAAGCAGGCACTGCTCATCACCTGTGCAATACCATTCCAACAATGAAGCAAGGTGATGGCAGCATCATGCTGTAGGGTTGTTTTTCAGTGGCATGAAATGGAAGACTAGACAGGGTTGGGGGAAACCTGAACGGAGCAAAGTACAAGAAATATCCTTAATGAAAACAGGCTTCAGAGCACTGTGGACCTCAGACTGCACCAAAGGTTTACCTTCCAACAAGAGAATAACCTTAAACACAAAGCAAAGTCAACAAAGGAGTGGCTTAAGGACAACTCTGGACGCAAACTTGAGTGGCTCAGCCAGAGCCCAGACTTGAAACCAATCAAACATATTTCAAGCAACCTGAAAATAGCTGTTCACTGATGGTGTCCATCCAATCAGAAAGAGCTTGAGATTCTCTGCAGAGAAGAATGGAAGAATGTCTCCAAATCCGGATGTGTGAAGGCTGGAATGGCTGCCAAATGGATTGCAACCATGTACTGAGAAAACGGTCTGAATACTCGTGTCAATGTGATAGTTCAGTTGATTATTTTTAATAATTTTGCCCATTTGTTTTTAAGTCATGTTTTTACTTTTTCACTCCGGGCATTTACATTTCCATCTTTCCATAAATCTGGATCTAAAAAAACAGTTTCTAAAGTGTGTTTACTCTTGTCAATATTTTGTCCCATGTGAACACCAGAAGAAACTGACAAACGAGTCCTGTTCATGAATTTAGAGATGAGCTGCATCAGGTCACTGATTAGGGACCCAAAAAAAAAGTGATGATATGAAGATGGTGTTAAAAGAGCCAAGAATGCTGTCCCTAATATGTAGTGGGAGAGCGTGACTGAGGTTAATGTTATTCTTTAAACCACAGGCTCAGTGGATTTCCAAATAACCAGATGCTGGTGGATCAAAAAATTGAATGTCTCTTTTTGTATTTAGAATGATGTATGGATGTTTTTGTTGGCAGTAAAAATCTGTGATTCACTTGGACAGAAGTGACCCAGGCCACAGATAATTCAGCTGTTGAGATGGTCTTTGCCTCTTCCACTCATGGCTTCAGCCTTATCCTTGGCCACTTTTTGTTTGTTTTTGCACAACTTACTGCATTGCTTTAGATGTCCCGTACATTCAATTCTCATTCCTGCTTTTTTTCACAGCCTACAATTGCTTTTGTAAAGCAAGAGGGAAAGGAGTTAATGTAAAAGATGCTATATAAATACATTTTAAAATGGTCTATGGATTAATGAAATCCATTCTTATACCTGTTACATAGTAATTTGTGTGTTTCTTCTCCTCTTTTAATCGCAAGTCTTGTTCACTACCATATAGAAAAAGCATAACTGTAAAGGTCGGTAGAAACAAAAGAAGTGGATGTCATGGCCCTGTGGGCACAATGAATTCAAGTCTAAGTAATGTACAGAAGCAATTAAAAGGTAAATAAAATGTTAGGTTATATCATAAAAGCTGTTGAATTTGAGTCAGGAGACATTATGCTCAGACTATATAATGCACTAGTAAGACATCTGGAGTGTTGTGCGCAGTTCTGGTTACCACAGTACAAGAAACAGCAGCACTTGAAGCTGAGAAGAGGAGAGCAACCAAGTGCATCATGGGACTTAAGGACATGTTCTACTGTGACCGACTCTCAGAGGTGGGTAGTAATGAGTTACATTTGCTCCGTTACATTTACTTGAGTAACTTTTTTAAAAAAATTGTACTTCTAAGAGTAATTTTACTGCACCATACTTTTTACTTTTATTTGAGTACATTTGTGAAGAAGAAACGCTACTCTTACTCCGCTACATTGGGCAACACTCGAATCGTTACTTTTTTTCCATTAGATACAATACGCTATATTTTTGCCAGAGAGAATCTGCCAGTGGATCTACTGCATGACTTTTCATCAATCAGATGTAGCATCAATAATCATAAGACTCCGTTTCACCAATCAGACGTAGCAACAATAATCACATGGCTCCGTTTCACAAATCAGTGCAGTCACATGACCACACACAAACTATCGCGTCCTAGCGGCACAAATTCCTCACAGACAGTGGACAGGGAAAGAAAGAATACTGTACATGAAAAATGAGAGCCAACTTCTGCTGAAGCTTAACTATCACTTCACTGAGTGAACAACAAGCAGGTTTTAACCAAACATGCAGACACAGACAGTCAAGGTAAAGTGAGACTTCTTGTACATGCACAAGCTGCCTTGTTCTAATGTTATTTTCTATCAGCTGTGCTATTTGGAGGAAAAGTGAATATGCAGTATTATACTGTCAGTGTACAGCAGGGGTGCCCACACTGTTTTGCGAGCTACTTTTAAAATGACCAGGTCGAAATGATCTACCTACATTAAAAATGCTATATATATATATATATATATATATACATACACACACACTGAGTATACTTTATACATAAAATATATGTTGTCGTACCTTGCATAACTGAATAACCCTTATGACACAATAACAAATCAATACATTTATGGTCACTACAGTATTTGGATTTAATAATCTTCATGTGGGAAAAGGCTGATTTGCATAAATAAGTAGAGCCGAATAATGCAGTCAAGGAGGTAGCACATTTCCTCATGTCTGGGTACTTTTCCTCTGTAAGTAATTTCCAAAACTGTCCATGAGCCCCAGACTTTAGCTGGTTGTCATCCTGTAGTGTCAAAATCTCATCCTCCACTATAGAGGAGTTTTAGGTAAACAGTGTTGTAATTTTAGATGTGGGTGAATCCCCCTCAACATCTTCCCTAAATGGATAGCACTTAAATGTAGTGATTGGCTCAAGTAAAGCTGAGTCTTGAAACTGTCTGTCAAAGTCTGACAGGCAATTTTCAATCTGCTCTGTGTAGTGTATGCTGCCAAGTTGCGCACACGCCTTCCATTGCGTCTCCAGCTCTGACGCGAGGTTTTGGATGTTCCCCAAATCATGACGCTACAGCTTTGAGGACAGATGTTGCATTTTCGTTTGAAAGCATTAACGGAGCTAATCATATTGATCATGGTTTTCTCTTTTCCTTGAAGCTGTAAATTAAGCTCATTCAACATGTTGGTCAGATCAGAAAAAAAATGGCAAGTCTAGCAGCCATTGATCGTTATTAAGTTGCTTGTATTCTGCATGTTTAACGACAAGGAGAAACTCCTTTTTCTCCGGCCAGGGGTCTTGAAATCTCAGCAGGAATTTCTCCCTTGCCATCTGCCTTAACGAAAGCCTCTTTTTATCATCTCTCCATCTTGGAAGGACTTCTTATGCTTAATGATCAAGTGACTCACCCGGAACAATGCTTCGGTGTGTCTGCCTTTGCTTTTGAATTCAGCCGAGTGAAAATTATGGCTGTCCTATTAACTACGATTTTAGTTCCCTCTCCTTTCTCTTTCTCAGATTGCTTTTCGGAAGGAAGTCAGTTTCGTAGTTTTTATGAATAGTTCGAAAGTGCCTTTCCACATTTTCCTTCTTTGGAATAGCAATGATAGATTGACAGATCAGATAAACGCACTTCAATTGTGACATTGTGAGAGAAAAAAAATCCTCTTCCAATTCCACATCCAGCCCATACCCTCCCACAAACAAATTTTTTTTAAAATCCCTTCTTTAGTCAGATATAAATTGGAAGGCTAACTAGATCACTTAGATAGCCGGAGTTTTGAAGTAGCTTGCGCGTTTGATTGTGCGTGCGGGATGACTAGTGTGTTAGAAGAAAAGAGATCTCAGACTGGCCGCCCTGTATGTCAATCAAGTAGCTAATGCCATAGGGAGGATATATGATAGACTAACATTTAAAAAAACATTTTTTTGAATGCAACGTGATCTACCTGCACTATCTTTCTGATCGACGTATTGTCACTACTTGTCACTATAAGTAGTTTGCACTATTCGAACATACATGTCACCTACTGTAGGTATTGGCTTCAAAAGTTTTGTTGTGAACAACTGAGATTTGGAACTTTGTGTTATTCGTGCATCTTTATTTTGTAAAGATGTTATATATTTTTACTCATTTTTTAATTTTATTATTTGAAAATAGCAGAATTTGCACATTATTTTATATGTTTGTCTGTCTTTATCACACCATTTCTAAAAAATAAATCATTTATTATAATCAAACAGTTACTCAGTACTTTAGTCTTTTCACAAAAATACTTTTTTACTCTTAAGTAATTTTTGGATGACTACTTTTTACTTGAGTAATATTATTTTGAAGTAACGCTACTCTTGAGTACAATTTTTGGCTACTCTACCCACCTCTGCCGACTCAGGGAATTAAACCTGTTTAGTCTCAAACAGAGGAGAGGAACCTCGGTTTGCGAGCCTAATTCGTTCCGGAAACGTGCATGTAGTCCAAAGTACTCATATATCAAAGTGAATTTCCCCATAAGAAGTAATAGAAACTCACATGATTTGTTCCACAACCCAAAACTATTCATATAAAAATGATTAATACAAAATGTAAAGTAAAAATACATAAAACAAATTAACCTGCACTTTACCTTGGAAAAGAATCATGGCTGGTGTGTGTGAGTTTCTAAACTCTTGTGGGATTCCACCCAACGGGACGACACGCGGAAGAGCGTCCCAAAGCAATCGCAGTCTCCCAGCGCTGTAGCAGTTCGCCGTAAAAGCGAATCCGAAAAGATTGCGGACATGCTATAAGCGCCTGCCGTCAATGGGTGATACAAGGAACATTATAAATGCGCAGGGCCCTGCCTGACTGCTGCGTCGGTGTATAGGAGAGCACAGATCCCGCTACAATAAATAACCGCACTGTTGCTGTTTCAAGCTGAATAAAGCTGGTGTTGCTCAGTAAAGTACTGAGAGTCAGCTTCGTGTTTTAGGGTGCAAGACAGGGACTTGCACGTCACAGCACACACACACACACACACACTCACACACACTCGCGCGCACACACAGTCACAATGCTAATGCTGTAGTAAACAGTATACGCTCGTACGAATGTTGACTATATGAGTGAGGCACGCCGACTCAGACAGAGAATAGGAGACGATTGCCCACAATCCCGCAGCGAGAGAGAGAGAGAACCACTATCAGCTCAGTTGTGATCACATGACGCTCAGCAGACAAAGCGTATACATACTACTCGTACTGCAAGACCTCGCTCGTTTATCAAGTCAAAATTTATTAAAAATTTTTGCTCGTCTTGCAAAACACTCGTAAACCAAGTTACTCGCAAACCGAGGTTCCACTGTATTTAAAGTTATCGAAGGCATTGATAAAGCAGATGCCGTAACATTCTTTCAGCTTAAGGGTGAGCCACGTACTTGATGACATCAGTGGAGATTAAGGGGAGGTACATTTAATACTGAAGCCGGGAAGTATATGCTGTGGGACTCTGGGACAAACTACCGAGACATGGAGTTGAAGCAGAAACCTTAACAACCTTTTGGAAGAATGTGGATGAGATATATGGGGGCATCTTAGCCATTGGCTAAACAAATGAGCTAGATGGATTTAATGGTCTCCTCTCATTCATCAAATTTCTTATGTTTCTTAATGGTGGGGGTGATGTGCTAAGACATTAGGCCGGAGTTATACTTCACGCGACGCATGCTTCAGCAGACACTCCTGCTACACAAGCGTTGAAGTATTTATACTTGCGCGCGTACTTTATGGAAATCTGGAGGAATCCGCCAGGTGGCAGTGCAAGATATTACCACGGTGAGAACATGTTTGGTTTCTCTGTTGTGAATTGCCTAGAACACCCATTAAATTCCAATGACACCTTACCGCAATATCTCTGAAAAGGATGTTTAATGATTAAATCCAGGGATGTGTCCATTCCAGCAAGCATTGGGCACGAGTGAGAAACAATCCCTGGACGATGCCTCGGCTCATCGCAAGGTGAACACAAGCACACACATACACTAGTGTCATTTTAGCGGCACCAAATCCCCAAATCTGCATATCTTTGGAAGGAAACTGGAGCACACTGAGGAAACCCAGCAGGAAAAGTGTAAACTCCAGGCAGGGAGTATCAGCAATGTGACTCCCTGCAAGACAGCAGCGCTAACGCTCCACTACTGTGTCACCCCATGTGTGTAATTATTAACAGTATTCATTATTTAAACAAAATTACAGATTTATCTGTAAAATATACATACTTTTAATGCTTTTCATCATGAAAGTGATATCAAGTATAAATCTAAGGATTCTAAATGTGCAGAGAGTTGGAATATCATACATTTAATGTGCGCAGTGTGGTGATCTATTGCTGGCGATTCGCTGCTGTCAGGAGCAGAGAAAGCCCTAGAAAAAAAGACGGCACAGAAGACGGTATGTGAGAATTTTAAAACGTATCGTCTCATTACGATCGGGAATATGCGATGCTTGAATATAAAAGCACCATGAATACATCTGTATGTCGGCATTTTGCTTCACCACATCGAAACATTTATCAAATATCGAAGTGTGCACACCGATCTCATAGGATCCACAAAGCGTCTTTCTGTCACATGTAGATAGTAAACAGAGACTCTGACGTCACATTCCAACTTTTAGCACACTGCACCCCCCGACTTTTTGCTGATACTGCAACTCGTGCGCACGCGTTGCGTTAATTTCTGAGGACCTGCTCAGAGGACGCATCAAATGAACGTTCAGTACGCGTGGTGGCCATGATGCGGGCGTGTACACGTTCTGAGCGTGAAGTATAAATGAACCCTTAGACTGCCTTCTTACTGAGACCACTGAATAAAATCATTTTTTTTTTCTTATTGCTATTTTTTAATTGTTCATGTATTGTTTTTCCATAACATATGTTATAAACTTGAAATTACTTTGATTTTTCAGATCACACCTACGGTACATATGATTTCTGTAGTGATGGAAGTGTAAATGAATACAATTACAATGAATCACAATTAAAGTCTATCAAAAACTCATGATTTACAGATGACATAGATCCATTGGCGAGAGATGAGGACCAGTTGCAAACTCATTTAACAGAAGAGTAAAAGGCCACTGTGAGAATCCAGACTGCATATCAACAGACACAAGATGAGTGATAGTGATGGGCAACAACTATGCAGCATGTGTGCCCATAAACGGCCAACATCTTGAATATGCAGACCAGTTGATATGCTTGGGAAGTTTGATCACCAGAAACAATGACTGCAATGAAGAAATACAAAGAGAAATTGAGATAGAAAGTAGTGCCTGGTCACAATATAGAAGAGCATGAATATCAACATATTAACCAAAATGCAAATAAAAAAAGAAAGAAATAACCACAATGCATATGCATTTTGCATGCTGCTATACTCATGTGGATCCTGGACTTTAAAAGCAGGATATATAAGGAAGGTGAATGCATTTGAAAGTGGTGTGCTATAAGAAAAAATGAGAATATTCTGGAAGGATTTGGTGTGGGCAACAAAAAGAGGAATGCCAGTTTTTGACATGATTTAAGCAAAGAAACTGCAGTTGTTGGGGCATACATGCAGAATGGGAGACAACAGGTTGATAAATGACAGTTATGATTGGCAGGGGGAAAGAAGTGAGGAAAATGGAGATGATGATGGCTGGATGATATTAAGGAATGGACCGGCTTGAGCATTCAAAAGAAAGGGAAAGGAGTGTGTGCAAGAAAGAAGGTTCCCACTGTTGGCCTCAACAGTCCATTGGGACTATGGGGTGCAGAGAGAGAGAGTGATGTTTTGACAATGGCTACGTTGAAGCAAATGGGGTAGTGTACCTCTGTATAGCTGTTTAAATTGTTTGTAATATTGCCTTTGCAAATGTTTTTAAAAATAGTTTTTTTTTATCACACCACTTGTTGGCACTGGCAACAAATAAATGATGATGCCAACAACATCATTTATTTATGTGGCACCTTTTCATACAAAATTGTAGTTCAAAATGCCTTACAAATGTGTCATTTTCTAACCCATTATATGCAGACCAGGGTTGCAGGGGTCTGCTGGAGCCCATCCCTACTAGCATAAGGCGTAAGCCAAGACCAAACCCTGGACAGGGTGCCAGTCCATTGTAAGGGCCCCTTTCAAGTGGTTAAAAAAATTTTCAATTACAAAACTCCAGCTGCTAAAACTGGAGAAAATGAAACTCAAAAGCAGGGCTGTCCAACTCCGGTCCTGGTGGGCCACAGTGGATGCAGGTTTTCATTCCAACCATCTCTTTAATTAGTGAGTCATTTTTGCTGCTGATTAACTAGTTTTGCATTCGTTTTAATTGATGTGACTCAGACCCCTTAGTTGTTTCTTTTTCCTTAATAATCAGCCAAACAATATTGAGAGACAAAACAACCTGAAAATCAAAAAAGGTGAAGGTCCTGGCCATGTTGGTCTGCTCAGGTCACCAAAACATCTTGACGGTTGAAACAGACAATCAACAGTCTGCTGTGGCAGAATGAGAGCAGCGACAAGTCATGATATTCAATAACGGCTTTAATTAACAGCAAGAACTGGCTTCTCATTAAGAAACTGGTTGGAGTGAAATGGTATTTTTCATCTCATTTCTGTTTGGCTGTCATTTAATGAAGAAACGATTCAAGTCCTTAAAAACAGGGCTATTAAAATGAAGGGTAAAGGAGTTAATTTTGTGCCATTTCTGTTATTCCTATAATATGGTGTCTTGACTTTGTTCTTAATATCACTAAATTAAAGTTATAGATAGTCACTATATGACTGAGAGATACAATATGTTAGATAGATAGAAAGGCATGAAAGACACTATATAATAGATAGATGGTCACTATATGACTGACAGACACTATATGATAGATAGATAGAAAGGCATGAAAGACACTATATAATAGATAGATAGTCACTATATGACTGAGAGACACTATATGATAGATAGATAGAAAGGCATGAAAGACACTATATAATAGATAGATAGATAGTCACTATATGACTGAAAGACACTATATAATAGATAGATACTTTATTAATCCTAAGGGGAAATTCACATACTCCAGCAGCACCATACTGATAAAAACAATATTAAAGAATGATTGCAGTGAAAACTGGTCACTGATTAGGAAAAGGGTTGGAATGAAAACCTGCAGCCACTGTGGCCCACCAGAACCGGAGTTGGACACCCGTGCTCTAAGGGTTGTCTCTGAGTACTATGTACTATGTAGTACTATGTATGATAAAGTTATTTGTCAATATCTACATAAGATTAAAGTCCTACCCTAAATGATTCATTGCTGTAGGCATCATCATCGTGGTAGCATCCTTTGTCCTTTTCAGCATCAAAGAAGGCTGTGGAGTATTTTGGCCAGATGACAGCAGTGCAGAGCACCAGGACGGGATAATAGAAAGAGAAAACAAAGGCCAGCATAGAGGATAGTAACCAGAGAATTGAAATTGCAAATAATTAGTACTGTCTCTCTATTATTAAAAAAAAATCTTGATGGAAGGGAGACCAGGGAGATAAGACGAGACGTGATCTTCTTGGAAGACACTTTAAAGACCCACGAGATGAAAGAGTTTGGCCATGGAGCGTCTCTCGGGGACCTTAAATGTAAGACTTGGTGCCAAGAGATTGCAATTTGATGTCCCGCGAGACAAGGCAGTGAGACAACATTTAAAACAAGTCCACGGACATCTAACCTAGCAGTTGTTGGAATGCTTTTGGCAGACAGATATCATGTGCTCCCAGCTCTTAAAACAACAACAAGCGACAAGCAGAACATGTAGCTTGCCAGCAGCAGCAGCAGGAGGCCAGCAGATGATCCGACTGCTTCTCTTTAGTGTGTGTTCAGCCAACCGAACCATGCCCCCCCACTCCCACCTTGACAACGCGAGTGGCAGAGAAGCAAAGCGGCAAAAGGAGAGCTGCTGTACAGGCTCTGAAATGATCGACGCAAAGCTCGACAAGCAGAAAGCGCAGCTCGCCAGCAGATGATCCAACTGCAACTCCTTAGCGTGCGTTCAGCCACCCCCCCCCTTCACAACGTGAGCAGCGTTATACGTTCTGCGAGAAAGAGATTTAACCACACCCGGGGCCGGAAATAAAGGACAAGTATTGTTTTTAGAAAAGTTTTAAACTAAAAGTGAAAATAATGCATATGTAACGATTCCCATGAAAATAACAATCTCTTTAAATTGTATATCCAGTAAACCAAACCCTGGGGTGGGCAAGCGAATTGAGCAGGGGGCGGACCCCCCTAGTCTTTATTAAAACAGCTATACCTGTCACTATGAACAAATGTAGAGCTGAAAATGCTTGATTGTGTGTTGTTTAATCTTTTATTATACATGCACTATAAATTAATTTAACAAAATACGTTTTATAAGTATTTTGAAATGTTTGGCAAGTACTACTTCCTGTCCCTATAATATTACTGATTTTCATTGCATAAAAGTAAAATCCTGCCCCAGCATTCACAGAACTTTGAATAGTTTTTGAAGAACTGGGATTACGTTTAGGATGTGGATGTTTGAGGACAGGCATTCTGTAATATAGGAAGGTCAGGCACAAATATTGGACACATCCTTACATACAATTAAAAGTATTTTATAGTCACAATAATACAGTAACTCATTTCTTAATCTTAAAATTTTATTGATAGCCTAATAATATATTTTAATATGTTTTGAATTCACCTTAGTTAAAGAACAAGTGTCTGTATGTCCATCTTATTGCTAGGGTTAGGAAGAAAAATGTAAAATTAGGAAAATTTAGAAGGGGCAAAAGAAAAAATAAATATGGTGATACAAATACCAAATAAGAGTAACAAAATAAGAAAATTTGGTATTATCGGCCTATTCTGTTGTCCAGCTTATTCACGTGCTAGCAGAGTGGTACTGATTTTCTTTCACCCTCTCATACCCCAGGTTAATACATTAGCTGTAATAACTCTGTTGTGGACAATGGATGAGTGAAAAATAACAAATCGACACACACGTTGGGAAAGCAAAGCCCACACACACGACTAGTAGAGTCACTAAACCAGGCCAGTGCAGTAGCAACCACCATTTTCCAAGCAAAACACTTTGATTATAAGAGTGGTCAGCTCGATCAGCAACGTCGAGAAGAAGAAGTGAAAATGGTAGGGGCACTGTGGGGGAAAGGGATTGTGTGCGTATTATTTTACCAAACCAAATCGACAACTCAAGTATTAAATAAAAACCGTGAGTTGATTATTTAGATTTCAACCCAACTTCAACAGGTAGCACAGCTATTGTGTTTATATTTGCTTATGCTGTTTTTATTTTCCTCCCCCACATTATTTGCTCATTGACTTTATCCTTTTGTTGTTGTTCTTCTTCTTCTTTCTTTTCATTTCTTTTCACTTCATTGTGGGGTTGAGGTGTTTGATTAAACTTCTCCATTCATCTCAGTCCTGGACCTCCTACCTAGTCAGACCCTTTTCTTTCAATTACTCAATCCATTCTCCTCCGCTTTGGCTGAATATTTTGGTATTTGGCATAACATTTTTCTTCTTTTCAATTGCCATTAATGTTTTTGACTGAAATTTCTGTTTTGATGCAGAGAAATAAAAATGTGTAAATTTTGAATGGTATTTCTAACTTTTGTTTTTATCATTTTATTTTTTTTCCCCTAGTATGTGATGATCTTTCATTTTGTTGTTGCTTTTATGTAAGAAGTCTGTGGATTGGTTTGTCCTGCTGGAAGATTTTCAATTCATGAATTTTTATTAGGAGGTTGATTATAGAGCTCTCTGACATTGCCAGAATCAATCATTTCATTATGTCGTAATGACGTTGGACTGGCTAGAAAGCTGCACTTATTCTTTTAGGTTCCTCTTTATGAATGCATGGAAGGCCAATTCAGTAGTGGCTAGTGAAAGACAACTGTATTTAAGAAGTAGGTTTTTTTCCCCCCTTTTTAACCTAAAATTTTTAACAGTATCAAAGTGAGAGGGGCAATTGTTGTGAGGATTTGGGCTGTCTCAGTCTGTCTAATAAAACTATGAATAAATTGTCAGTAGAAAAAACATCAGCAGGTTTGGCAATCTGATTTACTATTGAGAGAAAAATAGCAGTTTACATCACAGCAGTAGTCGAGTGCCAACAATGTTATCAGGCTGCACCGGCTGTGGGGAAAATTTAAAGAGATCTCTCCAGCAGACCTGTGTGTGAGGGTGTCGCTTCTTGTTTGTGGGTAATAAATGCTTCATCATTGCCTGTAATTGTGGCAGCAAATAGCTGCTGCTTTGTGACAAAATGGAAATGGTGTTTAGAAGCCTGGCTGTGCGATCGCAGTAATGAGTGCACCTTTGCTTAATGTAGTGACACTAATGAATTCAGAGAATTAATTTCCAGTAAGGAAAAAAAAAAAACCTAATAGAAGGCAGCAGAATTCCTGACGAGATAAGTGCAGGCTGGTCAGCCATATTGTTTATCTCTGGTGAATGGCCTGCATTTGTTTCTTTCTTGTATTGTAGATTTGCTGGTGTAATTTATGCTAACACACTTGCTGAAATCACAATCTCCATAATATAATGTCTTGGCTTTGTCCAATTTCGTCATTCACACTCTGCAGGTACAATCTAGAAGACCAAAACCCTAATGGCAAGCTAACACTCTCTTTTATTATTAATTTTGCTATAATACTCAAAACTGGTAAAGTAATTTACAATAAAGCAATGTTCTTATTTTAGTGCATTTACCTTATGAACAATACTTTTTTAAAATAAATCTGTTTTATGTAATTTCTTGGATTATTACATATGAAATAAATTTTGCAAATTATTTCCAAATAATTAACAATGATTCAAAAGTAATGACTATTTCCAAATAATTGTATTTATTGGGCATCCATCAATATTATTTTACATAAGCCTAATTACCCATGAAATAAGTATTGTTGGATTAATTTTGTGCCATTTCTGTTATTCCTATAATATGGTGTCTTGACTTTGTTCTTAATATCACTAAATTAAAGTTATAGATAGTCACTATATGACTGAGAGATACAATATGTTAGATAGATAGAAAGGCATGAAAGACACTATATAATAGATAGATAGATAGTCACTATATGACTGAGAGACACTATGTGATAGATAGAAAGGCATGAAAGACACTATATAATAGTCACTATATGACTGAGAGACACTATGATAGATAGAAAGGCATGAAAGACACTATATAATAGATAGATAGATAGTCACTATATGATTGAGAGACACTATATGATAGATAGAAAGGCATGAAAGACACTATATAATAGTCACTATATGACTGAGAGACACTATATGATAGATAGATAGATAGAAAGGCATGAAAGACACTATATAATAGTCACTATATGACTGAGAGACACTATATGATAGATAGAAAGGCATGAAAGTCACTATATAATAGATAGATAGTCACTATATGACTGAGAGACACTATGTGATAGATAGAAAGGCATGAAAGACACTATATAATAGTCACTATATGACTGAGAGACACTATGATAGATAGAAAGGCATGAAAGACACTATATAATAGATAGATAGATAGTCACTATATGATTGAGAGACACTATATGATAGATAGAAAGGCATGAAAGACACTATATAATAGTCACTATATGACTGAGAGACACTATATGATAGATAGATAGATAGAAAGGCATGAAAGACACTATATAATAGTCACTATATGACTGAGAGACACTATGATAGATGGAAAGGCATGAAAGACACTATATAATAGATAGATAGATAGTCACTATATGATTGAGAGACACTATATGATAGATAGAAAGGCATGAAAGACACTATATAATAGTCACTATATGACTGAGAGACACTATATGATAGATAGATAGAAAGGCATGAAAGACACTATATAATAGTCACTATATGACTGAGAGACACTATATGATAGATAGAAAGGCATGAAAGTCACTATATAATAGATAGATAGTCACTATATGACTGAGAGACACTATATGATAGATAGATAGAAAGGCATGAAAGACACTATATAATAGATAGATAGATAGATAGTCACTATATGACTGAAAGACACTATATAATAGATAGATACTTTATTAATCCCAAGGGGAAATTCACATACTCCAGCAGCACCATACTGATAAAAACAATATTAAAGAATGATTACAATGCAGGTATAGCAGACAATAACTTTGTATAATGTTAATGTTTACTCCGCCTGGTGGAATTGAAGAGTCGCATAGTGTGGGGGAGGAACTATCTCCTCAGTCTGTCAGTGGAGCAGGACGGTGACAGCAGTCTGTCGCTGAAGCTGCTCCTCTGTCTGGAGATGATCCTGTTAAGTGGATGCAGTGGATTCTCCATGATTGATAGGAGCCTGCTGAGCGCCCGTCGCTCCGCCACAGATGTCAAACTGTCCAGCTCCATGCCTTACAATAGAGCCTGCCTTCCTCACCAGTTTGTCCAGGCGTGAGGCGTCCCTCTTCTTTATGCTACCTACCCAGCACACCACCGCGTAGAAGAGGGCGCTCGCCACAACCGTCTGATAGAACATCTGCAGCATCTTATTGTTCACAATCACATCTACAGTTCTTTTAGAACTTGTGTATGAAATCACATTTTTTTCCTGATTACAACACCCTCAACATTTATTTATATTGCACAATTTCATACCAGAAATGTAGCTCAAAGTGCTTCACAAGACGTCAAAGAGAAAGATACATGGAAAAAAAACCAATTAAGATTATGCAATAATATTTAAGAATAAGTAACAAAATAAAATTGTACCCTGGGTATGATTTTAAACTGCATCAGCCCTGCAAATGGGCCTCCAACTTGCAGGGTAAACTTGTGGGTTGGTGGCAGGATTGGCACTCCAGCCACCAAAAAAAAAAAAACTTAACACAGGTCCAAAACGACAGACAGGACTCCTTTCTGTGCTCCATGTGAGTAGCTCTGAGGCAGCCACCCATAGGAAGGCTGCTTGCATTATGAAGGGGATGAGGGAAAGCCCTTGGGAGCCTCTTCCTCGGAAGAGTCAAAACCACCAGAGATCCAATGGGGTCAGACCTGTTGGGGATCGGAACTGGTGTGGTGCTGAGGCATCACCCAGTGCATGGCAGCATTTGGGTCCCAATTTGAGACGGCCCATCCGGGTAAGCAAGTGGAACGTCTTGTCTTTCCAGCATGATGATCGTCTTTCTCTGCTGTCAGAGGAGCTTCGTAAAAACTTTGCATTTCTGAGGTGCATAGACCTGGGAATAGCCAGATCTCTGTAGGTAGGGGACACCTTTTATTGGTCTGGTCGCTCTGATGGCTGTCATACTTAGGAAGTTGCTGTTGCTGTGGCAGATTCACTCCTTCCAATGGTGTCTGATGTCACTCCTTTCAAGAGCCCCTGAAATGAAGGGATGGTGTTAAAAAATGCTTTAGTTGCCTCACATTTTTATGCAATCGTTTTGTTCACCCCACTGAATTAAAGCTGAAAGTCTGCACTTCAACTGCATCGGAGTTGTTTCATTTAAAATTCATTGTGGTAATGTACAGAACAAAACTAGAAAAAAGTGGTCTCTGTCCCAATATTTATGGACCTAACTATATGTATTGTGATTTGGGACTTTGTTTGCTTTGGATTGCCTCTTAGGCAGCTCCTTTTGTACTTTTTTGTCTTTTTTGTTGTATTTTCTATTTTCAAATAAATATTCTCATTTATATAAGATTCTTGTTTTGGATTGTCTCTTCAAGCCAGCCCCAGCTTCTGTTCCTCGATAAGCATCTTAGGATATTTTGCAATGCTAAAGGAGTTTTGAGTTTTGGCCTGGTCAATCTGCAGCCTGCAGGGTGTATTTATGGGTATCCGTCACTAAGGGTGCGCACATAAAGGCCACCTTCAAAAGGGCGACCTCAATTGGGCGCGGCGAATAAAAGCGTACATAAATAAAAGCGATCTTCAAAAGGGCGACCTCAATTGAGCGCCGAATAAATGCGCGCGCAAATAAAGGAGCGCTTCAAAAGGGTGACGTCAATTGGGCGCAGCGAATAAAGGCAAATGCAACAAAATTACAGAAAATTTATTAGATAAAGGCAATGATTGAACATATAAAAAGGTGAAAGCAAGAATATTAAAACATCCAATTAATTAATGCATAAACTTCTAACGAACTACTTCTAACAAACTATTTCTAAAGCTCTCTATATTTCGTTGTTTTCAAAATTACAGAAAATTAGATTAAGGCAATGACTGAATGTATAAAAAGGTGAAAGCAAGTTACACTTGAAGCTGTAGATTATGTGGAATGCCACGTAGATATTCGAGATGCGGTCTATTAGCATAATCAAGGACAATTAATTTAATTCGCTCCGAAGGTCATCCTTTTGAAGCACTCCTTTATTTGCGTGCGCATTTATTCGGTGCTCAATTGAGGTCGCCCTTTTGAAGATCGCTTTTATTTATGTGCGCTTTTATTCTCCGCGCCCAATTGAGGTCGCCCTTTTGAAGGTCGCCTTTTTGTGCGCGCCCTTATTGAATAGAACCGTATTTATGGGATGGCTTGCTTGGGGTGAAGCCATTTTGGACAGGCCAATGAAGGGTCTGGCCTGCTCTGGTAGAAAGCCTTGCACTGTTTTCTCTTTATGTGTGCTGCTCTCACATAATGATTATGTTGGATCAGCATTCCTTTTAATTATCCTTCAGGGACAGTTTTGTGCCAAGTGACTTAATGGTAAATGGGTATAAAACCTATTTTGCCAATGTTTGATTTAGTTAACTTAATATTTAATCACATTCCAATCACTGCTGCCTAATGAATCCAACATCCTGGGTTCAAACCCCATGTACAGATGTTGTCCATGTGGAGTTTATTCATTCTCCTCCTGTTAGTCAAACAAAAGTGGGAATTCAGGGTGTGGACTGTAGGTGGCACAAAATTTGCTCAAGCACAGGTAACACAAGGTTATGATCAGGGGAACTTTTTTTAAAATTAGGTATAAAAGTGATGTCCATCATTGGTCAGTGCTCTTTTTAATAAACATAAATGATCTGGACAAGAATAAAATTAATAAGCTAGTTAACAGATGATACCAAACTAAGTGGAAGGGCAGATAATAGAGAATTCTGCTAAACTGTCACAGAGCGACTTGGACAGCATACAGGATTTGTGGCAGATGAAATTTAATGTACGTAAGTGTAAAGGAAATGTAAATGTTGGATCTGAATACACAATGAGAGATCTGAAACTTGAACCCCTTATGTGAAGGATTTAGGAGATGTAGTGTACTCGTCACTGTCAACATCAAGACAGTGGACAGAAGTAACAAAGAAAGGTAACAGGGTCAGTCCGTCATTATCCAACCCGCTATATCCTAACACAGAGTCATGGGGGTCCACTGGAGCCAATCCCAGCCAACACAGGGCACAAGGCAGGAACAAATCCTGGGCAGGGCGCCAGCCCACCGCAGGACACACACACACCAAGCACCCACTAGGGACAATTTAGGATGGCAAATGCACCTAACCTGAATATCTTTGGACTGTGGGAGGAAACCGGAGCGCCCGGAGGAAACCCACGCAGACACGGGGAGAACATGCAAACTCCACGCAGGGAGGACTTGGGAAGCGAAACCAGGTCTCCTTACTGCAAGACAGCAGCGCTACCCACTGCGCCACCGTGCTGCCGGTAACAGGGTGTTATGCCTAAATTATATAACACACTTGTGAGGTCTAACCTTGGGTAATAAGCGCAAATTACCAAAAAAAACATAACCCTGGAGAAATTGCAGAGGAGAGCAATGAGGCTGATTCTGAGACTACGGGGCTATGAGCTGTGAAGAGAGACTGAAGGAGCTGAAGCTTTCCTGTTTAAGACAGCAGAGATTAAGAGGTGACATGATTGAAGTTTTGAACATTATTTAAGAAATTGGTGGATCCTGGTTGTTACTTTAAATTAAATTCTGCAACATGAACACGGGGACACAGTTGGAAACAGATTTTACACAAATGTTAAAGATTTTCTTCACGTAAAGAACCGCAGACACAATGGAATAAATTACCATGTAGTGTAGTGTAGTGGAGATCAGGACCTTAGGGACCTTCAGATCTCGACTTGATGTTATTTTGGACTTTCTAGGTGAACGGGGTGGAGGAGCTTGTTGAACTAAATGGCTTTAATTCGTCACACTGTTTTTTAAAGTTCTGTACGGGTACTCCTTAGAATGATTGATGATTCAAAGCTATGTGTGCGAGAAGGGCCTGCAACAGAGTGGCTCCCTGCCCAAGGCTTTTTCCTGCCTTACATCCCTTGCTGCCAGGTTAGGCCCCAACCCCTGCAATTCTGACTTGGATTTAACAGGCCTGAGAATTATATGACATGACACTTTGATACAGTTACTACTTTGGTCCATTTTGTGCCATTATACTTCAGTCTTTGTTTATTTATTTGGTTACTGCTATATATCAGGTCATTTGTTCTGGTAATAACTCTGGGTCAAATTTTTAGTATATCATTCATCCATCCATCCATTTTCCAACCCGCTGAATCCGAACACAGGGTCACGGGGGTCCGCTGGAGCCAATCCCAGCCAACACAGGGCACAAGGCAGGAACCAATCCCAGGCAGGGTGCCAACCCACCGCAGGACACACACAAACACACCCACACACCAAGCACACACTAGGGCCAATTTAGAATCACCAATCCACCTAACCTGCATGTCTTTGGACTGTGGGAGGAAACCAGAGCGCCCGGAGGAAACCCACGCAGACGTGGGGAGAACATGCAAACTCCACGCAGGGAGGACCCGGGAAGCGAACCCAGGTCTCCTAACTGCGAGGCAGCAGCGCTACCCACCATGCCGCCCGTACATCATTCAACCCAAATAATTATTTTCCATGTAATTTTACAATACACTAGCTGTGTAATCCCATGCTGTAAAAAGCAAGGGGTCCTAGAAACTATTGAAATTGTCAGAAAAAATAATTGAAATGTAGAGATGTCAGATAATTGAAAGGAACTACTCTGGGGTTTTGTTTTGCTGACGTGCTGGCATCGTTTGTGCATTAGCGGCTAAGCGGCTGTCTTTTTTCAGAGGTTTCGTTTTGCCAATGTGTTCGCCTCACTTGAGAGAGGAAAAGTAAAAGGGATACCGTTTTCCCGATGAAGCAAGTGACTCTCTCTTCATCGGTTTCGTTTTGCCGACATGCTGGCCTCGCTTGCATATCCTCTGAGGTGGAGCTCTCACTCCGACTCCACCTGTCGCTTCCGGGACGGACGGACTGACAGACAGACACTTCCACATGTAGACGTGTATATATAAGATTATGCAGCACAATGACACTGTGAGTGACATACTGCAGTGGGTGCATCACAGTTTATGAAGTGGGGGTCCCTTATTTTCAAGTTTTCTTTGTGTTCTTCTGAAGTTCCTCCCCAATATGAAGACACTGTTTAGTTGCTGCTTTGGTTTTTTGTGTTGTCTGAGTCGGTGTGTGGCAGTCCGGTACATTTGTGCCATCTTTGCGGGTATTTTGCATGCATTGCTGATGAACGAGGTGTTGGCTTGTCAGTGACTCTGAACTGGAATGCCTTGTTTTTTGTGTTGTGTTTATATCCCATTTTTTGACACACATTGCATGCCCAAAATACCTGGAAGGAGGTCCCTTTCTTTCCCAAGATTTCTTCCATTTTTTCTTTCCCCCACAAGGTTTTTTTATGGTCTTCTTGGGGTGTCATGGCTGTTAAAGCCCGTTGTGGCATTCCGTGTGTGATTTGGGCTATACAAAAATAAGTTGTTGTTGTATAAGCAGGTATCTGAATAGGTGGATGGATGATAATTTTTTTGTAATTTTGATTTAAGTTGTAAGTCCCATCAATTATTTTTACATTCCATTATGAATGAAAGCACCCATTCATGTTTTGTAGACATACTGGGAGCTGTTTACATATCTCTTATCTTTTAAATTGTTTTTCTTAATATACATTAGTTTGCATGATTCATATCCCCGTTTAATGCATTCTTTTTTAGTAATTCATGTTAAATTACACATTTCTACAGTGCTCATTATTTTTATAAATCCACTAGCCAACTTGCATTGTCGAGAAAAAGTTTATTAAATGTCTGATCCGTACATCTTGGCTGTTTATAACACATATAATCTTATATTTATAGTGATAGCTGATATGGTTTACTACATGCATACCTTAGATAAAACATGGCATATTCAAAGGAGTGGGGCATACATGCTCTCTGTGTCGCTCAATGAATAGCTGACAGCGATTCAAGTGTCAGACAGAGACATTTATTTATTGTCTCCGACACCATGTTGATATTTCCAATCTCTGAATGAGAGAGGGTAGAGTAAATTTGAATAACGCTGTGCTGATTTGAAAGCTCACGGCTCCCAGGAGTGTGCTAAAATCACCATGGCATTCAAGACTAGCGTCCTGTAGACTCCTGCCTCGTTCTGGGAGACTGCCTCAGCCCTCGCTGAAGTAAGAAGGTAACCGTTCTATGATTATACCCCTCACTGGAGGAAAAGCCTGTATAAACGAACATTTCTGTGTGTTTCAGCTTTGCCTGTTTTTGTCATGATGTGATTTTTGGCTGCTTTGAAATGTTGTTTACTGCACAGCTGTTATTTCATGAGATACTCAAAATCTACTTACTGTAAAACATGTTGTCACACAGGTGAAGGGCTCCTTAAATCCTAACACCGAACGTGTGAAAGGCTGTAACAGGAATTTGTTCATTTAGGGCAAAGCTTACCAGACAATTATGTTAACTGTTGCTGATGGAGCACTTTCTTTTGATTCCACTGCCATTTCTGGTTTTAAAATCCGTTAATATACCATAATATAGTGGTATCACAAGTGAACATGTTGCAAATGGATGTTTGCTAAGCTAATCTAAAGAAAAGCAGAAATGTGTCTTTTATACTGTATACTTTGACAAGAGGCTGGAGTTTCTTGCTTTTAAGATTGTCAAGAGGTACAATGAGCATTTAGCACGCTATGCTGCAAGAAAGCATCTTTAAAGTATCCGTAGTTACTTTTTCTGTAGCGGTTTACAGCGTTTTGCTGTGTTGCACTTTTGTGATATCAAAATATTCAAGATAATGGGATTTTCTGTTGCTGTGAAGTCTTGCTTATATTTTTAAGTAAGAATTGTGTTTCTATGATTTGCTATCATACAATGTGATGAACGTTGCTAGTCATATAAGGTCTGAATAGATGTTGCAGTTCACTGGTTTTAACAGATTTCTTATAAAATTTTGACAAGAGGGCATTAGATTATATTTTATAATGTTGCAATGGAAATTTTTGCAAGATATCTTCATACAATAATGGCCAACTATTGATATTGTATTTTTGTACAGTTTGGGATGCCGCACACTAAATCTTCTTATGGTTGCCTTCATGCAATATGGATGTGTTGTAAGCGATGTCTTTATAGCCTTCATTCAGTAAGATGCTCATGTTTGTGTTTTCTTTTCTAAAGGATTTGCTGATGTTGTGCTGAAAATTCGCAATAAGACTTCTTTATACTGCAACATAAGAGTTCTCCGCTTTCTAGTTTTGTATTCTTCTAAATTGTGTGGCCATATCACAGTGAGAATCTTCTGAAAGATAAGTTTGTATAATAAAATTTCAACATCTGCTGTTTTTGTAAATTATGGGCAGTACTTGGGAGTGGATAGCATTGGTGCAGTGCTTTCATAAAATAAGACACTCATGCTTTTTACTGATTAACACTCCTGCCTCACAAATCCAACATCTTAGGTTAGATTGCTGTACCTGATTGTTGTTTGTGTGAATTTTGTATGTTCTTCACGTTTCTGCATAGAAAGCTCATTTTATTCTATGACTGAGTGTGAGTGGGCTTTGTTAAGGAGTCCTTCCCATACTTGCTACCTCCATTGTGCCCCATGCTTCTGGCATGAGCTCTTGTCCCCACAACACTGATTTGGAATCAGTAGGTTTGAAAACATATGTACTGTATGTGTGTTCTTTTCTTGTAATCCATACAACTTTGTTGAAATGGAAACCTATTTGAGGAATTAAATCAGTAAAATAATGAGAGTTGATGGGTTGTGTGAGAAGAGATGTTGGCATGGAATGTTTAATGGACCGTTTGTATTTGATGACAGTGTGGTGCCTCTGTCTCATTCTCCAGCACCCTGGGTTCAAATCCAACATCTGTTAAGCAGGTGGAATACACATGTAACAACAACATTTATTTCTAGAGCACATTTTCATACAAATGATGCAGCTCAAAGTGCTTTACAAGATGAAAGAAAAAAATGAAAAATATAAAAATAAAATTAGGCAATACTAAGTAAGGTCCGATGGCCAGGATGACAGAAAAACAACAACAACAACAAAAAAAAAACAAAACCTGCAGGGATTCTGAGGCCACGAGACCACCCAGCCCCCTCTAGACATTCTACCTAACATCAGTGATCTCAATCAGCCCTCGTGGTTTTCAGGCTTCACGTGCAAGAATTAGATGATAATGGTCATATGGACATCTGGCCTTCAGTCCATCAAAGTAGAGGCTTCATGGTGCCCTGATCAGGTGGTGGTGGTGGTCCAGATTCTTGTAGCCGGGATCCTCTCCTTCATAGCATTAGTAAGTTCTACGAAATCCACGTTGAGAATTTCCGACTGTGGGTATCTCACGTCATTTACCCCGGCATGTATTTTGATCAGGTGGTGGGGGTGCAGATCGGCACCACAGAAAACCAGAAAAAGAACAGCAGAGAAAGTAGGGGTTAGTACAGATTGTGGAGCCATGATAGAAATGATAAAAAAATGCACATACAGAATACGAGGGTTACACTAAAATGAAGCTATGAGAAAACCATGTTACAATAATGAGTTTTTGGCAGTTTTTTAAAGTGCTCCAGCGTATTAGCCTGGCAAATTTCTATCGGTAAGCTATTCCACATTTTAGGTGCATAACAGCAGAAGGCCGCCTCACCACTTCTTTTAAGTTTAGCTCTTGGAATTCTAAGCAGACCCTCATTTGAGGATCTAAGGTTACAATTTGGAGTGTAAGGTGAGAGGCATTCTGAAATATAGGATGGAGCAAGATGATTTAAGGCTTTGTAAACCATAAGCAGTATTTTAAATTCAGTTCTAAATGGCACAGGTAACCAGTGTAGTGACGCTAAGACTGGTGTGATGTGCTCGGATTTTCTTTTCCTAGTTAAGATTCTGGCAGCTCCATTCTTTACTCGTTGCAGCTGATTGATGTCTTTCTTGGGTAGTCCTGAGAGGAGTGCGTTAAAGTAATCTAGTCAACTAAAAAGAAATGCGTGAACTCATTTTTCAGCATCTTGCGAAGTTATAAGGGATCTAACTTAATCTAATCTGATTAATATGTGATTTAAAATCCAATAATTATCCCTAAATTCTTTACCTCTGTCTTAACTTTTCAGCCTAATAGATTAAGTTTATTTCTAATACCGTCATTATATCCAGTTTTGCCAATCACTAAGATTTCTGTTTTCTCCTTATTCAGTTTGAGAAAATTAGTACTCATCCATTCAGAAACACAAGTAAGACATTAGGTAGTGAACCAAGAGAGTCGGGGTCATCAGGTGCTATTAATAAATACAGCTGTGTGTCTGCTGTAAATAAAAGTTTGACTGTTGTGTCATAAAGACGTCAATCCCAAATATTAGACGTGAGATGAGGCACACTGTAAAGTGCGGTTGATAAGTCAAGACACAGGTATGTGTAAGTTGCTTGTCAGAAACTCTGCTTGGTGGAAGGGTCATGAATTGCAGAAGCAGCAGCAGCAAAGACACCAAAATAATATTTTTAAGGTAGAGATGGAAAATAAATCAAATGCAACGTGTTTAGTTTTGTAAATCATTTCAGTATTACTTCTGGAGATGCTTTTATGTGAGAAATGGTAATGTTTTCTATTCTACAGAAGATGCTAGAATACACACTTGTATGTCATGTTATTCTTTATTTGTTTATTAATAGTTATGATTTTAAAGTATAATATTATGTGTTTAATGCACGACTAGGACGATGGTTGCTAACATTTTATGCTTTTGAGCAGTTTAGCATTAAGTCGATGTATAAATTCAGAATTACTTGAGAGGTGTTACCTTACAGAGTTAATGGGTGATATCATCATATGAAAATATATATTTTTTTGATTTAACAGTTCAAAAATACAGTGCAGATATTTGTCAAGTGTCTGTTTGGTAGGCGGAGTGGTGGCTCTGAGGCTAGGGATCTGCACTGGCAATCGGAAGGTTGCCGGTTCGAATCCCGTAAATGCCAATAGGAACTCTGCTCTGTTGGGCCCTTGAGCAATGCCCTTAACCTGCAATTGCTGAGCACTTTGAGTAATGAGAAAAGCACTATATAAATACAAAGAATTATTATTATTATCCTGGTCATAAAGTACATCATAATTTAATTAGCTAATGTTTTTCTTTTTTTGGTTATTGATCACATCAATGACTTTCTGGGGGTGAAGTTGTCTTTTCTCACATCTGTCACTGCTGCCTACTGTGTGGTCTTGAATATTGAATGCCGCTTTCATTTTTTCACTTGGCTTTTCAGGTGTTTAATCAAGGACTTTGAGAAACGGCCATCAGTCACCCATCTTTTGGAGCACCCCTTTATTAAACAGGCACACAGTAAAGTTATGACTCTTCAAGCTCAGCTGGCACAGCACATCCGGGAGCAGCAGGAGTCGGGCTGCACAGGCAGAGCTAAGTAAGTTTCCATAGTATCTGGTCACATTGTGTATGACTCTGGATGTTAGGTGACCGTTTGCTAAAAGTGGCAGAGGACACTGACCTTCATATAGAACAAGATACAGTTTGGTAAATTTAGGATTAATTATGTTCAGTGACCTCACCTTGGATAGGACTGTTGTATTTTTAGTAGGAGACGCTCCAAAGTTTTCTACTAACTAAGGAGGAGTGTAATCAGTGTCAGCCATTGAAATGTTTTTCACTGTGAATTTGCGTTTTTTGCAGATGGCCTTGTTACCCAAATATTTCTGTGAAAATAGGTGGTGTGGCCAGCTTAGGCAAACTTTTTTTTTTCTTCAGCTCCCTAAGTCGCTTTGCAAGGCCAGTGTGACGTTACAGTGCAGTAGCCGCTATACTGGATGGCATATCACTACCAAATTGATCATACGCAGAACTTCCATAAATCTAGTATAAGAAGCGTACTCCACCTTACACTTTACGGCACTGTTTGATATGCTTTGAACATGTGTGAATAGTTTACAGCATGTATCACTTATTAACAACAGTAAATGTTATTTACAAAAGATTAAGGAAAAAACAAAATGCAGAAAGCTTCTCGAAAAAACAACCAAATCTGAAAGTAGAATCCACAGTTCAGATACCAAAAACCAAACAATCACAGAGAGAGCTATAACTTGCAAAAACCCAAAAGTCAAAATACAAGGAGGAGAACCAGACAACACAAGAGCTAATACCTCAGCAATCGGCAGAGGCATTTCAGCACTTTATATAGGCCAGGAATGGTCCAGCAGCTGTCTTTTCATACGAACATAAGAAATTGGACAGATGAGAGGGGACATATTCCATCCATCAAGCCTGTTTGTTTAGCTCATAAGCTGTCCCAATGTCTCATCCAAATTTTTCTTAAAGGTTGTCAAGGATTCATCCTTAAGCTGAAACAATAATGCTGGATCTACTTTATCAGTTCCTTTGAGAATTTTAAATACCTGGATTAGGTCTCCATGCCATCTCCTCTGCTCATACTAAATTGGTTTAATTCCCTGAGTCGGTCACAGCAGGATGTGTCCTTAAGTCCCATGATGCACTTGGTTGCTCTCCTCTGCACTGCTTCAAGTACTGCTATGTCTTTCTTGTTCTGTGGTGACCAGAACTGCACACAATACTCCAGATGTGGTCTTACTAGTGCATTATATAGTCTGAGCATAACATCCCTTATCTTAAATTCAACTGTTTTTATGATATAACCTAACATTTCGTTTTCCTTTTTAATTTCTTCTGTACATTGCTTAGTTGATTAAAATGCTGTGTCACCATAAACCTCTAAGTCCTTTTCAGATGTTGCTTCCTGTATGACAGGGTCTCCCATCTTGTGTTTATAATTGATGTTCCTTTAGGCCATGTGTAGCACATTGCACTTTCAGGGGGCCCTACCCCCTTGGGCTCAGTGCATACAACATAAGGACTTTTAAAAGAATAAAAAATAGAATGCAAAGTGATTAACAAACAATAAAATATTAAATACAAGCAAAAAGAAAAAAAAGCATATTTATTTCATACACCACAAGAGAATTAATAAGCAACAAAATACACAAACAGATAGAAAAGAAACTAAAGCCCGGAAAGGAAACCCTGGCAACACCATAACAGCTATGTGGAGTACAGTACATGAATGTAGATAGATAAACAAACATTTTGTTAGGTTTGGAGTGTTATTCTCTATATGTTAGTATACTGTACTGTAAATTTGAGAGAAAAGTATGTTGCATATACTGTATAGCCATACACTGGGCCTATGAGAGCATATGTAATTGGTTAAGTCTTACATATGGTTTTTGGTATGTCTATATTTCTGTCTGATTGAATGTATGTTTGTGAGTCTGAGTGCTTTTGTAATTATTTTCATGATTTTGTGTCCATGTACTATATGTGCAAGTGTGTAAATATATGTCTGTGCCCAAAAATATATTCATGAGTATGAACTATGCGTCTTTAAATATGTTTACACATGGATAGCAAGTGAAGATGGTGGTCTGCTTATACAGTATATGTAAGTGTGCATGAGCGTATCCAAGAGTGTAAATATCTGCACAGAAAATGAATATGTATACATTGTTTCAGGCACGTGTGTCGTGGTGAATGTCCATATGATTTGTGGATGCCTGACCATCACACCTATATGAGCTTCTTGGACATCTCATTCCAAAACTGTGGACATTAATATGGAGTGGCCTAACCCTTTGCGGTATAACAGCCTTCACTCTTCTTTCTACAAGATTTTGGAGTGTCTGTGGAAGTTTGTGCCCATTTAGTCAAAAGAGCATTTGCAAGTTCAGGCACTAATGCTGGAAAACAGGACCTGTCTTACAATTGGTGTTCTGATTCATCAGAAAGGTGAAAGTAGGATTGAGGTCAGGGCTCTGTGTTGTCCACTCAAGTTCCATCACATTTGTATGGGCCTGGCTTTGTGCACAGGGGCACAGGTATGCTGGAACAGAAAAGGGTCTTCAGCAAACTAGTGTCGTCACAAAACAGGACACAATTATCTAAAATGTATGTAAAACTAGGGGGCTTCGACCCCTGCTCGCTTCAACTGCCAACCCCCCCTCCCCAAAGGCCTGCACTACTCACCAGCCACTTTGTGTCTCTTTCGCTCATGTACAGTATGTGGATTTCACTTTCACCAAACAACAAATCTTTTAATTCTCGTGGATACGCCTCTTCATTGGGAAGAAACGCTACTTTTCCCTGATGGCAACACGAATTAGATAAAATTTAAATCTAAACAATATATTCAATCTCTTTTCGCTGTTCCGTTGTTTCACCTAGTAATTTCTGTTTGTTTGAGTTAATGCGAAATTTATCATTTTTTTTGAGACTTTTGAATTTTAGTACTTCCATTATCTCTAACCTGCTCTGCATGTGTATGGCACCAACGTTTTTTAATTCTTTACGACATTCTACTTTGTTATCCACTCTTTGTCTTTTATTTCCGGCCTTGGGCATGGTTAAATCTCTTAGCACAAAGTCTCGTCTTGCAGAACTTGAAAGTATCTCTCTGAAAAAGTCATATCTTGTCCCAGGCTAAAAAGTCTTGTCTCGTCCCGGAATTTTTTTATTATAATAGAGAAATGTATGCTGTAACATTAACAGTACCCCTCATTGGAACAATGGGCCTTGGCCCAAACCCAGAAAAACAGCACCAGACCATTATCCATTCTCCACCAAACATTACAGTGGGTACTATGCAGTTTGTGACAGTAGCATTCTCCTGCCATCCACCTATCCGAGATTTGTCCATCAGAGTGCCAAATAGTGAAGTGTGGTTCATCCCACCAGAGATCTCCTTTCCACTGCTCTAATGGCAGTGTGCAGCACACCACTTCAGCCCATCCTTCTCATTGTGCATAGTGATCTTAGGCTTGAATTCAGGTGCTCAGCCATGGAAATCCATTTTATGAAGCTCCCAACACTCAGTTTTTGTGTTAATGTTGCTTCCAGTGACAAATTGGAACTCTCTTGTGAGTAATGCACCTGAAGAATGGCAATTTTTACCCATGCTGTACTTCAGCATTCAATAGCCCCGTTCTGTGAGTTTGCATGACCTACCATTTTGTGGCTTGACACTCCTATTTCACAATTATATCCGTCAGACTTGACTGGGAGAAGAGCAGAAACTTTACATACTGACTTGTGGCATAGGTGGCATCCTATGACAGTGCCACATTTAAAGTCACTGATCTCTTTAGTTTGGCCCATTCTACTCCCAGTGAGTTTCAATGGAGATTGTGTGGCTGTGTGCTTGATTTGATGCATTTGTTGTCAGCAGTTGAGGTTGAATCATCTGAATTCAATATTTGGGAGGGGTGTCCACATATTTTTTGCCACGTAGTATATGTCCCTGTGTACATAGATCCATGTATCTATAGAATATGCATAACCATTTCTCTCTCAATCCATACAGGCCTGTGCTTGCATGTGTTAATGTATGTACAGTATGTGTCTTTGCCACTGGGCCTACCTCTGATTATACCAATCTTTATGGGCCTCAGTTTATTTTTAATGTAATGGATATCAGTGGAGTCCTTTCCCGTATCTGGCCTGGACGCCCAGGTAGCAAATAGGCATGAATAGGGTCAGGAGGTTCTCCGCCTACAAAAGGATATAAGCATAGTAGGCCCTCTGAAGAGTGAGTGTGCTGGCACCCCGGCAGGAAGAGATGGAAGAACATTACCTGGTTAGAGGCCAACTTGAAGGAAGGAAGGAAGGAAGGACAGGGAGCTGAACTGTTCAAGACACATGCTTTCCCAAACTGGTAGGTGGCAGCAACCCTGGAGTCCGATACACCAGTTGATACCCACAGAGCATGCTGGGAGTTGTAGTGCCATAGAGCAGCCCTGTTGGGGTGCCTGGCTAACACAAGAGGTGCTATTAGGAGCTGTGGTCCTTGGTTTTTGAGAATTCCAATTGACCCAGAAGTATTTCCATTGGGCTATGCTTTGGCACTGGAAGAACACCCAGGCCCAAGATAATTAACTTCATCCAGGAGAGTTGGAGTTGGGTGAAAGAGGACAAAGCTTACCTGGAAGTGTGAAGAACAGACAAAAGAGAAGCAAAGTGAAATTGTGTGTGTGTGTGTGTGGGAAGAAACCTTGTTAAGCTATTATTGTTAATAAATTATTTATTTGAACACGGGACTTGTGTTTGTATAGTGGTGTGTGAGGTTTGGTCACAATAAGTATGAATTGGTTCATGTGAATTCCTGTATGTTTCTGATTATGCACAAATATGTGATAACTAGACCACATGCTTGTTTCCTTTCTAAGTTCAGCACTTGCAGATCTCTGGATTTAGTTTACCTGTTTCTCACATTTTAGTATGTGTGCTATAGGTCGGCATGCTCTGAAGGATATGTACAATATCCTGTTAGGCCTGAACTCAGATGTAGACTGTAATCTCATTAAAAAGGCTGCACGATGAAGAGATTCATGCCTCTCATCCCCTGCCAAAGTGAATTAGATCCCCTGATGAGTCTGAAGTGGCCAGTTACGTCAGTCAGGCAGAAGGGTGTGCAACACCTACCATGCTACAAAACCGACCAAAATCTTTCCTGAGTCCCGTCACCATCTTGTGGAAAAATGTATTATGGAAGAATAACAGGCCACTGATTCCAGACGTGCATCTCAATGACTCTAACAGGTTGGAATTTCTGAATGGTGGGCTATTGGATTGAACTCTACTTTTAGTTTTTCAGCGGGTGGGCTATAGAGGTTATGTTGTGTTGAAGTGAATGAATGGAACAAGAAAGAGGGAAGCATAATTTACAATGTATTGGAGGGCACTAAGGGCTAACCCCTGAAGCACCACAGTTTGCAAAACTAATAAGTTTTTTGTTGTCAGAACAAGTGTTATTATCTTGGAGAAAGGATATTTGGATGTATTGTGCCAGGAACCTGCACTGTAGCTGAAGTTATTTAATGTAAGGGTCACTGAATGAAGAAATGTCTGCTTTAATTGCTTTCCATTGCTTGGATTAGGAAGTAGCTGCTGGATATTTATTAGAAGTGATACAGTCAGCTACGGCTCTTGCAGAGTGACTTTAAATCACAGACTGAAAGAAACTCTAGGGACTAGGTTGTGCTTTTTAATGCGTGTTCCTGTTTTTCACTCTGCAAATGGTAATTAAAATCTCTGGGTCCCTGGAAATTTGAGTTTTGTTGTTCAGCAGATCATTGTATTAGACCTAAAGGTTTTGCTGCCTATAGAGCAGACCTGCAGAAACCAACAACAAAAGAAGTTCAATAATATCCTTTAATTCAGCATTGACCCCTTGAGGCTAGGCGTTTGACAGGACTGCACAATGAAGTAGCTGACCCTCTGGCATTTGCTTCCCTTCTGGAGAGTGAAAGGTCAATTGGAGACAAAATTAAATGTTCATCACAGTAAATCTGGACCCCCGGCTGATCAATAACCCACCTGGGAGGTGTTCTCAAGTACATTCATTTGTAAACGCGGAGTAAAGCCTGCCATTGAAGGCAAGCAAAGCAGCATATGGTAACAGCAGACATTTAACTGCACTTTCCTTATCGCCTGTAGACACGAGCAAATCAACAGCAGGAAAACTCCCAAAGAACATATGGTGGAAAGTTGCCCGGATGATGACCTGGTCAACCTTGAAGTTTTAGATGAGGTAACTCTTCAAATTGTATTGAAGTAATGGTGTTTGAAACATTTTCAGTTATAGTTGACTGTATTTTTTTTTCTTTTCTGATTTTGTGAAGGAATCTATTATTGCCCATTTGCAGAAGAGGTATGCTGATATTCAGATCTACACATATGTAGGAGATATTCTCATTGCCTTGAACCCTTTCCAGAATCTCAACATCTACTCTCCCCAGGTAGTACCTTCATAAATATTCATTTAGCATGAGCCTTAATGCTGTTTTGTCAAGTTGGCTCATTTTAAAATTTCATCTTACTCTATTCCATTCTTACTCTATTACGTGGGGGGTAAACGTTAACATTATTCAAAGTTATTATCTATTTTTACCTACATTTTTATTACTCTGTAATTTAATATTTTTTTTTGTATCAGTATGCTGCTGCTGCTGGAGTATGTGAATTTCCCCTTGGGATTAATAAAGTGTCTGTCTGTCTGTCTGTCTGTCTGTCTGTCTGTCTGTCTCTCTCTCTCTCTCTCTCTCTCTCTCTCTCTCTGCATTTCATATCTATCTATTCTCTTCATAGCTGTCCTTACTTCGTCCTTGCTAATCCATTGCACTTCCTGATTCACTATCTCCACATCATCCACCCTTCTCTCTCTCGTTTTCTTCATTCATCAGCCTCTCAAAGTACTCTTTCCATCTGCTCAACACACTCTCCTCTCTTGTGATTATGTTTCCATCTTTATCCTTTATCACCCTAACCTGCTGCACATCTTTCCCAGCTCTGTCCCTCTGTCTAGCCAATTGGTACAGGTCCTTTTCTCCCACCTTAGTGTCCAACTTCTCATGTAACTCATCATACATTTCTTTGGCCGTCACCACCTCTCTCTTCACCTACAGTTAGGTCCATAAATATTTGGACAGAGACAACTTTTTTCTAATTTTGGTTCTGTACTTTACCACAATGAATTTTAAATGAGACAACTCCGATGCAGTTGAAGTGCAGACTTTCAGCTTTAATTCAGTGGAGTGAACAAAACGATTGCATAAAAATGTGAGGCAACTAAAGCATTTTTTTAACACAATCCCTTCATTTCAGGGGCTCAAAAGTAATTGGACAAATGAAATAACTGGAAATAAAATGTTCATTTCTAATACTTGGTTGAAAACCCTTTGCTGGCAATGACAGCCTGAAGTCTTGAACTCCTGGACATCACCAGATGTTGGGTTTCCTCCTTTTTAATGCTCTGCCAGGCCTTTACTGCAGCGGCTTTCAGTTGCTGTTTGTTTGTGGGCCTTTCTGTCTGAAGTTTAGTCTTCAACAAGTGAAATGCCTGCTCAGTTGGGTTAAGATCAGGTGACTGACTTGGCCATTTTAAGAATTTTCCACTTCTTTGCTTTAATAAACTCCTGGGTTGCTTTGGCTGTATGTTTTAGGTCATTGTCCATCTGTATCATGAAACGCCACCCAATCAATTTGACTGCATTAGCTGGATTTGAGCAGACAGTATGTCTCTGAACACCTCAGAATTCATTTGGCTGCTTCTTTCCTGTGTCACATCATGTTCTTTAGCAAAGTCCAATCTAGCCTTTCTATTCTTGAGGCTTATGAGTGGCTTGCACCTTGCAGTGCACCCTCTGCATTTACTTTCATGCCATCTTCTCTTTATGGTAGACTTGGATATCGATACGCCGACCCCCTGGAGAGTGTTGTTCACTTGGTTGGCTGTTGTGAAGGGGTTTCTCTTTACCATGGAAATGATTCTGAGATCATCCACCACTGTTGTCTTCCGTGGATGTCCAGGTCTTTTTGCGTTGCTGAGTTCACCAGTGCTTGCTTTCTTTCTCAGGTTGTACCAAACTGTAGATTTTGACACTCGTAATATTGTAGCAATTTCTCAGATGGGTTTTTTCTGTTTTTGCAGCTTAATGATGGCTTCTTTCACCTGCATGGAGAGCTCCTTTGACCGCATGTTGTCTGTTCACAATAAAATGTTCCACATGCAAGCACCACACCTCAAATCAACTCCAGGCCTTTTATCTGTTTAATTGATAATGACCTAACGACGGACTTGACCAGACCTGCTCATGAAATAGCCTTTGAGTCAATTGTCCAATTACTTTTGAGCCCCTGAAATGAAGGGATTGTGTTCAAAAAATGCTTTATTTGCCTCACATTTTTATGCAATCGTTTTGTTCACCCCACTGAATTAAAGCTGAAAGTCTGCACTTCAACTGCATCGGAGTTGTTTCATTTAAAATTCATTGTGGTAATGTACAGAACCAAAATTAGAAAAAAGTTGTCTCTGTCCAAATATCTATCTATCTATCTATCTATCTATCTATCTATCTATCTATCTATCTATCTATCTATCTATCTATCTATCTATCTATCTATCTATCTATCTATCTATCTATCTATCTATCTATCTATCTATCTATCTATCTATCAGTTGTTACTTTTGTCTGAGAAGTTGTATTCAAGCAGTTTATTCACAATTCTTTCCTTAAAAAATGTTAATATACTGTAGTACTCAGCTAAGAAAGTTATAATATGAAGGTGATTTTTCTAAGAGCTTACTGTGAAAGGAAATGTATATGTACTGGCTGTGCTACTCATCTAAGACGGGCTGAAGCCTAAGTAATGTCAGCATTAACGTTCGCAATGTACCATGCAATGTATAAGTCTCTGTTATATGCCATTTGGTATGGGATTTTTAGAAGTAGTGTTAATATTTGTGATATGCCATTTATTGGAATGGCAAATGCAATGCATTTTATTCCTATAAAAGTTTGTGATGCTCTGTTTGTTGGAATAACCATGACATTGCATCAGGACAGACACACAAACTTATCTTTTTATTAAGGTGGATATATAAAGCGTTTTGCACTCATTTGCACAATGATAGGCACTAAAATAAAGCTTGAATAAATGTGGAAAGAGATTTGCAATAATATGCAGTACAAAAGGCAGTGCTATAAAATGAAGCTTGTAAACTAAAGTATTTGAATTTTTATTTGAGAAATCTCATGGCATAGTGCTCATTATACATGCATTTCACAAGTCACTGAGTTAAGTAGTGGTTGAAAAGTACTTTGATATAATAATCATTTTAAAAGTGTCAATATAAAATGAAGAATAGATTATGTTAAATGGTTTGTACCCGCATGCTTTATTTATGGCCCAATATAAAATAAAACCTATTCATTTTCTACAGCCGTTTGTAAGTTTATGTGTTATCAAAGGCATACATAAATATTTTTGGTGTAAAATGTCAAATGTTAGTGATGCCTGTTAAGTGTGTAAATTTTAAATAAAACTTGATTATGTGTGTAAATAACTTGATGACACACGCTATGTGCATACAAGTATTGATTGCACAAAGTTTTATACGCTATAAATCACAGTAAAGGGTCTATGAGTAAAAGTTGATTGATTATTTAAAAAGTATGCAGTATGTAAAATAAAGTTTGACTACCTGTGTAATGAGCTGTACAGTGGTATACTTCATATTAAAATGCTGTTTAAAGATTGATAATATATAGTATATCTTTATTAGCAGTTTAAGAAAAGACTCATATCAGTAAAGCAGAATGAAATTTGTGCAGCACTGTGACTACTGTTCAGTATGGCTGCCTCTGTGCAGTCCTGTATATGATTAAGAATCATTGTGTAAAGTGCTCAGTGCGAGCACACTCAGTGAAAAGCATTACGTAACATACAGCCTGAGTAAAGGGATTTATGATTATAAACAGTGTAAAATGAAATGTCTAAAATGTTTACTGATTGCTTTAAATATTATGTGCTAGTTGTTACTGTAAAATTTAAAAATCTCCACAAAGCGTTTACCAGTTGTTTCAGACATACTGTGAAGCTATGCTTTAAGTAAGGAAAAAATACAAAAATATGGGATCTGTGCTGCTGATCCGTATACCATCTCTGTATTCCCAAGTTCACTTACTCTGAAAGTCTTTTTAAAATGTTCACCATAAAAGATGCAAAGCACTTTCTGTTTTTCATATTTTAAGGAACTGCATGAAATATTTGATTCTTTGCACAAATCATAATGAAACTTATTAGCCGCAAAGGCAGTACAGTATACCTGATATCAAGGGTGCATGCAATATGATGTTCAGCTTTATGGATTTTTGTGGTGCTTTTATGTGTCATTTCACATAAAAGTGCATTAAACAGCAGCCTTTTTTATTTTAACATTTAGCTGGTACTTGTATCCAAAACTACTTAAATCACAGAATTACAATTATATTCATACTTGGGGGGCAAGCCCCCCTGGCGCCTTCGATGCCCAACCCCTAGTTTCGGCCAGAATATTAGTAAAATCTATAATGTACAAAAGAAAAAATATTATTTATTGGAGTCAAAATCCCGAAATTCTATAAATATGTAAAAGAAAAATTAATTATTATTTAACGGAGTAAAAATCATGAAATGAGAATGAAATATTTACTCTTACCGATTGGAGTATTCCCATTAAACTGAGGTCCACTGTTCATGATGAGTATTTATAAGACACTAAATAAATGATCCATTCATTTTTTATCTGACATTCTTAAAAACCACAACTTTCTTGATATTTTAGTTTAGAATTTAAAAAACGGAATAAAAATCTGAAATCTGAGGGTAAGGATCTGTGCTGGTATCCAGAAGGTTGCCAGTTTGAATCCCCGTCACTGCCAAAAAGAGATCCTGCTCTGCTGGGCCCTTGAGCAAGGCCCTTAACCTGTAATTGCTCCAGGGGTGCTGTACAATGGCTGACCCTGCGCTTTGACCCCAAGGGGTATGCGAAAACTAACAAATTCCTAATACAAGAAGAACAAAACTATAAAAAAAAACCAAAAACATCACATTATAGAACATCACAAGTTCTATAAATTCTGAAAAGAATGATACTAAACATATATATGTAGGTTTTAAAATAAGCCAGATTTAAGGCGTGACATAAAACATCACATAAAATCGTTGCACAAAATTGTTACACTTTTAGGCTTAGAATTTTAAATATATAGAGTAGATTTTTACAATGGTGGCGAGAGCAGGTTTGTTAAATGGCTCACTCGGTGCTCTTTTGTGTATCGGTGGTGTAGGCTGACCTGGGAGCCTTTTTGCTTTATGGTGTGTGTAGCGCCTGTCCACAAGTAAGTCAATTTGTCAAAAGTCTTTTTAAAATAAAATGACATAAAGCCCCTGCTGATCTCGAATTCCGAGTATACCGCCATACATGATGTAGCAGACCTTGACCCACTGAAGCAGTCTCATGGATTTAAGTTTTATTCAGAAAATATTCAGATCCCTTCACTTTTTTCATATGTTTTTACGTTCCAGCCTTATACTAAAATCATTTGAGTTTTTCCCCACGTCAGGCAACACCTAATTACACAGAATGACAAAGCAAAAACAGGATGTTACAAATGTTTGCAAATTTCTAAAAAATAAACTGAAATATAACTTTGACACAAGTAGTCAGAGCTTTTACACAATACTTAGAGCAAGTCCCTTTGGGAACGATTCTAGCCTGGAGTCTTCTTGGATGTGATGTGACCAGCTTCACACACCTGTATCACCTGTGGATTTTCTGTCATTCTTCTCTGCAGATTCTCTCAAGCTCCGTCAGGTTGCTCAGCTATTTTCAGATCTGTCCAGAGATGTTTGATTGGGTTCAAATCAGGACTCTGGCTGGACAACACAAGGATATTTCCAGAGTTGTCCATAAGCCATTCCTGTGGTGTCTTTTAACCTCCACCTTGTTTTTATTGGATTACAGTAATCCCTCCTCCATCGCGGGGGTTGCGTTCCAGAGCCACCCGCGAAATAAGAAAATCCGTGAAGTAGAAACCATATGTTCATGTGGTTATTTTTATATATTTTAAGCCCTTATAAACTCTCCCACACTATTATAAACATTTCACGCACAATTATACAGCATAAACCCTTTGTATTCTATTAGATATTAGGTAAGATTCGTTGAAATTATGTATGTAAACACAGTTTACATACAGTACAACCTAAATATTATTTTAAAGATATTGAGCGTCTCCGATATCACATATGTTACAGCCATTACGACAGACAGGCCACCATCAATAAATACGTACAATGCAAGAAAAATTTTATACAATAAAATGTGTGTACAGTGATACTAAACTATGTACATGTAATAAGTATTGTACGTAAATAATTAATTATGGTTACTCACCAACAATGACACGACGACTTGTCCGATAACGATGAGTTTAATTTTACTGCACAACAAAGGATAGCGTTACAGCTCTTCTAAAGGAGCCTCTTCAGGCGACAGTGTAGCACCGCCGTTGTTCTTCTTCCAGCACTCTTCAATCCAAATCCCTAAAGCAGGTTCCATCCAGACTACTGCCTTACAACGTCCACTTGCAACTCATTTTGCGCCCTGGTTAAAAGACACTGCGACCGTAGATCTTATATGCTTTTCCTCCTTTTTAAATAAAAAGAATCGTGGACTCATTTATGCTGTAATGGTGTCCTGCAGCGGTGTAGCTGTTTCCTTCCTTCAACATATCCAAAACTTTTACCTTTTCTGCAATCATTTGCATCTTCTGTTGCGCGCTTGTGCACGTTAATTCTGAATGAGTGAGATTAGTACTTCCTGGTTAATGCAGCACTCCGTCGCTGAGCCAATCAGCAGCACACAGGAACTTAACCGCATGCTCTGATTGGGTAGCTTCTCAGCCATCCACCAATAGCGTCCCTTGTTTCAATTCAAATGCGTCCCTTGTTTCAATTCAAATGGGCAAATCAACTGAGGAAGCACACGTACTGTAGACCGCAGACATCCGCGAAGCAGTGAAAAATCCGCGATATATATTCACATATGCTTACATTTAAAATCTGCGATGGAGTGAAGCCGCGAAAGATGAAGCGCGATATAGCGAGGGATCACTGTACTTACCTTCTAGTTGTGCAACTCATCTAAGACAGGTTGAAATCTAAATAATCAGTGTATACCTCAGCATATCTCAGCATAATCTATAAGTGTATATATTATACACTTTATATATACACTGATTAATAAAGTATCTATCTATCTATCTATCTATCTATCTATCTATCTATCTATCTATCTATCTATCTATCTATCTATCTATCTATCTATCTATCTATCTATCTATCTATCTATCTATCTATAGATTAGATGTATAGATTTCATATATAGATTGCACCATGTTCAAGACGATACATAACATTAGCAAGTCAAAATTAGCAGAAAATATTTTGTAAGTTATTTTGTGATTAATTGCTACTGCGGTACTGCAAAACATTTAATTTCTTGTCGGATGCAAATCTGGCCCCTGAAATGTAAACCCTGCAGTAACTTGCACTTTAAACATAGGAGGTATTGCAAAAGTCAGCTGGACTGTGTTTCGATACTCTCCCTGAAGCAGAGATTTTGCTTCCTGAGATTTCCACATGTCTGGAGTCGTCAACAATGCTGTTAGTGTAGAAAGGTTAATGAGTGATGATGATACTGAATACTGGAAATGTGGCTGTGAATGCAATTTTCAGATGGTATAAGTATATAATTATTTATCTTGCTGACGCAAGTGGAGCAAGATTATGTAGAAAAATGAGTAGTTTAGAAAACATATCTAGGCATGCTGAGGTTTTTAAGACTGTGTTTAAGAGCAGCAATGACATATGGAGCTGAGACCTGGGCAGTAAAGGTGGCCCAGGAGAAGATGTTTGATGTGGTAGAAATGAGAATGTTGAGCTGGATGTGTGGAGTTAATAAAAAGTACAGAATAAGAAATGAGACAATCAGAAGTACAACATTATTACAGTTTATTATAAAACTTTTTGGGCCAAATCTGCTAAGTGAATATTAATGTCTGATAATAATTTACCACCACTGCCAGACTTACTTATTTTGATTTTTACTCCCTCTTTATATGTTACAGAAAATAAACTTTTTATTTTGGCAGAAATCATTTATTTGCTCTGTACTCCTGCATTCCTACCATATTGCTTAGTTCTCTATTCTTTTTCCAGTTTTCAACATTGTACCATGGAGTAAGGAGATCATCCAATCCGCCACACATCTTTGCGACTGCTGATGCTGCCTACCAAGGAATGGTTACCTTTAGCAAAGACCAGGTACTCGCTCTGAATAGAATGACAGGTAGCAGGCAAAGACGTTAGTTAGGTGCTGGCATTTGGTATTACTACAAGAAATTTTGCTTTTCAACTGTAATCTGTTTCTAAGGAAAATGCCCACCCCTACATTCCAGTATTTTCGTAAGGTCAGATAGTGTTTCGAAAAGGCAGCGGACATGCTGCAACTTCTTTTAACGAGAAAGATTCCTGCTTTGCTGTCTGTCTGAGAATTAGAGTTCAAGTTCCATAATGATAAAATTAATTTTGCAAAGAGATTCATCATGTTTTAATTATTATTAATAATTGCTCTGACATATTGGCTCCTATGGAAGGTGCTGTATCAAGAACGGAATAATTACATTAATCAATTGTACTTTGTGCTAGTAATTAACATTTTTTTATACACAGCTTGATTTATAAATGCAATTTACTTAAGCACAAAAAACAATTATACTATTATACCTTTTTTTATGTTTTAACCCAGAGAGGGAAGTCAAAACTGGGAAAAAGTCTCCTATAACCAAAAATGCCACAAAATAAATGTATTAATAATAGAAGTAAGAATACTTTTATAATTTAACCATGAGCAAAAACAGTTATTAAGAATTAACCAAAACTTCAGGAACTGTACAAATTTTACTAAGCCAGAAGGATATTCAAAGAAGCAAAATTCAAATTGCAAAAGGACGAAGGTCCAAGTCTTTAGAGTCCTGGTGCTTCCTGTCTTGCTATATGGTTGTGAGACATGGACGCTATCCAGTGACCTGAGACGAAGACTGGTCTCTCCGGAAAATCCTTGGGTACCGTTGGTCTGACTTTGTGTCGAATGAGTGTTTGCTCATATGGAGTCCCGAATGAGCCACATGATCTGCATTTTGAGGGAGCGTCAGTTATGGCACTATGGCTCGTTTCCCCGAGGGTGATCCGGCTCGTAAGATCCTCATTGTTGGGGGCCCGAGTGGCTGGACCAGACCAAGGGGTTGCCCAGGTAAATAGATAGAGGGTCATTTCCGGAGGGTGGGACTGGACCGCGTGTCTGCCTGGGGGGTTACCAACCGGGATCCTGAGTTGTTTCATCGTGTAGTGGGTGCGGCAACGCACTGTACCAGTGCATGCTCCCCAACTTGACTTGGTAATGCAGCTCCTATTATAATTCAAACGACTTGTTTTTTTGTTTTTTTTCTTCAATTTTATTATTTGTAAAAAGTGATTGATTTGTATGAATGATTACAATAAAATTAATAAAAAAAATAATAATAATTCAAATGCATGTATATACTTATGTTTTCTGTATTCAGAGATAACACCAGACTATTTTGTCTGATTTTTACTCCACTTTCATATGTTATAATGATCAAGATAAGAATATAGAACTATTACAGTCCTGACACCCTTTTTTCATCTATGAGAAATGATAAAAGGACAGAAAATGTATGTCAGTATTAACATTTCTTTTTCTGAATTCATATTTTTTCTCTCCTAGTGCATCATCATCAGTGGTGAAAGTGGTGCTGGAAAAACAGAAAGTGCTCATTTAATCGTTCAACATTTAACCTTCCTTGGAAAGGTATTGCATTTATTTGTCACTATTCAGTATTTTTGGGAAAGCCAAGATGTGTCACACAGAACAAGAATAGCAACCTTTTGTACAGAAAAACTACCAATAGACCTACTTTTCATTTATTATTTCCATTTATTATTGAGGTACTTCAAAAGATAACTTGAAATGAACTCACAGTTGTGAAACAGAATTCAGTTAAAAGAGACAAAGACAAAGCCACCGGGTCTGTAAGGGCTGTACAGTATTTGGATATCTGTGGGGACCAAGGATTGCAATCACGAGCCCCTTGGGAACAAAGAAGTCTGATTCTCTGGAGCTCTAGCTTAAAGGAAGATTCAAGGGTGCAGTGAGAATCTAAATTAGAGAAATGAGGTTTTCTGTGAAAGTCTGCCTTTTGTATTGGCAATTTTAATGGCAATTAACTTTTTCATTCTTCATTTTTCCCATTTGGAGAGTTGGTGTTTCATCATTCTCCTCCAAATAGTGCTATTGTAGTTTTTGTTGGTCAATTTCTTTACATTTCTCATAGTCAGAATAGCTGTTTCTTGTCTAAGATAGTCCTCTAGTGATGTCATTGTGACTGTTGTTATGATTATGGGGTCAGGGACATTCATGTCCTTAGCTGGTTTGCAGTGCGAATGCATTGACCAGTTTTGTTCCTGTGAAATGAGCTCTGAAGCACAGAAGAAACTCCAGATTTCTGTTCTGTATCAGTGAACCAGCCAATGTTTGTATCTGTTTGTAAACTCTTTTGCCTTCATTTTCTTCTTGTTGGGATACTAGGTCCATCACTTTCGTATAATTAGTCTTTTTATGAGTTCCATGTCAGGTTGTTCTTGTGTGATTTTCATTTTGCCTCCTTTCAAAACACATAATAATAATAACTACAGCCTCAACACCACCACCACCACCAATGATGATAATAATAATAATTATAGTAATGATGCATTTTATTTATATAGCTGTCAAAGCTCATTATCTAAGTAATAGTATAAAATGCCATGGCACTGATGTCACAATTTGACAATCACCTTAAACTGTACTGTAAAGCATAAAATAAAGGATGTGACGAGGATGGACACAATTAGAAATGAGGACATTAGAGGGTCAGCTCAGGTTGGATGCCTGGGACACAAAGTCAGAGAGGCGAGATTGTGTTGGTTTGGACATGTGCAGAGGAGAGATGAGGGGTATATTGGGAGAAGGATGTTAAGGATGGAGCTGCCAGGGAAGAGGAAAAGAGGAAGGCCAAGAGAAGGTTTATGGATGTGGTGAGAGAAGACGTGCAGGTGATGGGTGTAACAGTGGAAGATGATGAAAACAGGAAGAGATGGAACAAGATGATCTGCTGTGGCAACCCCTAACAGGAGCAGCCAGAAGAAGAAGAAAGCATAAAATATTTTGAAATTTATCAAATTCAGATCACATAAAGACTGGTTTACTTACCTCCTGCTTATATGTTATCGGTACATGGATTCCTGCTACCTTCCAAATAATGAACACTAGCGCACAATCTAGTCAGCGTCTTTCTTTTGGATCTCACACTCATCTTGGCTCCAGAATACATTTCCTATTCTCTTACCTTGGAGTCATGTCCAACAGCTGCCTCTGTGTCAGAGCTTCTTTCTACCACCCAGAGCTCCTTGCTGAGTCTAACTGTTCCCTCGTGCTGTAATTCACTCTAAAGGCCTTATCACCGCCTGAGTTTATTACTTCAATCTGCTTTTCATTGGTCTTCTTGAGCAAAGTATTATCAGAATACAAGAAGTGAAAAATGTAAAACATCAGAGTTCTGGTACATACCAAGTGCAAAAAATATGCAGAGCCCAATTATTATTAAGATTTAGGTCCAGCTGTGCTGCTTGGCACATTGGGCAGCTGGTGATCACCAGTGATATCAGTCTGCTGCCATATTTTCAAGTTCATCTGATGTTCGTGTTTTGTAGACCTGCTGTGAATATTGTGCCATGTCTTTAGAGGTCTGTCTTTTTTTCCTTCCAATACTTTCCCAGATCTGCAGTTTAGATAGATAGATAGATACTTTATTAATCCCACAGGGAAATTCACATACTCCAGCAGCAGCATGCTAATAAAAACAATATTAAATTAAAGAGTGATAACAATGCAGGTATAACAGACAGTAACTTTGTATAATGTTAACGTTTACCCCCCCGGGTGGAATTGAAGAGTCGCATAGTGTGGTGGAGGAATGATCTCCTCAGTCTGTTAGTGGAGCAGGATGGTGACAGCAGTCTGTCGCTGAAGCTGCTCCTCTGTCTGGAGATGATCCTGTTCAGTGGATGCAGTGGATTCTCCATGACTGACACGAGCCTGCTCAGCGCCTGTCGCTCTGCCATGGATGTCAAACTGTCCAGCTCCATGCCTACAATAGAGCCTGCCTTCCTCACCAGTTTGTCCAGGTGTGAGGCATCCTTCTTCTTTATGCTGCCTCCCCATCTACCTCAACACCTCAGTCAACAGATGTTGTATTACTAGGACTTCCATACATCTATCAATTGAACTTCATCCACTATCTGCCTATCCATCTGTGAATTGTCAGAGCATTCCAGCAAATCTGTGACTCATGATCTCCTCCATTTTTACCCATGCTGACTGTTCACTAAGCCATGTATTCTTCACAATTGCTGCTTCTTTATAATTGTTTCCAATAACTTACACGTGATACATGGCCTGCAACTTTCTGGCCTTTAGTTACTCGGATTAACGCAATCACCTTTTGTAAATAACCAGACAACATTTGCTATCTTCCAATATTCAGGAATTTCCCCAGTGTGCAATAATTTTTGAAGAATACATGGTAAAGGATTAGGTACTGTATTTACTTAGTAACTCCCGGAAGCAGTCTGTGATAAATGGTATTTAGAGTACCCCCTTCCGTGATGAGGCAGGTCCGTAGCAGATGGAGTTTGAATTATTTTAGGGCTAATTTTTTTTTCTCTTTTATCCCAGTCCTGAATATTTTTCCAAAAAATCTCAGTTTTCTGAAAAGCACACAAAGCAATGGCTTCACACATAAATCAACATACAATACTTATTTACGACAAATGTCACTCAGTTTTATGTTTCATGAGCCTCTCCAGTATGTAAATTCCCATCATTATTACATATTTATTACATATCTGTTGTGTCATCACTCATAAACTGAAAGGCACTTTCTGGAAAAAAAACAGTAGTTGAGCGGCTGGTAATCCGTAGTATCCACTAGCATGCCATGTCGTTTGATGAAGTCAACTTGCCAGCTTTCCTCCCATGAATCTATGTCTGTGTAGTCCTCCCAGGACAATTTTGCCATTCAGTACTACAATTAGCTGGTGTAGGTACCTATCTTTTTCGTTTTTGATTTCCAGATCATTTGCGTCAAAATTGGAGTTTGATAAGTGTCTGTGTAGTCCTCCCAGGAACATAGCCGTAGGTGCGTCAGCTGCACGATCAGCTGGGGACCTATCATGATCACCTATATGATGGTCGACTTGTCAAACCTGCTCCTGTTGTCAGAAATGTTGTTGTTTGTTTGATTCATCACTTAACTTTGACCTACACATTAGGTCTCTTTCCAAAATTCCATTCTATCATCTCTGTAACATCGCCCGCCTCCATCCAGTTCTGTCCTTGTCTGATGCTCAAACTCTGGTTCATTGTTTCATAATGTCTCGTATTGATTACTGTAATTCCTTCTTCATTGGCCTCCCTGCAAAATCTATACAGAAGCTACAGTACATTCAGAACTCTGCAGCCTCACAAAGCATTCTGCTCACATCTCTCCTCTTCTCTCCCAGCTTCACTGGTTACCGGTTCCATCAAGGATTAAATTCAAGATTCTGTCTTCTCAACTTCAATGCCCTACATAACCTTTTCCACCCTTCTACCTCACTCAGCTCCTCACACTCCTTGTCGCTCTCTCAATTCCTCGAGCAGTCATCTCCATAACTGTCCCACGCACCAGACTCTCCACCCTGGCAGGCAGGTCCTTCAGTGCTATGGCCCCTCAACTCTGGAACTCTCTTCCTCAGTCTCTTTGAGATTGCTCCTGTTTCTGCACTTTTAAATCTCAACTGAAAACATTCCTCTTCTACAAACTTTTGTCATCTGTGTAATTTTTTTTTTTTACTCTGTATGTAAAGCGATCTCGGGTTTGTGAAAGGCACTCAATAAATGTAACATTATTATTATTATTATTATTATTATTAGCTCATGCAGGTACCTGAATTTTATTTTTGATCTCCAGATCACTTGTATCAAAATCATAATTCAATAAGTCAGAGTCCAATTCAGCAATAATACACAAAAAATAAATTAATAATACACAGAATATTTGCATTGTGCATTTGCTTCACTCTCTTGCCTGATGTCGATGCCATTCTAGACATTGTTTACGCTACTCGCGCATACGCAGGGATTCAACGTCAAGTCAACAAGTCTGACGGTCCTCCTAGCAAAGATTTCTACTTTTAACGGTTGAGTTTTATCGACATTTTCATCCCTCTGCTCTTGAATGTCCACTTTAGCTGACATTCGCTCTCAACCCCTTGTGTCAAAAAAGGTTGACATCCGCCCTAAAAGAGCTGAGTAAATAAATGTGCTCACGCTTGGAAGGATGTGGGCGTGTAGTAACGTGGTTGAATGACTCTGTCTGGTGTGTGAAATGAGAGTGACGGGCTGAGCGTTCATTCACCAGCAGATGCATGCAGTTCAGTCGATTGCCTCATTAGCATTGCGGAGGCTCTAATCCGTGCCACCACACCTGCATCCCTTGAAGGTTTATGGAGAAGCCTGAGCAGAAAACATTGGACAGTTCAGGAAGACATAATAAAAAAGAACATTGAAAGGAAATGAATGGAGAATAAGAGAACAGAGAGCGAGAGGCTAGTTCAGGGGAGCCTTGCTGTTGATAATACTGGCAGGTGGTCTGGGGGGCATATCACCAACACTCGATGGGGCTGAAGAGGGTTAATCCTGCTGAGCACTTCATAGAGCAGGAGTGACCTACTGTATGCACTTGAAGTAGGCTACCACAGACACTGGGGACTGGTGGTGGGAGTAGGAGCTGGGCTCATGGGATCCATCCTGTAAGGCTGAGGAATAGCAGTGAGGGAAATGAGCCAAGGTTGACTGCACCTGTCAGCAGGTGATCTCCTTATACTGCAAGGCTCTCATAGTATAAGAAGAGAAGACATCATAGAGCGATGCACTGAGGCTCAAGGTTTTAAGTGACAACCTACTTGGATTTATCCTTGGTTCTTATGGAGCTATTTATTGTTATTTATTTGGACTTTAACCTCCTCAACTTGCCTGTTTTTATGGAAGGGCTGCACTATTCTGCACCTTGTTAGTTTTAATACCAGCAACTAATCACTTTTAGACCAACCATTATTGACTGCACATGTCCTGATTTGGCCAGCTCATCCTTGGTTTCATTATCAACAGATCCGGGTTTAAACTGGCAAAGGATGTGGAGCCAACCTGGACCATCACACCCACTCACTTGTAATGCAATTCTCATAATATCAATGTCTCAGCTCTGGATTATGTGCATCTTAATGCTGTATGTATGCAAAATCCTATCTCTGTACGTATACACATGTTTGAAAATATTGTAGAGCCTATTTCCTTTACCTGGTGCCAAAGTCAGGAATAATAATAATAATTCTTTACATTTATATAGTGCTTTTCTCAAAACTCAAAGCGCTCTCTACACAGGGAGGACCCGGGAAGCGAACCCACAATCTTCCACAGTCTCCTTACTGCAAAGCAGCAGCACTACCACTGCGCCACCTGTGAGGAAGACTCAGAATGAAACCTGGAATATGCTCTAGTATTCTGTATTACCTATACTCATACCCACTAACGCATAGCAATTAATCCCCATAAACACAAACGTTGTGTCAAAGCTAGTGGTTAAATCTCGCTCTGTATCAACAAATTATCTATAAAACCGAATGGGTACTTTGTATGTAAAATGTCTGTTTCTCTATAAGTGGCAACTTCTTTGCGGAATCTATTTCAACGTGTCCCTTCAAGATATAAGTACATGTGTGAACAATATTACCAGTTACAAGGAAGTAATTTCAAATAAAGCAATTGAATTTGCAAAATGACACAATGATAATGGTGAAAGAATGTGAAACATTTTGTTAGTGGGGCGGCATGGTGGCGCAGTGGTAGCGCTGCTGCTCAGCAGTAAGGAGACCAGGGTTTGCATCCTGGGCCCTCCCTGCATTGAGTTTGCATGTTCTCCCCTGTGTCTGTGTGTGTTTCCTCCCACAGCTACATGGATATGGTACACAGCATTAAATTTAGGGAATCCATTCCTGGACGGGTTTATCCATTCCTGGGAATTCGGGAATCCCGCATTTCATTCCCGGGAATCCCGGGCTCCCCGGGATGACACAGTGCACGGGCATCTCACATGTGAACGGTTTTAGAACGACCGACACTTATCCTCTTTAATAAAATCCCTTTGTGCGTCCAGGTGTCCGTGTCTTCTGGTGAAGTGCGCATGCGCGGGGCACGGTGCGATGCGCGATATTACTGTCAGAGAAAGTTAGAGGCGTTTTACGGAAATACAAACCAGTATTACTGCGAGAGGAAATTAAAGGTACACAATACAGTGACTCATATTACAACCACATACAAGCCAGTATTACTGTCAGAGGAGATTAAAGGCATATTACCGACGCGCACGCCTGTATTACCGCCAGAGAAAATTAAAGGTATATTACGGACATACAAGCCAGCGGACGTACAAGACAGTATTACTGTCACAGAAAATAAAGACACACAATACACGGCGGCAGCCCACGAAGAACGGTCAGCTCAGCAAGTAAACATCAACAAAAGAAAGGCTGAAAGAAAGAGAAAAATACGACCAACAAAAAGAATGAGGTCAAAGTCCCTTGCCATTTAATATAGACTGTTCCTACTAATGTTTATGCACTACTGTTCTAGCGCCCGTTATTGTAACGGGCTAAATGACTAGTTTTTAATAAAACTACTGCAATATGTTGACACAAATAAAAGACTAAACTTATCTACAAGCAGTTCATGCTGTCATAGAAGTACATGTATCTTTAGTTGTGGTAATAAGAGCATAGAAAGAACAACGTCCTCACAGGTGGCGCAGTGATAGTGCTGCTACTTTGCAGTAAGGAGACTGTGGAAGATTGTGGGTTCGCTTCCCAGTTCCTCCCTGTGTGGCTAGCACTTTGAGTACTGAGAAAAGCACTATATAAATGTAATTTATTATTATTATTATTAACGTGTTCAACGTGTGGTCATCCAGGCGTGCAGAAGTACGCCTGCCGCTGAGAAAGCATTCTCTTCCTCCATTGAAGTAGGTGGCACAATCATCAGATACTGATACACTTGTTCTAAACAACGCCCGCGCTTGCCGTTGCTCTGAAACACCGCCATATCAGCTTTTACTGATGCATCCAGTTTCTTGTCATCATTCTGTAATGGCAAGTTTCTTGGCACAGATAACGCTCATGCAACAGACTGATGCATTGCAATTTCAAGTTGCTGTTCAAAGCTGTTTTCTGATGAAGTGCAAGCTGCAGCAATGGCGCCACCTTAATTATTTTCAACTATAACTGTTATTTCTTGATCGACTTTTACACTTTTACACGCTATATATGCGAGCTTGGCCATTCCCGTTTTCGCAGGAATTACAGCAGTTTCATTCCCGGGAATGAAAAATGTCCGGGAATGGGAATGGATTCCCTAATTACATTCCTTTGGGTCCAACAGTATGCTTCCTCATTTAAGATCAATTTAGTCCTAAATCCATATGACAGTCTGTCAAAAAATGCATTTCATATAGCTGCTTGTGGCTAGCAACACACTTTTAGGAAATATATTTGATCAAGTGTGGACACTGGCTGGCACTGTTGCCCCTTTAAACCCAACAGACAGACACTCAGGACAGCAGGTAAAAGCACTAAGAAGATCTTTTAATACTTCTCTTCTGTATTATCGTAGTATTTCCCTCTACTTACCCTTTACCTGTTCTCTGAAGGGTAAATGTTCTCGTCAGGTTCGTTATCGGGTTGGTCTACTGTTGCACTTTAAAATGAACACACACACACATACCCTAACCACAACAGTGCCCCATGAATGACACACACACGCTGATTAACCCTTAGAACTTTAAATCACACATCAGCCATTATTATCGGCACGAACAACATACGATGTTTTAGTGATATCTCAGACCTAAATACTACTTTTGGTCTACAAGAATACATTTAAACATACAAAGACTCAGCACTCTTGACTATAGGCCATTTATCAGCCAAGAATACCTTCTTTTTATTGTACTGTCCCTTCTTTCGAGTGGCGCCCTCACTCTCAGCCTTATAAACCTCGCAGCACAGAAATAATGGCAAAAATCTGGCTACACCAGGTGCTCAAAGAAAACGTATTAATTCAATCACTCTAGACATTAAGACAAAGCATAGAAAGTTAAAAGCAGCATGGTATTTATTACAAGAATAATAATACCACTGGAACGAAGAATAGAAAATACAGTAAGTACTGATAGGAAAGTCTGAATATATATAGTTGAAAAAGTTGAAATGACAAGGATGAATGTCCCAGGGAGGCGTTTGATTTAGCAATGGATGTTCATGATGCCTTTCTGACGACCAATGTCATCTTCGTCTGTTCCTCTTCTTCTCCTCCTTCTCTTTGCTTCTTCTCCTTCCTCCTCCTCTTCTCTCCTCTTCCAAAACCAAGGCATATTTATTATAAAGTTCCATGCCATGGTTTCACAACACATGCACCTGATTGGCTGGCTGTCAATGTGATTGATGAATTTTGCTCAAACTCTTTCCCAGATAATAAAGTTCTTTGATATTGCCTCAGTTTCCCTTTTCCCAGGCTGTAAATGACATTCTTATCCCAAATGTCCATCCATAAAGTAATTAATAGCCTGGGGTGTCAGCACAGCATCCTTTCCCAGGTTATAAAGTAATTGAACCACCAGAAATGTCTTCCTTTCACTGTTGGAAACAGCTGTTTTAAAAGTGAGGTGTGACAAAACCTGCTTTGATCTGTCTTAGTTCATCTGTTGTCTTGTCTCGAACAAAATATAACGGAAACCAAAATGTACAGATTTTATACACCATAAAACTCTTCTTAAACAGTGCCCTCCAAGCACCACAGCCACAATAACACAGGCAAGTAAATCACAATAATAATCACAATTTTTTCTCTTTTACTCTTTATCTCCTCTACACCTCCCAGCAAGCTTTGTCCACCTCCACCCGACTCTGGCTCGCTTGCTGGGTCTTCAGCAGTCCTTTATATAGCCCTTGACCCGGAAGTGCTTCTGTTCTTCCTCCCTCATGACTTGCCAGCACTTTCCGGGTCAGGTGGAGAATTCCAGGTCTTTAATCAGCCCGGAAGTACTAGGAAGTCACGAGGACAGAAGCCCAGGCTATAAGGAAAGCATGACTCCCCAGGTCCTTTTCAAAGCACCTCCTGGCAGCACCCAACAGGGCTGAGAAACTGAATGCCAAGTCCCAGGATGCCCTGTGGAAATTCAGGGCACCACTACACTCCAGGGAAGCTGCCATCTAGAGTTTTTGGGAGGTGCGGATTAACAAGACACTGAAAACAAAAGTTCACCTTCTTTTTATTAGTAAATCAGTACTCAAATCCCAATTAAATGAAGAATAATTTTGTAAATAATATAATCTATTTATGCAAAAATAATGCCAAAGTTTTGATTTCTTTTTTACCCATATCCTCCTGTAAAAGCTTGGATTTTTTCAGAGTTGCAATGTTGAAAATGCTGAGTCTTTGGAAAAAGCGAAATCTGCAGTTCTATTGTTTCAACCCTCATTCACTGCTCTCTGCGTTCAGTTTGCAATGAATAACCGAAATGTAGCAATACCAGCTCAAACACTTCTTTTACAAACTGCTTCTAATTAATCTATGTACATATATCACATTTGGAGCTGAAGCTTATTGCAATTGCAAAGCAGGAACGATACCCGGTCGGGACAGCAGTCCATGTCATGGTGGACACCCAGACACTAAGGTCAAGTTAGAAGCATCAGTTCACGTTGCATCTGCATGTCTTTGAACTGTGGAAAGAAACCAGAGCAACTGGGAATACACACACAGGTACGGGACAACAGGCAAACTCGATGCAGGGACCACTCACTGTGAACCTCGGCCTCTATGTTGTGCTGACTGTACACCATTGTACATTCCCATTTACCCTTCACCCTATAGCCTATGCACTAAAATGCTTAAAATGATTTCAGTAATAAAAATTTATCAGGAAAGTATACCAAATTATTTTACTTAATATCCTAATTTTAAGTTATTCACTTTACCATTATATACATATATATAACACTATATGCAAAATATAGCCAAATACTTTCATCCCAAATCAGTTAACTGAGCAAACTTCCTATGCATACCTAACACAGGAACACAAGAACGCACACACAAATTCCACAAACTGCTACACAACTTTTGCTTAGAGAATATTTGTCTCCTGTGTACTTTATGCTTTATTAAAAGAAATTCTTTTCACAGAGCTTGGCCAGAGCTCTCTATAAGAAGACACCTTATATTAATAAAAAAAAAAAAATTATATAAAAACAACCCTGGAAATGTTTCCATTTCACCAAATAGTACACATTTTCAAAACCAATTGTAATATTTGTTCTAAATTAATTCTGAGCTCTGTTCATTTGACTGTATATCACTTTGTGAACACCATATACTCCTAAGTCTTCAAGTGAATTAAATAGACTAAACAGTCGTCTCTGTATCACACAACAGTCCATTCACATAACTAAAGGCAGTCCGAGGAGCCTTTGTGTGCGCGCACACACACACACACACACACACACACACACGCACTTTGGATGGGGAGTAAGAGATGGAGAAAGCAATCAGACAGCAAGTGAGAAAAGAGCAACAACATTTATTTATATGGCACATTTTCATACAAATAATGCAGCTCAAAGTGCTTTACATGATGAAGAAAGAGAAAAAAAACAAAATAAATAAAAATTAGAATAAGGGAACACTAATTAACATAAAACATAAATGGCCAGGGAGGACAGAAAAAACAAAAAAATACTCCAGACGGCTGGAGAAAAAAATAAAATCTGCAGGGGTTCCAGGCCACGAGACCACCCAGCTCCCTCAAGGCATTCTACCTAACAGTTGGCTATGCTTTTGTACTGGCTTTGCAAGTATAACTACAGTTAGACCTTCCCTTTAATACTTTTCTGATCTGCATAAATTCTTACTTACTTTATACCGATTTCTTTGTAATCAATTTAATTTTACTATTTCCCTTCTTTCACAAGAGCCATCCTCCAGTTTACGCCCAGTCTGGAATAGTCTGGAAGGAGGGTGAAAGCCTTGGAAATATCATCCTTGCCTTCTCCTTCCACAGCCTCTTGTTCCCTCTTACCACTTCAGAGTCTGGTGCCATAGGGATAAGCCCCCCAGGAGACAAAGTAGCCATGGACTTTAACCGTTTCAGAGACATGAACTCAGTTTGAGTGGACTTGAACCCCTCTTCCTTATTCTTAGAGGAATTGAAGGCCTCCTCCGTATTCTTAAAGGACGTGAAGCCCTCTTCCTTAGTTTGGGAGGACTTGAACCCCTCATTCTTGTTCAGAAGAGACTTGAACTGGAATCTGAGCAGGCACTCTCGCTCCCTTATTATTGAGCCGGCTCTTTGTCTTCACTTACTCCAGTAACTTACCATAGGGAGGGGTCTGTGGCAGCCTATTGTCCTCTAAATCCATGGGATTTGTATCAACAAAAGGGAGTTTTCCCTGAACACTTTACTTTTCTACCTGAAACAACACCTCCGACTTATTACATTTTTCCATTCTGCAACATTATTTATGCAGCAACTCTTTTTCTAACCTGCACTTTATTCCGCTTCTGACTCTTTACCGTCTGCCCTACATTGCTTTATCTTTCTCATTTTCCAGCTTTTCTATCACAGCCCCCAGGAATTCCAGGTGATCTGGATCAAAGGCTCTCACATAGGGCTTGTCAAGTCGTTTAGCGTTCAGATCCAGGCCTCCCCCGGTCTCCACATAAAACTGACAGCAAAGACTGCCTTACCTCATCCTGCACTGTGGGTGAGTGGGAGTGTCAGGATGTGCACACAGCGCCAGCTGTCAAAGTTAAATCACAAAGCCAGTCCAAGATGAGAAGAATACCTCTACTGACATGTACATTGAGCCCCTCAGTACATGGAAAGATATTACTGATTAGCTTCTGGCTCCTGGTAACACTTCTTAAATACACTTGTCAAGTACAGAAGTGCATGATTAGTTTCCCATGTCATGTCCTTGCTACGAGGTGTGATCAAAAAGTACGGTGAATGTTGATGCAGAGCACCATCCAAGAGCAACGCAGAACAATTCAGTGCAGGTTCTGACAGGTCCATCCTAGAGCTGAGTTTGTGACAAGTTTCAGCTTGTGTGATACTGTCACTCGTTTGTGAGCCACTGTTGAGTTCAAGTTTGTCGTTAATAATGGATATCGAGCAACGCATTAACATGAAATTGCAAAAAGCTCAGGAAACCCATCAGATATTAAAATTGGTTTATGGTGACACTGCACTGACAGTTAAGACTGTTTACAAGTGGTTTGATCGATTTTCGTAATGGATCTGACTCGGTTGAAGACGAGAAACGATCAGAAAGTCCTTCAACATCAATAACCGAGGAAAATGTTGAAACGGTTTCATTCTTCATCATGACAGCGCTTCTTGTCACACGTCCCTTCTAGTACGACAATTTCTGTCGAATAAAAACATTACGCTGTGTTCGCCGGATCAGGCACCGTGCGACTTCTGGCTGTTCCCTAAATTGAAAATGACCATGAAAGGCAAACGATTTCAATCCATTGAGGACATCCAGGCAGCCACGACTGCCCAACTAAAGACACTCTTGAAAGAAAACTTCCAGAACTGCTCCGCAACGTGGCAGGAGCATTGGGATAAGTGCATTCAAAGTGGAGGAGAGTATTTTGAGGGTGACTAGTAGTTGTAAATCTTTTACTACAATAGAAGTTTCTTTTTTAAAACATTCACCGTATTTTTTGATCACACTTCATAGTTATTGATAAACAACACCCCAGGAGTCAGGATTCTGCAACCCTAGATTGTACTGGTTTTCTTATCCATACTTGTCCTTGTACCAAAGTAGCAGCAGGGACTGGGTCACTGATTAAGCTGCTTTAATTAAAATGCTTTCTAAGAGCGCTAAAGGAAAAGGCTAGCAGTTAACAAGGGCAGAAGTCATTCAATCTAATCAATTGTGACAAATAGAGGCACTGTCAACCCCTTGAACCCTCAGACCAGACGTCAGACACCAGATAAAAGTCCAAGAATTGAATTTATTATAATAATAATGTGCACAAAGCACCTACACTCCACAATACTCATAAACAATAACTATAATCAATAAACAATCAAAATCCTCCACTCCCAGACGCGTTGCCACCCTTCCACCAGCTCAGCTCGTCAGTCTGGGATTTCCCAGAGTCCTTTATAGTCCGTGACCTGGAAGTGTTTCTGTCCCTCAGTCCATGTGACTTTCTATCACCTCTGGGTCAGGTAAAAACTTCTTTTCTTCATCAGCCCAGAAGCACTTTATTTCTTTCAACCATGTGACTAGGATTTACTTCCGGGCTGTATGGAAAATAAACTTGTCTGTGTCTCCCTGCAGCGTCCCCTGGCGGCCCCGACGTTATCCAGCAGGGCTGTGTATTAAAACTCCATAGTTCATGATGCCCTGCTGGAATTCGGGGCATCTCCACGTTGCAAGGAGGACTCCATCTTGCGGCCTGGGAGTATTGGCCAGGATGAATGGCCGGCCATATCCCACACAATATATAATTGATTTGTGAAAATCATATTTATCAGTAGTGATCATTTCTCAAAGGTTCTAAGTCCAAAGTCAGTCTCCCTTGCCAATTGCTTCATCCGTCTCATCATGAATTTCACATCCTGAGTCCGTCCTAAAGACTCAGGTTGGGGTGTTTGTGGTGTTGTGGGTCCACAGCTCTCTTAGAAAAAGCCGTTTTAAATAAATAATCGGCGTGCTTACGGCTTAGCGAGCGAGGGGGCGTGGTAATTGTGGCTAGAGCGGGTCTCGGGATGATCTGCGGTGTGGACATTTCTCGCCTAAGTGCACAGGTGAGAGACTGCCCACATCCGTGATTGTTCCTAATGCTAATGTGCTGCAGCTGCTATGCCCTCTCGGCATATATAGACGCGCGAGTCGGCTAGAAGGAGAACAAAAAAAAATAGAATAAGAAAAAGATGAAAGAGAAAGAGACTGAGGTTGCTGTAGAAAACAGGACACAGGAAAGAGAGAGAGAGAATGCTCGCAGGCAGCTGTATTGGAAGCCTGGGTGCTAGGCCGACACCCGGGAGTTGTAATAATGGTCACTCCCGCTGAGTAAGCATGTAGCGGGAGTGACCAATGAAGAAGAGGGACTGGACTCGTAAGGCCTTGACGGCAGAGGGAGTCGGGAGGCTTGGTGGTGAAGTCCTTGGTGTGAGCATCCTGGTCATCAAGGACTCCAAGTCTCAGGCCTGGGATGAAAGCGCGACCGAAGCCAGGATCGGGAGGCCTCCAGACCTGTTTAGAAAGGAAAGACGGACAGCTGCAGAGACAGCGTCTCGCCTGCTGCAGGGCCCAAACGGGAGAAGCAGGTGAGACGCTAGTCTAAAAGAAGCACTTGGCTTTTCATGGTTTTCAAGGACTGCTTCCAGCAACGTTTTAACTTCGGTTTTAAAGGATTGTTCTATTGTTTTAAACCGGTCACTTTCGTTTTAATGGATTATTTATTTAATGACTTTTGAATGCACTGCACTCTTTATTTTGAACACCTGTGTTTTGATTGATTTTAAATAAAAGCACTTTGTACCATCTTCTTTGCTATGTTGCCTCACAGCTTAGCTCATCTTGGTTTTAACTATCGATGGTGTAGGGTTCAAGGGCTCCCGAACAGCGGATGGGAGCATGGAGTCGAACCTGCATCGTCACAGGGTTGCTTAGGTAAACCTCAAAGCACTGCTGTTCTCATCAGTAAAGTAAAGCATGCCTCCTGAAACACTATCAAATATTACACTTGCTTTGTCTAGAATACATATTAAAGACATACAAGATATTTAACAACTTATGTGCTCCACCACAGCTTGTGATGACCAATTTTGTCGCTTTGGATAAAATTATCTGGTAAGCAAATACATGTAAATATAGAAGATCCTATTAGGTCATTCAAATAGTTCTTTGAGAAGTACATCATTATACTTACAGTATATGTATTTCTTTTTTTACTTGTAAATTAGAGATTTTGTTCATTGTAGTATACCTCTGTTTTTCAAACTACCCTGTTTACCTGTCATAGGCAAACTGTTTGTTAACCAATCTACATACTGTATGAATCAGTAACTTTAAAATCATATCAGTAACTACAGTGTACCTCACATTTCGACTCCCTGAAACAACATTGAGAGCAAGGTATTATACTCACAGGTGAATGTGTGAAATACTGTTCTCCAGGTCAATTTGTGCTAAACATAGATTTAAACATTCAAATTGTACACTGTATGAACATCTTACACACAGACCTTCCTAAAATCTTACCATAAATATAATTGTCTGTATAAGAGGTTCCACAATGTGCACGCCTCCCTTGGTTGCATGTCTGAGTGTTGTTCTGATGTCAAACTCCACTGGACTGGGCCTGCGTTTTACTATGCTGTTAAGGGCTTTGGAATTTCTGTAGACCAACTTCCTTTGATTATCTTCTTCATAGGCAAAGTGAACAGAATGCCCATCCTCAATAGTCATTCTAATGTGATTGTCTTAATTTTGCTCAGATGTAAGAACCCATCCAGTCTGCAAAATATGTCAGTCTTTCTTGGATGAAGTTCCTTTATTTAAAAAAAACATCATCTCCTTCTTTAAATACTGCTTTCTCGTCAATCTAGCTTTTACCCAGGTCACCTCCTAATTCCTAACTGAAACGGCCAAAGGTGTTGAGGAAAAGTTACACTCCACTGCAGGGTTACTTCAGGAGCAATTCCAGAACATCTTATTATAAGTTAGGAAAGCTGTGAAAAGTCCTTCAGCTCCTTCAGGCAGCCTCAGAACTTTCTATGCCCCTCAGCCACAATACAAATTATCTCTAACACTGCCTTTTCCTTTTAACAAGGCACAGAGCGCCACCTGTGCCACTCGTGAGGAGAACTGTCCTAGTCTTTGGCCTGTCCCCTTGACCTTTCTGTCACTTTAGTGCCTATGAAGGTTTTAGGCCATGGCACTCTTTTATGCCTATTATGCCTAATAGTAGCTTACCTGTACTGGCACATGGAGGAGTTCTCCTGTTGTCTATGTGTGCGTTCTTACGTTGTGTCATTCAACCCTGGTACCTCCTTGCCAGCGTGACAGTAAATCTCATTAGCTGCAAAAGCACCCTTTCTTTTTAAGAACACAACATGCTAAACTAACGAGACTTAGGTCAGGATTTGAATTAAAATGCTGATTGGAGTCCCTTATGCTAGCATAAAACACAAGAAGATTGTTCTGAAGTTTGTAGGAACTTTAGCTAAAGTCTTTGCCTCCTATAAAAATATTAAAAGTCCTGCATCATGTGATTATCATGTACACTCCAGAGAATAGGCCTTATTATGTCCTTTTAAGTAAACCTGGCAAACATATTGTAAGTTTAAAGTTTTAGGATTTCCTCAAATTGATAGTAGCTGATAGCCAGCAAAGAGATTTAAGAACAGAAGCTGGAGGACTAAGTACTGAGGCTGTATGATTGTATTTCCAAATTCTATGCAATCAAAAACAAATAAATTTTTCATATAAACATTATGTTGGTACCAGACATTTAATAAAAAGGGGTTGTTAGACGAGATGAACCCATGCAGATATTGCATGTAGGCGAGTGAGTGGGTGGATGACAGTGTGAGAGGGTGAGATAATCAAACACTTAGAGAGCAGAACTTACGAGAAGTGCTCTTCAGCGTAGACCCTTTGGCCCATTTTTATGGCCAAATATATATATGGGGAAATTACAGTTAGAGTCATACTTTTGTCCAGCTGTAACACTGTCATTTGCTTATTCAACTTTCTTCCTGCTTTAGGCCAACAATCGAATGTTACGGGAAAAGATTCTGCAAGTCAACCCCCTGGTAGAAGCGTTTGGTAATGCCTGCACAGCCATAAATGACAATTCAAGCCGCTTTGGAAAGTACCTGGAGATGAAGTTCTCGCCAACAGGAGCAGTAATGGGGGCCAAGATTTCAGAGTACTTGTTGGAAAAATCCAGAGTTATAAAACAAGCACCGTAAGTGAAAGATATATATGTTGCATATGTATATATATGCTGATTTCTGGATCTTCATATAGTGCAGATACACTGGGTCATCTTTTGCTTAGTTCTTCCTCATTTCTACACAGCTGCTGTTTAGACCAAGAGCCTAACTGCTGGAAGTCTTATGTCCGTTTAATCTTTGTTCTGCTAGGTTGTCTTCTTTTCCTCACCTCTCTCCTTTTGACTGTCACTGGCGTCTTTTCAATAAAGAATCCGTAACAATCATTAGCTAACTTTATTGGGAGTTTAATGACATCTGCTTTTTCTCTTGTATTTGGACAGTCCATTCATTTTTTAGGTCAGTAGTGTTCACGCATGACAATTTCAGGGAAAGGGTGAATATCCTAGAAGACGTAAAATGTCTGTAACAAAACTGATGGTTGAACAGCAGTGACAACGTGGTGACTTTGTTCAGTTTTTTATATTTTGCTAAAAATTGCTTCTTTCACACTGTGCTTAACTGGAAAAGATGCCTTTGTAACATAAACAGAATTACAGATAAGAAACTGAAAACAAAGAATAGCTAAATACAAATTGGCAAGGATCCTAACATATGTATACATCTTCTATAATATCCTTAAAGAAAAGACTTTTCATTTTATTGCTGCTTTTTTTCTCTTCCATTTTGGTAGCTAGTGTAGAAACAACCTGGCAACAGAATTGCCTGAGTGAAGTGACAGATAGATAGATAGATAGATAGATATTAATTTGGTATGGTCGGCAGGATAGATAGATAGATAAGAAAGGCACTGTATGATAGATAGAAATATAGAAAGAAAGAACTTTATTTGTCCCCATGGGGGAATTAGTCTTTATACAGAGTCTTTATACAGAGAATTAATAAATACATAAATAGGTAGATACTGTAAGTAAGTAAGTAAACTTCTGACTTGGCAGTCGCAGTCCCAGTCCCAGTGAGGCATCAAGCAGGTGTATTACTGTTGGTATAAAGGATCCCCCTGGTGTTTCTTGATACTTCTGCTGAATTATTTGTCGGCTGAAAGTCCAGAGTGAGTCCAGTGTCCATGTGTCAGACAGAGGACGTGCAGAACTGTTCATAATGGCATTTAATTTTGTTTTAATTCTTTCCTCCTCTTCTACTTTCAGGGGGTCCAGAGTGCGTCCAATAACTGTGCCTGCCCCTTTTAATTAGCTTATTAATTTGTTGGGCCTCTCTTGAAGTGATGCTACCAGCCCAGCACACTACAGTGTAGAAAATCGCACTGACCATCACAGAGTTGTAGAACATGGAAAGGATGTCATTTCCCACATCAAAGTAACACAGTTTTCCTGTTTCCTGAGTCTGCTCTGCCCTTTCTTCTATAGTGCCTCTGTGTTTCGAGACCAGTCCTACCTGTCTTTAATGTGAACCCCCAAGTAATTGTAGGAGTGAACCACCTCTACATCTCCTCTTTGAATTTTGACCAGACATAGAGGCTCTTTTTTTTTGTGGCAAAAGTCAATAACCAATTCCTTGGTTTCGCTGATGTTAAGATGCAGGCAATTCTCTTGGCACCAAAAAAAAAAGATAAAGTTCTCCACCTGCCTCCTCTCCTCTGTCCCATGCCCTTTATCAATATACACCATAAGTGCAGAATCATCTGAGAATTTCAACAAGTGACATGACTTGATGCTATGGCATACCAATGGATTGCACATTGCTGGAGGGCCCACTCGGGGCCGTATAGATTTAAAAAAAATTGAATAACTTAAATCACTGGCACAGCTCATTTCGTTATAATTCACAGTTTCAGTGACATATTTGCACCATCACCAGGCAAAGTCCAATGCAATTCATGATGACATTACGTATTCAGCAGGCCTACAGTTTACACAAATTTAGACTTTGGGAGGTTGGAGGCTCGGAGCCTAATCGGAGGGACAACACGTCCTACGCCACCTTACAGAGAAGTGCACATTCCCAAATTTGGCCACCTTTGGCATGCCATAGCGGACGTGAACAGAACAAGTTTTGAAAGACGTCACATGAATAGTGTAAATATGCATTATTCTCGTAAATAATTGTTACTTTTGTACTTTGATTTGATGTCAACAGTTTTTGAAATTCAAACTCGTAAACAGTAAATCATAGCAATTCTGTTGTTAAGTTGTGGTCCCCGTTAGTTGGCAAACACTGAATATTAGAACAATTTGACGCTTTTTATACTCTCACCATACGACACCATGTCGGCCAGTAGCAGCGGATCCAGCAAACATTATAAGAGTGGTTCTGCTAAATGTAGGACACGTCTGCAACAGGAATTGAAAAACGCTAAGCCTACCAAGATTTCTACCCTTCTCAAAACTGAGCAGGAGCCAGTGGTGGTAACTGAGAATGGTGATGCTCGTGAATCATCGCAATGGCCACAAGCAGGTTATGCAGACAGTGCAGTGAGTGAAATGGTTGCAACTACCGAGTCTGGAAGTAGTGATACGGCTTCAGATCAGGTGCTATCTGCTAAAACCGTTAAAAATGGAGACACTACTAAAGACAAATAAGCAATATATATGACCTACCGACAAGGAAAATTTCTTGGAACCATTGACACCTCACTTTATGATGTCCATTTTCCAAGAACTTGTGTAAAACAGGTCGATTGTGTAGTAGTATCCTGTCAGCCAGTTTAATTTGTTGCAAATTGAAATGGCTTCATTTTATAGCACAGAACAGTTTCTACTTTCTGGCTTATGTTACATTTTAATCATCTTCCTTCACAAAGTTGTCTTAGAAAAGCAAGCGGGTCCACATCTTACATATATTTATGGACTAGTAATACTAACCACACCACCCACATCCCATTTGCTCAATTTATTTTATTTTTTCTAACTTACAGCAGCTGTAATAAAGCGATTAAAAAAGTTATTACAAATTTCATTTAGACAGCCGGTTTGTTTGTCACTAGTGTGTGATCTGATAGTGACGCGAATGCCACTGCCGAGCCGGCTCCCAAGGATCTAGTTGTGAATAAATTACTACTTACTTCTCTTTCCATCTTTCTGGTATATATTGATCTTAGTTTCCTTTGTCCAAAGAAAATTATTGCAGAACTGGACAGGCTTTTCAGAAATGATTTTGGCAAAGTCTAATCTGCCCTTAGTATGCTTGAGTTTTACTATTAGTTTGCAACTTGTGGTAAACTCTGTCTTTACTTTCATGAAGTCTTCTCTTGATTGTAGAATATGGCAATGACAGGTCAACCTCCCAGAGAGTCTTCTTGATTTGGCTAAATTTTGTGAAGGAGTTCTTCTTCACCAAGGACAGAATTCTGCAATCACCCATCACAGTTGTTTTCCATGACTGTCCAGACCTTCTGGTATTGCTGAGTTCACCAGTGTGTTCCTTATTTTTAAGATTGTTTCAAATGGTTGTTTTGACCACTCCTGGTGTTTCTGCTATCTCCCTGATGGGTTTGTTTAGTTTTCTCAGCCTAATGATGGTCGGTTTTTCTTTGCATGGACAGCTCTTTGAGGCTCATATAGAGAGTTCACAGTGACAGCTTCCAAATGTAAATTTCACACTTGGCATCAACTGCATACCTTCTACCTGCTTAATAGTTAATGAAATAATGAGGGTCCTGCTCCCATCTGGCTATGGAACAGCTTATCAGTCAATTGTCCAAATACTTTTGAGCCCCTGGAAATGGGTGGGGGGGCAATGCTGAAAAATGTTTTTGGTAAACCCCTTAAATTATAACTGAAAGTCTACACTTCTAATCCTTCTAGTCTACAATTTCTAATCCTTTGTGGTAGCGCATAGAGTCCAAACTATGAAAATCACGCCACAGTCCTAATACATTCAGACCAGTCTGTATAATTCCAGAAAAAATGATTACTATATTCCATAGTAACTCCAACCATGCCAGCAGTGTGTGGGGACCTGCCTATGTGTCTGATGTCATTTTCATTACGCTGACTTGTCAAGTACAGTATAAACCAGCCTTAAGCCTCTAGTACTCTTGCTGTCTGCAATCTTGGCCAAGTTATCACAGTGTTATTATGAAAATGACCCTAATATCTTCTTCATAATGGACCCAAAGCGCCATAGTATATCAAGTGATGCTGGCAGTTCTTCAAAGCCTAAGAGGAGCCGTGAAGTGCTTCCCATCATCGAAAACAACAAAGAATGGAGAAGCTGCTGAGTGCCCACAATCAGCTAAGATATTTTTTTAAGAAAAAAATGATAAAAGTGCAATATAAAAATATGTCTAAACTCTGCGTGTGTACAAGATATTTTTCATCACTCCATCATCCCTTGAGGGTTAAGCTGAAACGTCAGAATCCTGTTCATTTGAGACAGGGAGTGCAGAAGTATAGTAATGTACAGTGTATTGTATTATTATTTAATGTTATGAATTTCTTATTGGGCATAATTTACCAATTAAACTTTATCATAGGTATGTATGTAAATGAATGAAGACTGCTAGATAGATAGATACTTTATTAATCCCAAGGGGAAATTCACATACTCTAGCAGCATCATACTGATACACAAAAACAATATTAATGAGTAATAAAAATGTAGGTAATACATATATGAATTCACTACTATCTGTGGTTTCAGGCATCCACTGTAGGTCTTGGAAGATATCAATGACGGATACAGTTCTACTGTATTAATAACTGGCAAATAATATGTGTAATTGAATTTATGTTTATTTAGATGGAGAATCAAAGAGAGAGTTTTTGGTTAAAATAATTGAGTGCAAATGAAAATTGTAGTGTAAACTGATGTGCAGTGCTTGATCCGCAATCTCAGGTTAGTACCGTATGTCTTGTTACCTTTGCCGTCTTTTGTTCCACTGGCACACTGCACACAATACACAAAGATCTTTTGATTAATATTTCTAAAGCATAAGATTTTTTATTTCATTTTCATGAGCCTACCCAGATGGCCTTTATGGGTCACAGTTATGAAAATGTTTCAGTCAATTTAAATATGGCAATTATACATTTAATTAAAATTTTTCAATGTGATTTATTCAAATGCAATTTTTCAATATTTAAAAAAAAATCTTAATGTTCTCTGACAACTGAATTTTTATTTTATAGGGCAGAAAAGAATTTTCACATCTTCTATTACATCTATGCTGGCCTTTATCATCAGAATCAGCTGCCTGAGTTTAGACTCCCAGAGAAGATTCCTCCAAGGTAAAATCACGTTTCCCTCACAAATGCTGCCAGAAGAAAGGCAAGCAAAGTTGAAATTTACTTTTACAGCATAAATGAAAGTGGGTATAATTTAAAGTGAAGGGAAAATTAAATTTGGAAGCAAAGTTTGCATTTTAATGGGAAACTGTGACATGAATTTCTATTAATGTAGAACAGTGAATCAGTTGGAAATATATTTTTTTTCTTGCATAAAGGTCGCAGATGTTAGGAGAATTGAACCGTATACTTTATCAGTCACTTTAATGTGACATTTTCAATGAAACATATCTCATTACTTTCTGTCGCAAAATAATGACTCACGTCAGCTTTGCGTTATGTGTTCAACCTTTGCACTATTTATTTCCAGAAGATAACATGAGCCTTTCACATGGGTGTCATATCTTTTTCATACTTATGGGAAGAACCCATCAAAGTCATTTACATGTAGAACAAGCGCAGGTCTCCATTTGTCAGCTGGGCAATAAAGGTGGCATCTTATAATAGTGACTGTGGTTTGGCTTTCCTTTCCCTTTCAGAAAACTCTGAAGAGAAGAATGTTCAACTGATCATACATAATGACCAGAAAAAATCTTTTTATATTATATTTTAATGTGGAGTTACTTCCACAGTTCCTACAGTGGTTGCTGAAAGTAGAAAATGTGCATTTTAGTAATGTCCATTAGAGAAAAAAAAAGGCTCCATATTGAAGCAGTTGGGACCTTTATAAATAACATCACAAAACATGAAATCCTCAAACACACTTAATCCATTTCAGGGTTAAGATTGGTGGTGTGCAGGTGTTTCCTGGGCTGGATTAACCATTAAGCAAAATAAGCACATGCTTAGGGCATTTGCATCGACGAATTTGCCATGGGCCATTTGGTGCAAAACTGCAAATGGTACAGCTGTACCGGGTTCCACAAAATGGGGCTCCCATATTAAATTAAAAAAATACATACATATATATGCAATAGTAAAAAATAATAACAGAGGTGGGCAGCATGGTGGCGCTGCTGCCTCGCAGTAAGGAGACTTGGGTTCGCTTCCCAGGTCCTCCCTGCGTGGAGTTTGCATGTTCTACCCGTATCTGCGTGGCTTTCCTCCAGGTGCTCCGGTTTCCTCTCACAGTCCAAAGACATACAGGTTGGGTGCATTGGCGATCCTAAATTGTCCCTAGTGTGTGCTTGGTGTGAGGGTGTGTGTGTCCTGCAGTGGGCTGGCACCCTGCCCGGGGTTTGTTCTTGCCTTGTGCCCTGTGCTGGCTGGGATTGGCTCCAGCAGACCCCCGTGACCCTGTATTAGGATACAGTGTGTTGGAAAATGACTGACTGACTGACTAATAATTTATAGAGGTTAATAATATATATTGGGAATACAGCAAAATTTCAAATTTGGTAACTACAACGTGGTCCACCGAGGCTCACGTGATCATTCTTATCTTGGTCATGTTGGCTGTCCTGTTCAGTTGTCCACTGAGAGTGAGCTCAGCTCATATATATGGGGGCGCCAAAATCTTTTAAGTGCATAGGGCCTCTAAAGGTCTTATTTAGGCCCGGCACCTGCCTTTATAAATTTTACTTATTACTCCGGTTTCCTCCCACAGTCCAAAGACATGCAGGTTAGGTGGATTGGCGATTCTAAATTGGCCCTAGTGTGTGGTTGGTGTGTTTGTGTGTGTCCTGCGGTGGGTTGGCACCCTGCCCAGGATTGTTTCCTGCCTTGTGCCCTGTGTTGGCTGGGATTGGCTCCAGCAGACCCCCGTGACCCTGTGTTCGGATTCAGCGGGTTGGAAAATGGATGGATGGATGGATGGATGGATATTAATATCAATGAAATCAACGAAAAGCACTGCAAGTTAAGGACATTTTATTGCACTCATTATTTAAAACAAAACCAATCGAATTTGTGAAACGAGTAAATAAGCTGTATGCACAACATGGTCTTTAATCAGTGGACTGGTGGAGAACCAAGTTGACTCCTGATACCTGTCCTGAGCACTGTTCGTCTAATGTTTCATCTTTCTGGTTCTTCATGGTATGAAATGTTTTGACTTAATGATTGTCTCCTGATTCCAATTCCATGCAAAGCTGCTGATGTCCTCCGCAGTCAGTACAGCAGTATCATTGAAAGAATTGCATTGGACAACCAAGACGTTCTCTAAGAGGAAAGTTTGTCACAAAAATCATCACTCCTAAGCAAAGATCAATCCTAAAGTGTGCTTGGTGAGTGAAGAAAGATAAAAATGAGAGAGAGCACAGTGATGATCTGATTGGGAATCCATATCCAAGCATTAATCAAAGAGAGATGACGCCAAAAGTTGAGATACAAATACAGAATATATTTCAGTGTGTGATAGTCAGGGGAAAAATAGTCGATATCTTTACCTGAGAGATTAAGCCAACAAAATGAATGAATCACTTTCAGGTTTGAAATAAGTCAACAAAGGGAAAGGGTGGAATTGGCCACACGTTGGCGTTGTGGGAATGCACATACTGTATATCAAGAAGAGGGTTCATGTATGCATTAGCACCCATAACCAGTATTACCTGATAATCTTTAAATTGCACATTACAGTTAGTTACATATGGAAAGAAGTTAAACTGATGAGGGGTAGGACAATTATGAAACAAAATGCATTTTGTTTTTATTACAAGTCCTATTAGAGTGTAGGTAAATCTCCAAAAAGTCGCCAGAGCCCGAGTCTGGGATTTTATCCTAAAATCTACAGGCATCTAAAGGCATTAGGATCGCCATACTGTGTTTTCTGGAGGTTACAGATGCAGCACCAACCACCATTGATTATTTATTGATCTAGTTCCAGAGGTATCTGCCAGAAATATTTGGTATCATTTAAAGTGTATCTGAGGAGAGAAGCAATTTCTTATGGTTTTATGTAAAAATAAACTGAAAATGTGAAGAGCAATTTAATTAATTCATTTAATTTCCAAAATTTGTAATGATTGTGCAAAATCACCCTGTATCCATCAGGGTGCACTAGATCCCTGGTTGGAATAAGTTATTTTTTAATTGCAGCATGTTACATAACCCAAAACTACTGTATATAGATACAGTAATATGAAAAAGTTTGTGTACCACTCTCAGCCTGCATAATAATTTACTTTCAACAAAAAAGATAACAGTGATACAGTATGTCTTTCATTTCCTAGGAACATCTGAGTACTGGGGTGTTTTCCGAACAAAGATTTTTAGTGAAGCAGTATTTAGTTGTATGAAATCAAATGTGAAAAACTGGCTGTGCACAAATGTGGGTCCCCTTGTAATTTTGCTGATTTGAATGCCTGTCACTGCTGAATGCTGATTACTAGGTGTGTCCAATCATGAGCTATAAAGGTATTTAAGGTGGTCAATTGCAAGTTGTGCTTCCTTCCCTTTGACTCCCCTCTGAAGAGTGACAGCATGGGATCCTCAAAGCAGCTCTCAAAAGATCTGAAAACAAAGATTGTTCAGTCTCATGGTTTAGGGGAAGGCTACAAAAAGCTATCTCAGAGGTTTAAACTGTCAGTTTCAACTGTAAGGAATGGAATCAGGAAATGGAAGGCCACAGGCACAGTTGCTGTTAAACCCAGCAGGCCTGGCAGACCAAGAAAAATACAGGAGTGGCATATGAGCAGGATTGTGAGAATGGTTACAGACAACCCACAGATCACCTCCAAAGACCTGCAAGAACATCTTGCTGCAGATGGTGTATCTGTACATCTTTCAACAATTCAGCGCAATTCACACAAAGAACATCAGTATGGCAGGGTGATGAGAAAGAAGCCCTTTCTGCACTCACGCCACAAACAGAGTCGCCTGTTGTATGCAAATGTCCCAAAACACAGTTCGAAATCTACAAAGGCATTCATGCAGAGGGAGAAGTACAATGTTCTGGAATGGCTGTCACAGTCCCCTGACTTGAATATCATCGAAAATCTATGGGATGATTTGAAGCAGGCTGCCCATGCTCGGCAGCCATCAAATTTAACTGAAATGGAGAGATTTTGTATGAAGAATGGTCAGAAATACCTCCATCCAGAATCCAGACACTCATCAGAGGCTATAGGAGGACAGCATCTAGAGGCTGTTAGATTTACAAAAGGAGGCTCAATTAAGTATTGATGTAATAGCTCTGTTGGGGTGCCCACATTTATGCACCTGTCTAATTTTTTTATGATGCATATTGAATATTTTCTGTTAATCCAATAGATTTAATGTCACTGCTGAAATACTACTGTTTCCATAAGGCATGTCATATATTAAAAGGAAGTTGCTACTTTGAAAGCTCAGCCAATGATAAACAAAAAATCCAAAGAATTAAGAGGGGTTCCCAAACTTTTTCATATGACTGTATAATATTAAAAGGCGATACCCCTCCATTAGTGATACGGCGGTAAGAAATCACATAGAAGAAATAACTTAGCTTTCTTTAATGATGATTTATATGGCATAACAGACGAGGAAGCCATGACAAGACTTTTCACCGAAGTGTGAGCTCGATGTATACAGTCTGCCATTTTCGTCGCTGCACTGGAAGGATTTTTAGGATCGGATGACGTTATCTCCCATCCGTCCGTCGGCTTCAAAGGTGTGCTGGGCAATGTTCCAAGGTTTTATACCCTTTCTCCATGTGCAGGCCCCCACTTAGGTAAATCATGCCATTCCAAACAAGGAAAAGAAGCTCCAATATCATACTGACTCTGTCACACAGAAATAGTACAGTGCCCATTTTCGTAGTTGTCCCTTTCTTGTCTTCTAATGCTTGCCTAGCAGTTCTAAATGATGAGCCCCTGTGTGCTAAATCTGGCCTTGTCTTAGGTGTACATGTGAGAAGAAGCAGATTTATAAATTATTTTTTGTGACATATTAAACATATAAACTTACTACACACCCACATCGGAGCACTACAACACACTGACTCAGTAAATCAAATTTAATTTATAGACTACAAAGGAAATGGAGCAACTATGACATCAATCATGTAATTCTTCTTGACAAGTAGTAGAAATTGCTAATAAGATGCCAGGCCATCAAAAACATAAAGAAGTTTGTAACGCTGCTGCAGAAATCAACATTGATTAAGATGTCTTATGAATGTTCTCACATGCTTTACTTACTCAAATTTAATGAAAATGATTCTCTAGTTATTATTTTTTCTAATAAATAAAATGGAAATGTCACTACTTCAGGCATTGTGTATCACCAATCTAGATGAACATTTAACACTTTCTGAAAACTCCAGTGCTGTTAGATCTCTCCAAAGCATAAATGCTACAGGTCCAGAATTTATTTTAAAAAAGCATCTTTTTGAATAATGCCAGTTACTGTTATCTGTGCTCTTCAAAGCTGGACAGAAAGTTCTCTTCCTAAAGCGCTGTGCTATTCTTCAGCCACACTATTTGCACAGTCTGAATTCTCACAATGTGAAAACCGACCATGCTATCTTCTCATATTTCATACGCTGATATTACATTTGTTAAAAGCAGACAGCTATATTTAAATTTTTGCCTCCTGCGATAGAACTATGTAAGGCATTTTTATCTTTGGAAGCAAAAAAGACCTTCATTTAATCAAATGAGGTATTAAGTAAGTAGGTAAAGAAAGTAAAAATGAATTGTATTTATAAAGCACCAGTCACAGACAAAAGTCACAAAGTGCTGAACAATAAAGCACAGAATAAAATGAAATATCAAGACAGCATAAAGCACAAGGACAATATAAAAGTCATCTGCAGACAGCAGAGCTATGCAAATACAGGTCTGAACAGATACGTCTTAAGCTGACAATTGAACAATTGAGTAGATTCTGCTCATCACAACGTGTTCCATAACCTTGGAGCAGTGGACTGGAATGTACGATTTCCCATGTGTCTTTAGTCTGGTATTGCATAAATCTGGGCTTGGAACCAAAAAATCTCAGTGGATTAAGCCAGTAATTCTCAACCAAAGGGCAGCAGTCCACTAGAAAAACCCCAGTTACCCTCCTGGGGAACTGAAAGATGACTGAAAGTAATCATAAAATTGCTGCAAAATACTTAATTCATAACTTAATTCAAATACTTAGGCCAGATGACAACCACATACAACTGGCCCTGGGATCTTGTTAAGGTGACCCACTTCATCAATTTTCAAAACAAATTATAAATGGCCCACAGTGACTGTTAGTTTTCTCAAACACCCAGTTTAATGTACGGTATGTTTCATATATAGATTGTATTTACTGTAGTTTAGATTTGCACCTGGCATTAAAGTGCATCTCCAGTGTCTGGATATCTGGTAACGGATGGACTTCACACATATGCACAACAATTCAGGGCTTAGTGGTCGCTTGTGTTTATCAGCACAGCAGATTGCAGCTACTAACCTTTAGTTTGAATTGAAATGGATTTCTCATAATGACTCAACAAGAAAAAAAATGAAAGGAAGGTGACATGGCACACTACTATAAAGCACTTTGCCATTAAAGTAAAGCACTAAAGGTATAAAAGTCTCATGAAGTAGATGATAGCTCCTCTCTGCTCCTTTTATAAACTGACTTTAGGGCTGACCGCCCTTCTGAGGCTTACGTGACTGCTGCTGGCCACCCTACACAATGCTTTTGTCATTTCCGCTGATTTGATTTCTATATGTGGTTAGAAAACATATTTCTAATGTAGGTTAATTTAAAAAATAACTTTCATTTTTAAGCCAAGTGAGTAGTGAGCAGTGTTTGTTATCAAAAATATCTTTAGTAAAAAAATCTTTTTTGTTATTATTTGTCACTAAAAATGCATATTCTTACTGTATGCAAACGTTAAAGATGCATACAGCGCCACCCCGCTGCCTGCACTTGGGAAAGCAGATCATAACCTGGTTCTGCTTCAGCCTCACTACAAACCAAGAGTGAGGGAGCTACCTACAACCACACACTCATTCAGGAAGTGGTCCTCAGAGGCAGAGAAGGCTCTGAGAGATTGCTTTGGAACTACGGACTGGGATATCCTGCAGGGATCACATAGTGAGAACATTGAGGAGGTTGTTGACTGCACTACTGACTACATCAACTTCTGTATGGACATTGTAGTTCCAGTAAGAACAGTACACTGCTATGCTAGCAACAAGCCATGGATTACAAGTGACATCAAGGGCCTTTTGAACCAGAAGAAAAGGGCCTTTAAAGGCGGTGATCAGCATGAGCTCAAGCACGTGCAGAAGGAACTCAGAGTCCAGTTCAGGGCGGCGAAGGAGCAGTACAGGAGAAAGCTGGAGCAGAAGTTGCAGAATAATAGCATGAAGGAAGTGTAGGATGGGATGAAGATCATCACTGGCTGCAGCTCGAAGTGGGGTGCCACCATCGAGAGAGACGTGAAGAGAGCAAACCAAATGAACAACTTCTTTAACTCATTTGACCACCCTAACCCACTCTCACCTCGGAGTACTGAACCCTCTACCCATCCTTCTGCTGATACCAGCATAGGAGAGACATCCCCACCCACAATTACAGCAGCGCAGGTGAGCAGAGAGCTGAGGAGACTTCGTGCCAGCAAAGCAGTGGGTCCAGATGGAGTATCGCCACGACTGCTGAAGGTCTGTGCGCTGGAGCTGGAAGTCCTCTACAGTGCATCTTCAACCTGAGCCTGGAACGGGGGGAGAGTCCTGAGGCTTTGGAAAACATCTTGTATCACCCTAGTACCAAAGGTATCACGTCCTAGTGAGCTGAACGACTTCCGGCCTGTCGCTTTGACGTCACATGTGATGAAGACCATGGAGCGGCTGCTGCTTCACCACCTGAGGCCACAGGTACGCCATGCCCTCGACCCGCTGCAGTTCGCATCCCAGGAGAAGGTGGGAGCGGAGGATGCCATCATCTACATGCTACACCGATCACTCTTCCACTTGGACAGAGGCAGTGGTGCAGTAAGAATTATGTTTCTAGACTTCTCTAGCGCCTTCAACACCATCCAACCTCTGCTCCTTAGGGACAAGCTGACAGAGATGGGAGTAGATTCATACCTGGTGGCATGGATCGTGGACTATCTTACAGACAGACCTCAGTATATGCGTCTCGGGAACTGCAGGTCTGACATTGTGGTCAGCAACATAGGAGCGCCACAAGGGACTGTACTTTCTCCGGTCCTGTTCAGCCTATATACATCGGACTTCCAATACAACTCAGAGTCCTGCCACGTGCAAAAGTTCGCAGACGACACTGCTATCGTGGGCTGCATCAGGAGTGGGCAGGAGGAGGAGTATAGGAACCTCATTAAGGACTTTGTTAAATGGTGCGACTCAAACCACCTACACCTGAACACCATCAAAACCAAGGAGCTGGTGGTGGATTTTAGGAGGCCCTGGACCCCGTGATCATCAGAGGTGACTGTGTGCAGAGGGTGCAGACCTATAAATACCTGGGAGTTTAAACTGGACTGGACTGCCAATACTGATTCTCTGTGCAAGAGAGGACAGAGCCGGCTGTACTTCCTTAGAAGGCTGTCGTCTTTCAACATCTGCAATAAGATGCTGCAGATGTTCTATCAGACGGTTGTGGCGAGCGCCCTCTTCTATCCGGTGGTGTGCTGGGGAGGCAGCATAAAGAAGAGGGACGCCTCACGCCTGGACAAACTGGTGAGGAAGGCAGGCTCTATTGTAGGCATGGAGCTGGACAGTTTGAAATCCGTGGCAGAGCGACGGGTGCTGAGAAAACTCCTGTCAATCATGGAGAATCCACTGCATCCACTAAACAGTATCATCTCCAGACAGAGGAGCAGCTTCAGCGACAGACTGCTGTCACCGTCCTGCTCCACTGACAGACTGAGGAGATCGTTCCTCCCCCAAACTATGCGACTCTTCAATTCCACCCGGGGGGGTGGGTGGGAGTAAACGTTAAAATTATAAAAAGTTATTGTCTGTTTTTACCTGCATTTTTATTACTCTTTCATGTTGTTTTTTGTATCTGTATGCTGCTGCTGGAGTATGTGAATTTCTCCTTGGGATTAATAAAGTATCTATCTATCTATCTATCTATCTATCTATCTATCTATCTATCTATCTATCTATCTATCTATCTATCTATCTATCTATCTATCTATCTATCTATCTATCTATCTATCTATCTATCTATCTATCTATCTATCTATCTATCTATCTATCTATCTATCTATCTATCTATCTATCTATCTATCTATCTATCTATCTATCTATCTATCTATCTATCTATCTATCTATCTCTTTCACATTATTATTAAGAAATTCAGGTACTAGTAAAAATAACTTTTATTTAATACAGTAAAAGCATACAGGCTGTTTGTGAAGTACCCTATAAATGTTGCATTATGCCTGTGAGACAGCACTTAGCTGCACAGGTGCTTGTTGTTGTTAAATATAAGATGACAAACAGGCACCTTTGTCAAGACTGCAGAGAAAGTACAAGTAGGTAAATATCGTGGCCTGTTTTCAGGACCCTTACATACAGTGGGGCACTTAAAAAAACCAAAAATTTTCATGAAATATAAATAATATAAATTCTGATTTCTCCATTTTTAGAACATGGAACCAGACAGGGGTGTCCTTTATCGCCAGATTTATTTGCCATTGCCATTGAACCTCTCACAATCTACAATCAGAGGCCTGAGAATTGTAAGCAAATGCACTCAGCAAAAACAATCGCTTTATGTGTACGGCACAATGCTTTTCATTATTAATCTGTACTCATTTCTATATGAAGTAAAACGTGTTTAAAATCCCATGATCAGAGATTAATTTGAATAAGACCACATTTCCTGTGAATAGCCTTGCAAGTCAGCTTAAAGTTGAGGAGTAGTCTTTAAATATCTAATAGCAGTTCACATGCTTAGCAGCCATAATTACACAATGATTTAAAGTGCTGTTCAAATTTAACTTTAGCAATCTGATAAAATGTGTTGATGAAGACATTATTGACTGCTAATGTCTTCAGTTCACATTATGTGGAAGAATTAAGGTTGTTAGGGGTAATAAAAAATGTTTTTCAGGGATATAAAGCAAATGAGAACATGCTGCTACCTAACTTATCAATCTCTCGTCAGGATGCAAATATATCTGCTATGAGACAATAGTGGTGGGAATCAGACAAATTTGAACTTGTACCTGCTTGGTTAGGCAAGGGAAGAAAATCTTGTACCAAATCTGCCCTATGAAGCAGGAACATGGCAAAAATGGTGGCTTTCCTAAAACACCTAGTTAGCCAGTCCCCAGCTAGCATAAAATGGGGAGCTGGCTTTAAGAGTTCAAAATATACTTAAAACAGTTTAGAATGCACAAAAATGCCCTTCATGAAAGAGAAACTGCCAAATCTCTGAATCTTCATAAATAAGATTTTATAACAAGCTGTAATTGAAGAAGCACAAAAAAAGAAAAGAGGGGAGAACGGGCAAAAGGACATGCCTGAAAAAGGAACCAAATTCAAATCCACACACCAATAACAGATACAAGGAACAGAGCAAAACAAAAATCCACAAAAGTATATAATAGCAAAAGAAAATAATAATACATATAATGCAGGGCTCCTACAAGTCATCTTATCCACCAGAATATAAAGATGGAAGGCGGTCCCTCAGGTGTGATGTCACAGTGGCCCCACCTCCTCAGGGTCCACCCACAGAACACACGGAATAGTGAAACATTTAAAGATGCAGTATAAAAAACACTAAGTAATAAGATAAAAGCACTAAGGTACCTGTATTGTCACGGTGCAAAACAATGAAATATGTCTTGGAAAAAGCCTATAGATGTCTTAGATAAAGGTATTTAAGAGGTTATGAGGTTGGGAGCATGCACTGATAGTGTGTTGCTGCACCCGCCACACGACAAACCACCTTGATTGGGACCTGATTGCAGCAGGTGACACCTCAGCGTATGTAAGAATAGACATTAAAATTACAAGCACAAATTTAAAAGTAAACTTTAAACTATGAGAAGCACAGTTAATAGTAACAGTTCCAAATATACACAGAGTAAAAGTAAAGGTAAGCATGTAAGCATACACCGGTAAATAATAAGTGAAGTCACAGTGAGAATCCCAGTCAATGTAATGGTCATGAGCTCCACATGGGCCATATCTAAGTGTGTGGTTGATGCAGATGTTCAGTTCAGTCAGTGGTGTGGTGTCTGTTTTAGTGAAGGCAGTGATCGCTGTGCATTTAATAGGCTGATTGCTTTGGGGTCAAAGCTGTTCTTCAGTCAGGTAGTGCGGATATGTTGGGCTATGAAGCGCCTGCCAGAGGGCAGAGGAGTGAAAATGCTATGGCTGGGCTGGGTTGGATTTCTACAAATGTCCTTTGCTTTTCTGCCGCAGCAGGTAGTGAAGATTCTGAATCTTCCGCTGAGCACCAGTGATTCTCTGAATCATTTTGATAATACGCTGGTGGGCCATGCTGTTTTCAGAGGTTCAGCCACAGTACCACGCTGTAATGCAGTACGTGATGACAGAATCTTATGGTGCACCTGTAGAAGTTAACCAGAAGCTGTTGTGGGAGTTGTGCTTTCTTCAGGCTCCTCAGGACGTGAAGCCTCTGAAGACCTTTCTTGGCCATTGCTCTTGTGTTTATTATCCATGACAGGTCTGTGGACTCCCAAGTATCTGAAACTCTAGATTGTCTTCACCCTATCATCGTTAATGCTGATGTGATGGCAACCGCTGTAGTTCAGTCTCCTGAAGTCCAGAATCAATTCCTTTGTTTTCTTGGAATTCTGTGCAATGTTATTTTTCTGGCTCCAACTCTCCAGATTCTCAACTTCTTCTCTATCAGCTGCTTCGTCATTATTGGAGAGCAGGCTTATCACGATGGTGTCATCTGCAGACTTTATTCTCATGTTACTATCATGGGTAGATTTGTAGATGTTTGTGAAGAGGCAGTAGAGGAGAGGGCTCAGCACCACAAACCTAACATGAAATAACACAGAAAAATGGACAACAATATCTTGGAAACAGTATAAGTAAAAATGTACACAAGCCTAGAATGTAACATAACACTCTTATGCTTTACTGTGCACACCAGTTACCCCTAATTACGGGCAACTAAGTGGAAATCAAGTGATTTGATCCTCCCTTAGAATACTGCACTTCTGCAGAAGATATGGTGAGCAGCGCCTTTAAAAGACAATCACATACTGCATGTCCGTGTGACAGTCCGGTTTAGCTCCACCGTCCCTTGTTACATCCAGGAGACGCTTCCACCTGGAACCGTTGATAGTCATAGACCGAGATGAGCCGGCCAAATGAGGTCCCGCGGTTACAGCAAGGCGTAGGTGTAAAAGTGTCAGTGCTTCTATTAACAGTAAGGTGTCTCAAAACAAGCACAGTGCAGTGCAGTGCAATCTTGTTTGCATAAACAAATAAATAGTCCAATTTAAAATATCCATTAAAAAATACATCTGACGGTGGAAACAATCCATAAATACTTTTAAAAAACCAAGCGTAAAATCCCAAGGCAGGAGGAAATGTTTCTAAAAACTCCTGTGCATCCTTTTAAAACTGACTTCTCCTCTGCCTACCCCAAATGGGATCCTGCAGCCAGAGTGGACGTCTTTCCCAGGCTCGGGTCACTGCTATCACCCCAGGCTCCCAGCAGTGTGTCTCACTTCGCTCCTTCAAATCCTGCTGCCACTTTGCCGGCATCGGGCGGGAATGAGAATTGGGTCACTCTGGCTATCCCAGTTGTAGTGATCCTCTTCATCCCCCTCAAGCGCCAGCCCTAATCTCTTTCTAAGGGCTCTCTTCCTGGCTGCCTGCCTCATTTCCTCCACACCCCAATGCCACCTGATCCTGCCCTAATCTCCCTAATCTGTTTTCCCCTTTTAACCGCCAATTCTCTTCCTTTTGTTCTTTTATTTCTCCATTGTTCCTGGTCTCTCTCTCTCTTTCTGTCTCAGCTATGCAGGCTCCTCTTATATTGGCTTGATGGGCACAGATGTGGCCCTCTGACCACACCGATGTATGACTGTAGCACCTCACTGTTCTGCTTACTTTCGCATGCAAGTGTGTGATCAACCAAACCCCGTAATCAGTCTGAGAGCAGCGAGCGCACACCCGCACCCATTCTGAGCCTGCACGCTCTTGGGCCGTGATTATTTATTTAAAAACCTGCACAGCACCACAGACCACTTGTCACAGTCCACTCTCTGTACAGTGCACTGTCAAAATTTAAGAAGTAATTATTTCAAAGGAGTTTAGTTTCAGTTTGAACACGTTTGCCAGTCTCTGTTCTTCTTGCTTTGATTCTTACTTAAAGTCTGCCTACTCTCTTCAGTTTGGCTTTAAAATTTCTCCCACTGGAACTTCATGATGTCCATCTTTTGTCAAGCGTCTCTACTTTGAATGACCCTAACCATATACATTATTTAAAAGATGGAATACATTTGTCACTGGGACCTTTAGTGATTTGTATAATGTCAATATATTTGTAACCTTTGAACACCCGACATGACATTTCCACTTAAAGGAAAATCTGCTATTTACTACACTGCTAGCACACAGTCTTATCTTACTCAACTGGAAGAGTTATAGCCCACTTATCATAACACAGAGGGAAACAGATATCCGATTTTACTATAAATGACCAAAAGACACATCTGTTTCATGAGGAACACTTCAAAGGTTCTTTAGAATCTGCAGGCTCTTATCAATCTTACCACACCTCAACATCGCAAACCTTTTGGATGTTTCAGTATCTCTGAGTGATTACTTCACATGAAATCTTTTTCTTTCTTTCTCTGCTCTCTAGTCTGTTTAATAATAATAATAATAATTCTTTGCATTCATATAGCACTTTTCTCACTACTCAAAGCGCTCAGCAATTGCAGGTTAAGGGGCCTTGCTCAAGGGCCCAGCAGAGCAAAGTCCCTGTTGGCATTTACGGGATTCAAACTGGCAACCTTCCGATTGCCAGTGCAGATCCCTAGCCTCAGAGTATGAATATGAATTTGAATATGATTTAGTGCTGTTTGCCTTAATGATTTGTAATTTATTCTTTGTAATGAAATCCTTAAAATTAACAAAGTTTACTATATCGCTATATATATAAAATCCTATGCCTGTCTGTCTGTATGTCTGTTCGGTTTTCACGAGAGAATTACTTTAGATCGGGTTTTTTTCTATAATTTGCTTGAACATTCCTGTTGATTTTGTGACTTCTCTCATCGCGTTAAGTATCACAGTTTGGTTGTTGCACCAATGTATTCACACAAATCAGAGAGAGCAGCAGCGGGCCGAGAGGAGGCTGGCGGGGCCCTCGTAACTCACGTGCCAGCCTCCGTTCGAGCCACTTTACCTCTCGCCACGTGTTGGAATGCATCTTGCCTCTGCTTAGCTAGTGATACCTGTTTGTTCAGCAGACATTATTCGTCTAGAGATTGTTAAAGAGTAACGTTTGACGTTTTTGAGAGAGATCAGAGCTACGTGTGTTTTAGAGGGTCGCTACTCATTGGCAGAGATATCACAGCCACGTGCTCTTCTCCCCACGAGGGGGACGCTCTCCCATCAGAGCTGAACACGTTCAGATACAGTGCCAACGTTTCACATTGGAGCGTACCGACCTTCCACTTGGCCAACTTTTTACATCTTTGGCAAAGAGATCACAGCCACATTCTCACCCCTGGTATCAAAACTAAAAATTCTGTATATCAAGAGACCCTCGGATATGAAAAATATCAATATAAATTCTTCTCAATACAAATTATTACATTTTTAAGCATTTTTTTTATTGATTTTTAAAGTTTGTCCTGTTTCACTACTACACAGGCGGAGCCGTGGGGGACAGCTAGTATACAATATATCTAATACACAGTATCGTAGTTGTCTTTGTTTAATTCATGGTCAGAGTGAAATAGTCCAGCGTTTCCCAGCCTTTAAGTATTTGCGACCCGAGTTTTCATAAGTTTTAATCGTGCCCCGTTAACATTTTTTTGAAACCCTAATAAAATTTATTCCTATATTTTTTGCTGCTGATACACCGCTACAAGTTTAAAATTACCCTACGAATAGCAAAATTACACCACATATGGCAACATTCACGCCCCCTTTTTTGTTACTTGTGCCCCACAGTTTGAGAACCTCTGAAACAGTCCTTAAACAATCAGCTGACTTTAAGGAAGATGTTGTATTTTAATTCTTCATGTTGGACATATTCATAAATATATACTCTTAAATAATTTTATTTTTTAAACACGACTAAGTTAGTAAATTTTAACTGAGCAGTTTATATGCCCTCATCCTTTGTGCTCTGGGCATTAACTACTTTTTTTTTCTTTCTCACCAACAGGTATATTGACAATGAAAATGGAAAAGTAATGCAGGACATCATCACAAACAAAGTGTACAAAGACCAGTTTAAAGCCATTCAGCACTGTTTTAGGATCATTGGCTTTACAGAAGAGGTAAAGCTTTCACTTTAAATATAGAAACATGGATGGGTACGTTATCTTAAACTTCTACAGGACAAACAACAATTGTTTAAACTACAACAGTGTCCTCTTTTTGTGTCTTTGGCTGGCCTTTCTGTTAGCCTGTTCTTTTTGCTCACTGTTTCTCTCTCACTACTTTTCCTTCTTTTGTCTTTAATGTCTGCCTCTCCTGCCTTCTAAGTTTACACAGTTTAACTTGCTCTGCTAAGGGGCGGCCATTATAACCTCACCTGAGATTACTATAGCTTCTGAGCTTTCCCATAAGTCACTTCATGGGTGTCATGTTTCAGCCAGGGTTCCCCACCCCAGCTGGTTCTCGAGAATCTCATTTCTCTGTTTTGTTAAATTGTTTGGTTATTTAGTTTTTGTGTGTCAAAGTATCTTCTGTTATGTTCCTTGTGTTTTGTGGTGGTGCCGCTTGCTCATCACCTCAAGGGCCTGTCCTCAGCCCTATAAAGGATGAGATAAAACTCACAGTCCCATGCGGTTCATTGTGAATGCAATAGGTGGTTGTTGAGACCTTCCTGTGTGTACAGTGGAACCTCGGTTCATGATCATAATTCGTTCCAAACCTCTGGTCGTAAACCGATTTGGTCGTGAACCGAAGCAATTTCCCACATAGGAATGTATGTAAATACAATTAATCTGTTCCAGACCATACGAACTGTATGTAAATATATATATATATATATTTTTTTTTTAAGTTTTTAAGCACAAATATAGTTAATTAAACCATAGAATGCAGAGCGTAATAGTAAACTAAATGTAAAAACATTGAATAACACAGAAAACCTTGAACAACAGAGAAAACTAACATTGCAAGAGTTCGCGCTATACTGTAGCCTTATGACCCAATCGCTGTAAACATTTTTTTTTTCTATTGAGTTTTAAGCACAGGGAAAAAAATGAACATTTGAAAAAAAAAGAAAAGTAACATTGCAACAATTCATGCTATGAACCGAAAAATGAACATTTGAAAAATCCGTAATACAAAAACTAACCATAAACCACCAAGAAAACTAACCTTGAATAAGTCGAGTTCTGGCATGAAGTGAGGAGGAACTGAGTAGAGAACAATTCCGGTCTCGTCACAGTTGAGGACTTGTTGCGGGATGTAGCCTTCGTCCTCCACTAATTTTGTGAAATTTTTCACAAATTCTTTCGCAGCTTCAGCGTCAGAACTAGCAGCCTCTCCATGCCTTACCACACTATGAATGCCACTTCTCTTGCGAAACTTTTCAAGCCATCCTCTACTGGCTTTAAATTCCTCACTTTCTCCACTCGTAGAAGGATAGTTTTGCAGCAAATCGCCATGAATGTTCCTGGCTTTCTCGCATAACATCGCCTCACTTACGCTATCCCCTGCAAGTTGCTTCTCGTTCAGCCACACTAGCAACAGTTTTTCCACCTCTTCCAGCACTTGAGGCCTCTGCTTGGTTAACGTTGTAACTCCTTTTGCAACATCAGCTGCTTTAATAGATTCTTTCTGCTTTAGAATAGTCAAAATCGTAGATTTTGACTTCTTGTACTTGGCGGCAAAATCAGTAACGCCACACTCATACTTTTCAATGATTTCTTTCTTTACTTCGATTTCAATTTTCTGCAAAACTTTCTTCTCACCACTCTTCACTTGCTTAGAAGCCATGGTTAACTGCAAAAGCACACGAAAAACTGTAGAGCACAAAGAGTTCACCGGTAAAGCACGCACGTCTGACTGAGAACAATGAACAGGGAGAGGCTGAACAATGTGCTTAAATACAGTAATTGGCGTGTACGAACCGGAAGGGAAATGAAATAGAGCACAAAGAGTCCACAGCGAAAGCACGCACGCACGCACGTGCAAGCACGCACGTCTGACCAAGAACAATGCAACATGTGCGGAAATCATCGGCGCACACAAACCGAAAGGGAAACTGGTTTGTTCGTATACCGAGTGTGTGGTTGTGAACCGAGCAAAAGTTTGGCGAACTTTTTGGTCATAAACCGATTTGTACGTGTACCAAGACGTTCGTGAACCAAGGTTCCACTGTATTTCTCTTTTTGGATTATTATGTTTTACTGGATTTTTGTGACCTTTTGTCCTGCTTTTTGACCATTTCTTGGATTTCATATTGGGACTTAGGATTGCCTATTTTGTGTTTTTTTTTTTTTGTGTACTTTGGAGCCTCAGTAAAGGCAAAATCAGGTTGCAGGGCCACCTGTCCAGTATAGTTAAAGGCCCATCCCCAGCTACTGGGAATCAAAGTCCAGGGTGGTTCATTTCGAATGTGCTCTGGTGGTGATGCTTTTATGTGTATTTTTCTTTTTGTTTAATTATTTCTGCTCTGGAAATGGAATAATTTTATGGTTTTTATTTTTGACTTTGTTTGCTAAGGACTGTCTGTGAAAATAATTTTTTTCCTCCTTTGAACCTGATGTATTTTCCTATTCTTTAAATAAATCCTCCTTTATAAACATTTATTTTGGCCCTTTTCCGTACAAACCTGGAGTTAACAGGGATCCTCTCCCTTGTGGTGTATTTTGAAAATGCTCGACTACCTTACAGTATATATTTTTGTACTTTGAGAGTGAAGCTCATTTTTGCCAGGGGTTGACAGAGGCCAGACACTTAAGTGGAAGCTTGGCTGACTTTTGTTGCACTTCCTCTGGGCAGGCTGGTGGCATTCTGGCCTGCTTTCCAGGGTGTTTTTGAAGGCCTCACACCATCTTGACCACTTGTAAGATTAAATGACAACAGTCTGCTCTCCCATGATAATGGCCACTCATTGAGAATCCCTCTGAAGCATTTGGTAATAATTCTGGTGGGTTGTTTAGTGTAGTTATTGTTTTGGTAACATTTTTATTCTCCTTTTGTAATTTTTCATGTTGAAATAGTTTGTTTTCATGCTGGCACTTTGGTTCTCACGAGCATCGCCATTTAAGTGTATTTTTAGGATTGATTGCATTATTGCTGTTGGCAGTGCTTGTCACATGATATCCAACAGTGGCACATTTTGATGTCATCATCCAAAGGGTATTTAAGATGGCAGCATGCTACTCCTGGTGTTGGAGTTTGGAATGTTTACTAAAACTCGTGCTGCACTTATTACTGATAATCAGTTTAGTGATGCAGGACTTTTTGTGATTCTTTCAACACTGAAAGAATTTCTGATTAACGTTTTCAAATTTGCATTAAGGTTTGCTGACTGCTGCCCATTTGAAGACTTTGAATTTTTTTTCTGTTCAGTTTCTGGTCCATTGTCCCTTTTCACTGCTATTTACAACTTGGCCGTATATTTTCTGTGACTTGGGCCACTTGCCATGGAGTTTGTTTTCCTAGCCTGCTGTCTCTTTTACACATCAGGAATCCGGTTATTAAATTTGACCACTTGATTGGGTCAGGCTTTAATGTAATGCTTTCTTAAGTAAAAAAAAAAATAAAAAAAAAATTATAATAATTCATGAAAAGGTCAATTTAAAAGCTAAAAGAATTCAAGAGCTAAGTAAAGGAAATTAATATAATTCTGAAAAGTATTCTTTCACCACACTTTTTAAAATTCTTGTAAATATTGGAAGCAGACAATATAGTTTATTTTATATTATTACATTTATTTTTTTTTATTAATTTACTTATTATTTATGAATATAGTTTTGTTATTTGTGACAGACATGTATCAGCAAGAGTGAAAGGAAAGGTCTACAGGACGGTAGTGAGACCAGCTATGTTATATGGACTGGAGACGGTGGCACTAACTATAAAGGAGGAGACACAGCTGGAGGTGGCAGAGTTAAAGATGTTAAGATTTGCATTGGGTGAGACGAGGATGGACAGGATTAGAAATGAGGACATTCAAGTTGGACGGTTATGAGACAAAGTCAGAGAGGCGAGATTGTGTTGGTTTGGACATGTGCAGAGGAGAGATGCTGGGTATATTGGGAGAAGGATGTTAAGGATAGAGCTGACAGGGAAGATGAAAAGAGGAAGGCCTAAGAGAAGGTTTATGAATGTGTTGAGAGAGGACATGCAGGTGATGGGTGTAACAGAACAAGATGACAGGGACAGGAAGAGATGGGAGAAGATGATCTACTAACAGGAGCAGCCGAGAGAATAATTTATTAAAAACAGTATTGATTTTCTCAGTATTTTCAGTTGTTTACATTTTTTAAGGTTTATAGGCTTTATTATTATGCTAAACTGTATGCAATGATTCAACTAGTATGAAATCTGTGATATTAAAAGTTGGATATTTGTAGTAAATGCATATGACGAATTGTATCAGTCAAAATGAATACTGCAGTTACTTTTTCCAATTTCTATTTTTAAGTAAATTATTATAAAAGAATTACAAAGTAAAGGTGATGTTAGAGTGAAAAACAGAAGGCAATCCCACTAAATATTATTAGAGAAATGTAGCTCTGGAAGTCATTGGTATCTAACGCAGAATTCCCCTTTGTTGTCACTAGATGGCAGTGTTATAGTTTCCTCTTTGTCTCCTCACAATAATGTCAGAGATTTTTCTCTGCTGCTTATTTGCCTTTTTGAATATCTGAGGAGACCCATTCCAGTTTTTTTCTTGTACACTCAATGTCTAAAGACAGATCTATTATAATGAAAACAAAACTGAAACAATTAAGCAAAAGACGTGACACTGTGTCATGCTGAAGTAAGTGTACCTTTCAAAGAATACAGGTAATTGTCAAAAATGTGACCAGAACTGAAGGCTAATGGGCAGCATTGGGGCAATGGTAGTTTTATTTTATTACTCTTACTAAACTTCAACTGTAGCAATAAGATCCCAATAAAAATATCTGGCAAATGTATCATTTTATAATCAAGTAAGTTTTTTCAAGTAAGATTTTAGTGATTATTGCATACTAGTTCTTTAAACTAACAAAAATGATGGTTACAAAATTAAAAAAATGAATGAATAAAACTAAATTGGGGCAGTAAGGGTGTCATGACATCTCCAGTGTGCTGTGATCAAATCTGAGCATAAGCTCCGACTTCTCTGGCTGCTCTCAGCGTCTTCCACATCTTACAGACATGCAGAGTAAAGTAACTGGCAACTCTAAATTGGCACTGAAAAAAGTGAGTGGAGGAGTGTGAGCCCAGAGACTGACGGGCACCTTTCTAAGGGTTGATTCCTTTCTTGTCCGTGGTAATGGAATAGCTTTTGAACCCAGTGCCACTTTATGTTGAAATAATCTGCTTTGTAGAGTAATTAATGGTTTAATCTATATATATAATTCACTAAGTCCATGGCATGCAAGACCGAGCCCCGCTCACCAACAATTCACTAAGCAGCCGACCATGGCACATGCACTACAGTGCCAACAATTCGCACGAGAGCGAAAAGATTTGCCAAGAATGTTTTCATTAATCAAGAATGAAAGTCGGAGGTTCGAAGAAGATCACATACTGTCGTAGTTCTGACCATAAACGATGCCGACTGGCAATCAGGCAGCGTTATTCCCATGAGCCGCCGGGCAGCCATTACTCCCACTGGCATGCCTCCACACAAAGTCAAACTTAAAATTGGTTCAGTCGTCATGCTTTTCAGAAACCTCATGCCAGCAAGAAGTCTCTATAAAGACACTAGATGGACTGTTCTCAGCATTCACTGCAGTGTACTGGAGTGAAAAACTATCGCAGCTCCTACCTCACAAACTGTCCATATTCCCCAGATATCCCTGACCCCATCAGATTCAAATTTCCTGTTAGATTAGCCTTTGCAATGACAATTAATAAAGCACAGGGCCAAACTTTCAAAAAGATATGCCTGTATCTGCCAAAACCAGTTTTCAGTCACAGACAATTGTATGTTGCTCCCTCCAGAGTTCCATCTTTTCATTCACTTAGAGCACACAGGCGCATGCGCGAGAGAGAGAGACACACACAGGCGAGCGAGAGAGACACACACACACAAGTTAGCTTCTGAAACTCCAGCTATGGTGAGAAGTGTCCCCTAAAAATTGTTGGAAAACGCCTTCCCCCATTTCCCACAAGTACAGCACAGTTCCCAGCACAATGCTCTCATTCTGCCATGGCAGAGTTTTCCAAAGCTGTTGATGTTCTTTTTTTCTAGGAACACTAGTCAAAATGTTTTGCGGACCTGAACAGATCAACATTGCCGAGACCTTCACCTTTCTTTATTTTCAGATAGTGTATGTTGAACGGTGGTTAGCTAATTATGTATTGGCTCACTTTGAATCTCATTATTGTTTGACTGCTAATTAAGGAAAAAAGAAACAATTAAGTGGCCTGTGTCTCAGCAAGTCAATTACCAATAAGGCAAAAGATGTTAATTAGCAGGACAAACGAGTCACTAATTAAGAAAATGGTTAGAAGGAAAGCCTGCATCCACTGCAGCCGCTCCAGGATCAGAGCTGGACACCCCTTGATTTAGGACTCAATATTATTTAAAAAAAAAAATAAAACAAAATGAAAGTGGAATGGAGAAAATTATTGGAACCCCTAACCTAATATTCTGTTGCACATCCTTTTAAAGGAATAATTGCAATCAGGCACTTTGCAGCTGGCAATATGGCCCACTCTTCTTAAGCAGACTGCTCCATTTCTTTTACGTCTGATGGGTTCCTTCTCCCAACTTTGAGTTTCAGCTCCTTCCATAGACATTCAACTAGATTCAGGTCTGGACTCCTAGCAGGCCACTTCAGAACATCTTAGCGTTGTCTTTTAACCACTCTTGAGTTCTCCAGCATCAGGAGTGAGGTATGTTGGTCCTGGAGGGATGCAGTTTTTTGCTCCAACCCAGTTTCTTAATGAGAAGTCAGTTATTGCTGATGAAGCTCTTATTGCTCATGTGACATTTTAGTGTTCTTGCTTGTTAAGGTTCCCCACCCTTATTTGCTTATTTCAGTCTTAAAATGCTGCATTCCCTTTTTTTAATTGCTCTTTATGAGCATTAAGCTGTAAATGATCGAGAAGCCAGCAGTTCACCATCTAACTTATTTCCATTTACACCTGTGTGGATTCATCATGCACTATGTCAGGGGTGCCCACACTTTTTCGGCTTGCAAGCTACTTTTAAAATGACCAGGTCGAAATGATCTACTTACATTAAAAATGATTATATATATATATATATATATATATATAATATGAGGGAGCACCAAAAAATAATCGGAAATATTTTTAAAACATGTTTAATTTAATTTTCTGTACAAACTACAATTAGTCTCCTTCAAAGTACTCTCCATTGGCGGAAATACACTTATCTAACCGTTTGTTTCATTGTTCGAAACATTTTTTAAATTCGTCTGAAGTAATGCCCATTAATGCTCTGGTCGTTTCTTGTTTTACCTTTTCGACGTCAGCAAAACGCCTTCCTTTCAAGTCTTTTTTCATCCGAGGGAACAAAAAGAAATCACATGGAGCTAAATCCGGTGAGTAGGGTGGGTGGTTCAGGGTTGTCGTACCGTTTCTTGCCAAAAATTGGTGAATGCTGAGAGCAGTGTGAGATGGAGCGTTGTCATGATGAAAGAACCAATCGCCCGACTCCCACAAATCAGGGCGTTTCCTTCTCACACTGTTGCGCAACCTTCTTAACACTTCTAGGTAGAATGCTTGGTTTACAGTCTGACCTGCTGGAACAAATTCATAATGCACAAGACCTTTGACATCAAAAAAAGAAATCAACATTGTTTTCACTTTTGATTTCACCTGCCGAGCTTTTTTTGCTCAAGGAGAATTCGCGATTTTCCAATGACTGGACTGCTGTTTCGACTCAGGATCGTAACTGTAGCACCACGATTCATCTCCTGTAATAATTTTGGAAAAAAAATCTGGGTCATTATCAAACTGATCCTTCATTTCACGACAAGTTTCCAGGCGACGCTCTTTTTGAACTGCTGTCAGCAATCGCGGGACGAATTTTGCAGAAACTCTTCTCATTTTCAAATCTTGCAAATCTTCAAATCGGCCATCGTAAAAAAACGATGCTTGCACAAAACTACTTTTACAAAAAAATTCACTGAACACAAGCACAACCTTCCAGACTGATGGCACTTGGCAGACTGACTTGTGAGGAGTGTAACTTGATCGCCCTAGCGGCCCAACCACGTACTACAAGTACCAACCTAACAACAACAAAATTTCGGTTATTTTTGGGTCCCCCCTCGTATGTATATATATATATATATATATATATATATATATATAATATATGTATGTACAGTGATCCCTCGCTATATCGCGCTTCGCCTTTCGCGGCTTCACTCTATCGCGGATTTTATATGTAAGCATATTTAAATATATATCGCGGATTTTTTGCTGGTTCGTGGATTTCTGAGGACAATGGGTCTTTTAATTTCTGGTACATGCTTCCTCAGTTGGTTTGCCCAGTTGATTTCATACAAGGGACGCTATTGGCAGATGGCTGAGAAGCTACCCAACTTACTTTTCTTTCTCTTTCTCTTGCGCTGACTATCTGTGATCCTGACGTAGGGGGTGTGAGCAGTGGGGCTGTTCGCACACCTAGAGGATACGGACGCTCGTCTAAAAATGCTGAAAGATTATCTTCACGTTGCTACCTTCTGTGTGCAGCTTTTAAGTATGCTGCACGGTGCTTCGCATACTTAAAAGCTCAAAGGGCACGTATTGATTTTTCACTGTTTGTTTTCCTCTGGCTCCCTCTCTCTCTCTCTCTCTCTCTCTCTCCCTCTCTCCCTGCTCCTGACGGAGGGGGTGTGAGCTGCCGCCTTCAACAGCTTTGTACCAGCGGTGCTTCGCATACTTAAAAGCCAAACAGTCCTATTGATTTGTTTGGTTTTCTCTCACTTTCTGACATTCAGTGCTCCTGACGCGCACTCCTTTGAAGAGATATGTTTGCATTCTTTTAATTGTGAGACAGAACTGTCATCTCTGTCTTGTCATGGAGCACAGTTTAAACTTTTGAAAAAGAGACAAATGTTTGTTTGCAGTGTTCGAATAACGTTCCTTTCTCTTTACAACCACCTGTGTTTCTGCGCAAATCTGTGACCCAAGCATGACAATATAAAAATAACCATATAAACGTATGGTTTCTACTTTGCGGATTTTCTTATTTCGCGGGTGGCTCTGGAACGCAACCCCCGCGATGGAGGAGGGATTACTGTATTTATGTATACAGTAATCCCTCGCTATATCGCGCTTCGCCTTTCGCGGCTTCACTCTATCACGGATTTTATATGTAAGCATATTTAAATGTATATCGCAGATTTTTTGCTGGTTCGCGGATTTCTGCGGACAATGGGTCTTTTAATTTCTGGTACATGCTTCCTCAGTTGGTTTGCCCAGTTGATTTCATACAAGGGACGCTATTGGCAGATGGCTGAGAAGCTACCCACCTTACTTTTCTCTCTCTCTCTCTTGCGCTGACTTTCTCTGATCCTGACGTAGGGGGTGTGAGCAGGGGGGCTGTTCGCACACCTAGACGATACGGACGCTCGTGTAAAAATGCTGAAAGATTATCTTCACTTTGCTCCCTTCTGTGTAGCTGCTTCGTGAAGCTACATGCTGCACGGTGCTTCGCATACTTAAAAGCACGAAGGGCACGTATTGATTTTTGATTGTTTGTTTTTCTCTGTCTCTCTCTCTCTCTCTGCTCCTGACGGAGTGGGTGTGAGCTGCCGCCTTCAACAGCTTTGTGCCGCGGTGCTTCGCATACTTAAAAGCCAAACAGCCCTATTGATTTGTTTGCTTTTCTCTATCTCTCTGACATTCTCTGCTCCTGATGCGCACTCCTTTGAAGAGGAAGATATGTTTGCATTCTTTTAATTGTGAGACGGAACTGTCATCTCTGTCTTGTCATGGAGCACAGTTTAAACTTTTGAAAAAGAGACAAATGTTTGTTTGCAGTGTTTGAATAAAGTTCATGTCTCTCTACAACTTCCTGTGTTTCTGTGCAAATCTGTGACCCAAGCATGACAATATAAAAATAACCATATAAACATATGGTTTCTACTTCGCGGATTTTCACCTTTCGCGGGGGGGGGGGGATCTGGAACGCAACCCCCGCGATGGAGGAGGGATTACTGTATATATATATATATATATATATATATAAATATATATATGCATGCATATACTGAGTATACTTTATACATAAAATATATGTTGTCGTACCTTGCATAACTGAATAACCCATATGGTACAATAGCAATTCAATACATTTATGGTCACTACAGTATTTGGATTTAATAATCTTCATGTGGGAAAAGGCTGACTCGCATTAATAAGTAGAGCCGAATAATGCAGTCAAGGAGGCAGCACATTTCCTCATGTCTGGGTGCTTTTCCTCTGTGAGTAAGTTCCAAAACTGTCCAAGAGCCCCAGACTTCAGCTGAATGTGATCCTGTAGTGTCAAAATCTCATCCTCCACTGTAGAGGAGTTTTAGGTGAAACAGTGTTGTAATTTTAGATGTGGGTGAATCCCCCTCAACATCTTCCCTAAATGGATAGCACTTAAATGTAGCGATTGGCTCAAGTAAAGCTGAGTCTTGAAACCGTCTGTCAAAGTCTGACAGGCAATTTTCAATCTGCTCTGTGTAGCGCATACTGTCAAGCTGCGCACACGCCTGCCATTGTGTCTCCAGCTCTGATGCGAGGTTTTAGATGTTCCCCAAATCAAGGCGCTGCAGCTTTGAGGACAGATGTTGCATTTTTCGTTTGAAAGCATTAACTGAGCATTTGAATTCAGCCGAGTGAAAAATGAAGTCCGATTCAGTCCGATTAACTGTGATTTTAGTTCCCTCTCCTTTCTCTTTCTCAGATCGCTTTTCGGAAAGAAGTCGGTTTCGTAGTTTTTATGAACAGTTCGAAAGTGCCTTTCCAAATTTTCCTTCTTTGGAATAGCAATGATAGATTTACAGATCAGACAAACGCACTTTGATTGTGACATTGTGAGAAAAAAAATCCTCTTCCAATTCCACATCCAGCCCATACCCTCCCCAAACAATTTTTTTTTAAAATCCCTTCTTTAGTCGATATAAATTGGATGGCTAACTAGATCACAGCCAGAGTTTTGCAGTAGCTTGGGTGTTTGATCATGCATGCGGGATGACCAGTGTGTTAGAAGAAAAGAGATCTCAGACTGGCCGCCCTGTATGTCAATCAAGTGGCAAATGCCATAGGGAGGATATATGATAGACTAACTTAAAAATTTTTTTTTTGAATGCAACGCGATCTACCTGCACTATCTTTGCGATCTACCAGATGATTGCGATCGACACATTGGGCACCCCTGCACTATGTGGTTTAATAAAACACTGATTAGAAAAATGTGACAGACTGAAAATTATCCATTTTAGGCTTCAAATCATTTGGATGATATCCTTGGAAAGGAAAAACATCTATGATATAAGAACCTAACATTCAGACTAACAAGCCAAAAAGTTAAATAAGATTGGTGAGGATTGTTTTCTAATTAATCAGTTGGGTTAGAATGAAAAACCTTCAGCCACTGCGGACCTCCAGGACCGATTTGCCCACCTTTGTCCTAGGTGCATGTTTTGGGTCGTCATGCTACACTACACTGAGGCTGAGACAGAGCTTTCTAAAACTGGCCAACATGTTTCACTGCAGGATGCCTTGATAATCTTCTGACTTCAACACACACCGTACAAATGTAAGGAACCCGCTGCCAGAGGCAGTGCAGCAACCCCATAAAATGAATGATCCTCCTCCATGTTTCACATTATAAATGGTATATCTTTTCTTTTGTAACCACTGTTTAGTCTCCTGTGACTTGCCTAAAAAGCTTTAGTTTATTGTGACCAAAGGATATTCTCCCAGAAGGACTGTAGCTTTTCAATGTGCATTTAAGCAAAAACGCGTCAGGCTTATTTGTGCCTGTCTTTCAGAAGAAAGTCCTTCTTCCATGGAGCTCACTTTCACTCCAACAACAATGGATAGAATGACATGAAGCTATCGTGCCTTGATTTTGAAGGTCGGCTTGAATTTGTCTTGATGCTGTCCTGGTGTTGTGAACTAGGAGTCCCAATCCACTTAACTTTCAATGAGTTTCAAAAGCATTTCCAATGAATGCCCACTAGAGGGGGATATCACCACCAAACTCCAACTATTAGATAGATAGATAGATAGATAGATAGATAGATAGATAGATAGATAGATAGATAGATAGATAGATAGATAGATAGATAGATAGATAGATAGATAGATAGATACTTTATTAATCCCAAGGGGAAATTCACCTACTCCAGCAGCAGCATACTGATAAAGAAACAATATTAAATTAAAGATTGATAATAATGCAGGTAAAACAGACAGTAACTTTGTATAATGTTAACGTTTACCCCCCCGGGTGGAATTGAAGGGTCGCATAGTGTGGGGGAGGAACGATCTCCTCAGTCTGTCAGAGGAGCAGGAAAGTGTCAGCAGTCTGTCGCTGAAGCTGCTCCTCTGTCTGGAGATGATCCTGTTCAGTGGATGCAGTGGATTCTCCATGATTGACTGGTGCCTGCTCAGTGCCCGTCACTCTGCCACGGATGTCAAACTGTCCAGCTCCATGCCTACAATAGAGCCTGCCTTCCTCACCAGTTTGTCCAGGCGTGAGGCGTCCCTCTTCTTTATGCTGCCTCCCCAGCACACCATTGCATAGAAGAGGGCGCTCGCCACAACCGTCTGATAGAACATCTGCAGCATCTTATTGCAGATATTGAAGGACGCCAGCCTTCTAAGGAAGTATAGTCGGCTCTGTCCTCTCTTACACAGAGTATCAGTATTGGCAGTCCAGTCCAGATTATCATCCAGCTGCACTCCCAGGTATTTATAGGTCTGTACCCTCTGCACACAGTCATCTCTGATGATCACGGGGTCCGTGAGGGGTCTGGTCCTCCTAAAATCCACCACCAGCTCTTTGGTTTTGCTGGTATTCAGTTGTAGGTGGTTTGAGTCGCACCATTTAACAAAGTCGTTGATTAGGTCCCTATACTCCTCCTCCTGCCCACTCCTGATGCAGCCTATGATAGCAGTGTCGTCAGCGAACTTTTGCACGTGGCAGGACTCCTAGTTGTATTGGCAGTCCGATGTATATAGGCTGAACAGGACCGGAGAAAGTACAGTCCCCTGCTGCGCTCCTGTGTTGCTGACCACAATGTCAGACCTGCAGTTCCCGAGACGCACATACTGAGGTCTGCTTGTAAGATAGTCCACGATCCATGCCACCAGGTATGAATCTACTCCCATCTCTGTCAACTTGTCCCTAAGGAGCAGAGGTTGGATGGTGTTGAAGGCGCTAGAGAAGTCCAGAAACATAATTCATAATTAATGAGGATAAACACAGCGTCATTATAAATAAAAAGATTTATTACCACAAAAATGCTCTGTCTTGCTAAGAAGCTTCAAAGAGCAGAAAAGACATTAATGAACTGCCAGCATGGCAAACCCAAGCACACAGTGTCCCAAAAACACAATACAAAGATGATTCAAAGTCTGAGCAAGAAGTCAGAAAATCCACAATCACAATAAGCACAGCAAAATTCAAGAAAACTTGACACACCCAGTTATGTTTGAAATGAACCTCCAGGAACTGTGGGAGACCCTCTGGATGTATAGAGTTGAGAACAGTTACTGGTGGTGATTGGCAGGTAGCTCCATCTCTTGGGAGACCACCCACAAAACCAATGGAATAAAACAGGCAGCTTACATGCATAAACAAAGAATAACACATAATCAACAAGTAAAATTAGAAGATTAACAAGATTAACATGATTGACAAATGATGAAACCATCAGGAACATTGACACTGGGAAATAAATATGGCAAAAGAGCCTTTCAGAAAAGTCTTTAAAAATATGGCCATTATGAAATTAAACCTGTAATGATTCTAAAATAATTACATTGTATTTCAATAGTTAGATGCATTTAGTTTTATTTGTTGACTCATTTACATACACTAACTGGACACTTTATTAGGTACACCTGTTCAACTGCTTGTTAATGTAAATATCTAATCAGCCAATCGATCCCATGGCAGCAACTCAATGCACATGGGCATGTAGACATTGTCAAGATGACCTGCAGAAGTTCAAACCGCGAATCAGAATGGGGAAGAAAAGCGATTTAAGTGATTTTGGTTGTCGGTGCCAGACAGGCTTGTCTGAATATTTCAGAAACTGCTGATCTGCTGGGGTTTTCACACACAACCATCTCTAGGGTTTACAGAGAATGGTCCAACAAAGGGAAAATATCCAGTGAGCAGCCATTCACTGGGTGAAAATGCCTTGTTGATGCCAGAGGTCAGAGGAGAATGGCCAGGCTGGTTCAAGGTGATAGGTATGAAGAAAAGCATCTCTGAACACTCAACACACTGAACCTTAAAGCAGGTGGGCCACAGCAGCAGGATACCACGATGGCCACCACTAATGTTAGTTAAAAATTCGAACAGACTCGCCAAAATTGGACAATAGAATATTGGAAAAAATTCTGCCTTATCTGATCAGTTACGATTTCTGCTGAGACATTTGGTTGGCAGAGTCAGAATTTGGACATCAAAAGCATAAAATCACAGATTATACCACCACCACCAGCAGGAAACTATTGACACAATGGTGTGGGGGATATTTTCTTGGCACACTTTGGGCCCATTAGTATCCATTTGCAATCATTTAAATGCCACAGCCTACCTGAGTGTTGTTGCTGACCATGTCCATTCCTTTATGACCGCAGTGTGCCCATCTTCTGATAGCTCCTTCCAGCAGGATAACGCGCCATGTCACAAAACTCGGATCATCTCTGACTGGTTTCTTGAACATGACAATGAGTTCACTGGACTCAAATTGCCTCCACAGTCACCAGATCGCTATCCAATAGAGCACCTTTGGGATGTGGTGGAACGGGAGATGTGTAGTCGACAAATCTGGAGGAACTGTGTGATTCTGACATGTCAGTATGGACCAACATCCTTGAAGAATGTTTCCAGTACCTCGTTGAATCGATGCCATTAAGGATTAGGGCAGCCCTGAAGACAAAAAGTGGTGCAACCTGTTACTACCAAGGTGTACCTAATAAAGTGGTCAGTGCACGTATATGTGTGTGTGTGTATGTATGTATGTATATACTGTAGAAATTTTGGGTCGAGACGTGATCATCTCGTAGAGACACTTTGAGCAAAGCGAGTGATTATGCATGTGAATATTTCATAATTGCCATTTTATTTATTTAATTTAGTCACAAATGGTATTCCTTAATTTCTGGTGCCTCAGAATCAGAACCACCCTTTGAAGGACCTAGAGTGTTTTAATATTGCTCCCTATGTTAGCCATGAGTGTCCCTGAATCCATAAACTCCATTTCCTAGATAAAGGAGTAAACATCCTTTGTATAAACCAACTGACCATCCTCCATATTATGCATGAGTGTCTCACCTGTTTCTTGTGTGAACTCTCTGTTCCCACCAGATAATTTAGGAGACCCCCCCTCCTGTCTACAGCCAATCCCTTGTGATATGTTTCTTATTTTGTCCCTACTTCCAGGACCCTCTCTAAACAGATACTGTGTATGGTGGTACTCTTCCTGTCTCACAGGCCTCATGTGATTGCCAATGTTCACGCATGCTTCTGTCTCTCTTTCTTCCTCACCCCCATTACAAATTTAAAATTTCACCTGTTAATTTCAGTTGAGGAAAATGTGTTTTTAAATAATAGATAAACTTAAATCTGATCTTGATTCTCAAAATTAGATGAGCAGAGGCCTAAAGTATCTTTTCTGTTGGAAAATGCAAAAAAAAATCATCTATAGTCCTTTACAATTGGGGCTTTCAAGGAGGACAATATTGAGAAGGACATGGATATTAAAATCACTGTTTTAGAAAGAAAACATTTAAGAGAATTTAATATTTGATACACAGTCTTAGATATCCGAAAGCAGGCAATAGTAATTGTTATTGAGAGAATTTAAGAAACGGTTACCATTCAGCCCAAGGGTTTTATGGAAGAAAATGTAGCAGTGAAGCATTGTTTATGGTAAAAGGAACTACAAATTACTAATAAAAACAAAACAAATATGATGATGATGATGATGATGTTACCATTGCTCTGTATAGAATCAGTGTGTGCTGTGCAATTCAAGTAAGCAGTGAGCCCAATGGTGGTATAGTTACAGAATGGCTGCTCTGTGATGAAATGAACATTTCACTTGTTTTGTTGTTTTTCTCTCAGGAGGTTAACTCAGTGTACAGAATTCTTGCTGCTATCCTAAACACTGGAAACATTGAATTTGCGTCCATTACTTCACAGCATCAGGCAGATAAAAGTGAAGTCCCAAATGCTGAAGCTTTACATAACGGTAACAAAAATATTTGATTTTTTTACATAAATCATACCTTGCATTAGGTAGAGTGATGTAGTAATACTTAGAGTATAATAAAAATGTGATTTTATTGAAGATGAAATAATTCAATTCTGTAGGCATTTCTGTTTAGTGTATGTGTGTAAAGTATGCAGATAGTAAAAGAGATGTAACATTACCATGCAAAAGTGCTTAAAATGTTGTACCTTATCATTTATCTTATCATATCTGGTATTGTATGATTTCCAGTAACTGGTAAGGTATTTATTATTAACTATTGTTTATTGAAGTAAGTGGTTTATGTGTAAGAACTGTAGGAGAGAGAACGACTGTTCTGAACAGGAGACACCCAGAGCAGCCATCCATAACACTAAAACGTGCTTTGGTAACACTTTAGTTTAGTTACTGCAAAAATTCTTTGGGTCTTCATAAAACTTACAAAGCATCAGTAAAGTGTTTATTCATCTCTGCTATGGGACTTACAAACAAAAACTTCACTCTGGAGTGGTCTGTGGTGGCTTAACGGAGACACATTTCTCTTCATTTAGTATAAGACCTGTGAAGACCTACACAGATATGTATAACCAGTCTACTCAGGATTTAAAATTATGAAGGCCCAAAGCAGTGCTTGTTAACATCTGGATACATAAGACTAAGTAGTAGTAGTAGTAGATGCATTTTTGCAGTACCTAAAGTGTTATTAGTGCTTTAATCAAGATACATTTGGTGGCATTTAGCCTGTGGCCACAGAAAAACACAGGATTCCTATGATGGCTTCACCCCTTTGTCCCAACACTAATCTTCCAATAGTTCTTTGCTGTGAGACTATGTGCTACAATGTGTACCCAGGAGGTTTGGCACACACTTCTTATAATTCCCTTTTCTGCATCATGGAAAACCCAACCTGTGGTGACTACAGTTATTACAGTGGCCAAAAAAAGTATGTGAACCCTTTGGAAGGACTTGATTTTCTGAGTTTAAGTGGTCATAAAATGTGATCTGACCTTCATCTAAGTTGAAAATATAAAAAAACGCAGTATGCTTACGCTTAACACACAAATAATTATTATCTTTCACATCTTTACTGAACACATCCATCAGACATTTGCAGTGTGTTGTGGAAAAGGTGAACCCATGGTTGAACCTCCTTTAGTAGCAATAACGTCTAAGAAGCAATTCTGGTAGCTGTGGATCAGACCTGCACAAGTTCAGGAGGAGATCTGGACCATTTATTTATTTGTAGAACCTCTTAAGGTCATTCGTATTCTTAGACTGTCTGGTTTGAATGGCTCACTTGAGGTTATTCTATGGCAGCTCTATTGAGTTAAGGTTTGGGCTCTGACTGGGTAACTCCAAAAATGCAATATTTGTATTTATTGAAACCACTTTGTTAATTTACTTCGATATTTAGGGTTATTGTCCCATTTCATCATCTATGGAGTTTCACTTGCCAGACACTATGACATTATCCAGTAGGATAGACAGAACTCTTTTAGTTCCCAGGGGACATTTGGCTTTTTATAGAAGCTCTTTAAATAATTAAATACATAAATAAATATACATTTGAATACACTATGGTCTAAACACAGACCAGAATGACTAACAATGAAGAAAATTTTAAAAAGAAAGAAAAAAAATTGTTTGAATTGGCACTCCCAGTCCAAGTAAGGCATAATGCAGAGTTTCTTGACACACTTCTGCTGAATATCTAGTACACTGGAAGTCCTAAGTGTTAGTGTGTCAGTGAGAGGACTTGCAGCATTGTTCATAATGTTCATCATTCAGTCATTAGCTTGTTGATTTAGTGGGCCTCTCTTGAAGTGCCAAGCACACCACTTTGTAGAACATTGCACAGGCCATGTTGTAGAAGATGTGAAGGATGTCACTACCCACTTTAACATAACACAGTCTCCTAAGGGAAAAGAGTCTACACTGCCCTTTCTTCTCTAGTTCCTCTGTGTTCCAAAACCAGTCCAACTGGTTATTGATGTGGACCCCCAAGTACTTTTAGGAGAGCACCACCTCTACATCTGCTCCCTGAATATTCACCCAATGTAGATGCTCTTGGGTGTGGTGAAAGTCAATAAACAGTTTCTTGGTTTTGCTGATGTCAAGTTGCAGACAATTCTCTTTGCACCAAGAAACCAACTTTCCCCCCTGACTCCTCTCCTCTGTCTCATCACCCTTATCAATACACCCTATAAATGATACCTTGATAAATTTGGGAAATCATTTTCCCCTTGATGATGGCAAGCTTGTCCATCTGTCAGTCATGATGTTCCCTCCTACTTCACCGTTTGTATGTGGTGATCTTTTTATGTCATCCTGAACTATTCAACTTTAATTTAATCAGTCCACAAAACATTTTCTCAGTGGCACTGTGGGGTGTAAAAATGGTCTTTGGCAAACTTCAGACAAGCAGAAATGTTTTTTATTTTTTGGAGAGAAGTGGCTTCCTCCTTGGTGTCCTGCCTTGGACTCCATGCATATTCAATGTTGTGTGTACAGTAGAACTCATATGTTAGCTTGTTGCAATGATTCCTTTTAAGGTTCTTTTTTACCTCATTGGCCATTTAACACTGTGCCTTTGGAATCATCGTGCTAGATGCCCATGTCTAGAGATAGCAGCCACAGTACTAAATTGTCTCCATTTACACATCGTTTGTCTAACTGTGGACTGATGAACATCTAAACTCTTTGAAATTACTTTGTAACCCTTTCTAGCTTGATCTTGTTTTTCTAGCTGCTCCTGTTAGGTGTTGCCATCATCTGCATGTCCTCTCTCACCACATCCATAAACTTTCTCTTAGGCCTTCCTCTTTTCCTCTTGCCTGTCACCTCCATCCTTAACATCCTTCTCCCAATATACCCAGCATCTCTCCACTGCACATGTCCAAACCAATGCAATCTTGCCTCTCTGACTTTGTCTCCCAACCGTCCAACTTGAGCTGACCCTCTAATGTCCTCATTTCTAATCCTGTCCATCCTCATCACACCCAATGCAAATCTTAGCATCTTTAACTCTACCACCTCCAGCTGTGTCTCCTGCTTTCTGGTCAGTGCCACCGTCTCCAGCTCATATAGCATAGCTGGTCTCTCTACTGTCCTGTAGACCTTCCCTTTCACTCTTGCTGATACCCGTCTGTCACAAATCACTCCTGACACTCTTCTCCACCCACTCCACCCTTCCTGCACTCTTCTTCACTTCTCTAACACAATCCCCATTACTCTGTACTGCTGATCCCAAGTACTTAAACTCATCCATCTTCGCCAGCTCTATTGACAACTTCTTTTCACTCTACACCATAAATGTTTGAATGATTTTCTCAAAATGTATAAAAACAGCATAAAAATGTGTTACTACATAAAACCGATTATATTTGTTCATTATTGTAAACTAGACGAAGCTCTGACCATATTTTAAGACAAACTTATTCATAAATGTGGTTATTTCCAAAGGGCTCACATGCTTCTTCTTGCCACTGCACATAAATGAAAAGTGCAAGGCAGCTACTTTCATGCAATTTGTCATATACCAAAAAAAAAACACTGCAAATTAAACTTTTTGTAATGAAAAAACAGTAAAGTACAGTAGAAATGTCCCCGGTCACTTCACAAACCCTTTAGCTGGTCGTGCATTGGTTTTTTTTTGCCATTCTTCTTTCCCACAGCTGCTGACCTTCTGAGTATTGGTGCCGAGGAGCTTCAGGAAGCCTTAACGTCTCACTGTGTGGTGACACGTGGAGAAACCATCATTCGCACAAATACAGTTGCCAAAGCGGCTGATGTAAGGGATGCCATGTCCAAGGCTCTTTACGGGCGACTTTTCAGCTGGATAGTGAATCGCATTAATTCACTTTTGCAGCCGGACAAAAACATATGGTGAGTACTTAAGGTTTGATTAATGTAATGTTCATTTGTTTCTTGAGGTGCCTTGTAATGGTGATCACTGTGAAAGACAGGGTATAATATAGTGATTGATAAAAAAATGTAAAAAAATATTTTGTTATATTGCACTGGTCAGAAAGTCAAGTCAAACTATATTTATAAAGCACATTTATAACAGCCAAAACTAAACCAAAGTGCTGTACAACAAAGGGTAAAAGAAGCAATTAAGAATATATATAAACACACTTCACAAAACTGATAATATAACCAACCATTACATAAAAGATAAACTCATAATACCTACATGCATGCATACATGTTTATCCTCGTGAATGTAAGTGAGCCATCATTTACAGACATAATGTCAACCTCTTGTAGGGTTAAATGTCAACGAGAAGAGAGAAGTCTTTAATGAGAATTTAAAAATGGCCAGTGTTGGGGCTGACCTAATATAATAAGGCCAGCCATTCCAAAGAAGAGGAGCAGCCTCCACAAAAGTCCGATCCCACCTTTGCTTCAACCTCAACCTCAGCACAACTACTCTGTGTTCCAAATAATTAGGTACATGCTGTTTTTGTTCCTAAAGAGTCAATACGATTGAGTATTTTTTATCCTCAACAATTCTGTTTCACTAGCTGTGTAAGCCCTTGCTGTAAAAAGCCCCGGGGTCCTAGAAACGATTGAAATTGTCAGAAAAAAATTTGAAATGTAGAGATGTCAGGAAATTTAAAGGAACTACTCTGGGCGTCCCTCGCCTAGGAGGTTTCGTTTTGCCGACGTGCTCGCATCGCTTGTGCATTAGCGGCGGGAGGAAAAGTAAAAGGGATACCGTTTGGCTGATGTTAGAGACTAAGCGAGTTTGTCTTTCTTTGGAGGTTTCGTTTTGCTGATGTGCTCGCCTCGCTTCTCTATTAGCGGCTAAGTGAGTTGTCTTGTTTCCTCGGAGGTGGAGCCCTTACCCCCAACTCCACCTCTCACTTCCGGGCCGGACAGACACACAAACTTCCACGCATAGACGTTTATATATAAGATGTGAATTTTATTACAAGCAAAACTACTAATGATGACAACAGCTTTTTTAAAAATTTTAAAAACAACTTAAAATACAGTGTTCCAAATTGTTATACACAACAGAGTTTGAAAACATTCAATAGGTAATAAAGAATTCAAAATTGAAATCTGTTGTATTAAGAGATCATTTTTCAAAAAATAAATGCAATTGAATTAAAAAAAATATATTTACAGATCAAGTTACATGTTAATTTATGAGCCGCCCTTTGATAGGACTCTCTCATCCATTGAACTTGTAAGTCCATGTGTAGTTTCTGTCTGTATGTCATTTGAGGATTTGCCAGTATTGCCTCCCAGAGCTGCTGTTTTGACATATACTGCCGCCCACCCTCATAGATCTACCTTTTGAGGATGCCCCACAGGTTCTCTAAAAGGTTGAGGTCAGGAGATGATGGTGGTCATACCATGATTTTTTTTTTTCTCCCTTTGTGCCCATAGCAACCAAGGAGTCAATGGCATTTTTTGCAGCGTTAGATTGCGTTGTCTTGCATGAAAATAATTGTATTCTGAAAGGCACAGTTATTCTTTATATGCCTTAGCAGGAAATGGTCAGTTAGGAACACTACATCCTCAGGAACCCTTAAGAGATCTATGTGACAGTGTGGGTCCTGCTCCATGCTCCCTTTTCCCGTTTGGGAGCCTTTTGAACCCATCACTGTTGGTAATGTAACCGGATGAACTGGGACAAATCAAACTGAGCAAGGAAATGGTGCAAAAAGCGTAAGCGCTTTTATTAAAAACAAATCCAAAACAGTGTCCAAATGAATAGTGCAGTAATTCAAGATGTTTCAATGAATAAATAATCAATAAAAATAGGGTGATAAAAGTGGAGGTTAAAAATCCAATAAATAATCCTTTGAAACAAGGCTGGAAACAGTCCCCTTTTAAAAACCTGGTGCCTTCTTCCTTTAGCCTGTGGCTGCCCTGCTTCTCCCACTCGGGCCCTGCAACAGGGGAGTCACCCTACCTGCAGTTGCAGCTGCCTTCCAAACTGGTCTGGTAGCCTTCCGTCCCGTGGGTACGTAGAGCTCCCGCCAGACCGAGACTCGGGTTCCCTCAACGGCCAGGGTGCTCACGCTGGGGCTGAACTCTTCCAAGCCTTATGTGGTGAGTCATCTATGCTGCCAGTCACTCCAGCTCCTCCGAAGCACTTAGCTGGGGCGACTGCTTCCCACTGCCACCACCGAGTGTCGGCCTAACACTCCTCCTCCTCAGGGGCTCTCCTACCAGCTGCCTGTATCGCTCTCGCTCACTCACTCACTCCCTCCTCCAGCCTTCTTCTCCCTTAACCTCCAGCCTTCTCTTCCCTTTCTTTTCTTCTCCCCTCCACACTCACAATTCCCCTATTTATAATGGGGACATGGCACAGATGTGGCGATTAGCAGCTCCTGGATCAATTACAGACATGGGTGATCACACACCTGTGCACTTCAGTGTGTAAAAGCCCATGCCCGTATCATGCTCGGGAACTGTTCCAGCCACACTACCATGCCCCCTTCTCCTGCGATTATTTATTTTAAAAAAGTGACCATTCACGTAGAGCTGTGGACCCGATATACCACAATCTACCATCTCATTTCCCAATATTTCAGTCCAAAAAATCACTCCGCCTTGCTGACGTTGCAGTCTTGTTGGAACAGGTTGGCTGTTCACGTACTCTCCAGAACTCCATTCATCTGGACCATCAAATGCAGCATGGTATTCACCAGTGAATAAAATTGAAAATTAGTCTGCAGTGGGCTCAGAAATACATGAAAACATTTCTCTTTGTGAGTATTGGTTAGGGTTTATGCACAAGTGCAAACCTCTGGGGGATCCTGCATCAAGAGGATCTTGGGACCCCAGAGACAACAGCAGCTTCAAATACCTGTTTGCTGCTCATCGTTGGCTTCTTAATAGCTGCTCTTTTAATATGACTTATTTGTCTGACAGAAACTTTCTTTAATAAGCCTTTATCTGACCAAATTTGTCCGCGCTGCGAATTCACACACAAATCTTTTCACAGTTCGATGATCTCTCTTCATCCATCCATCCATTGTCCAACCCGCTGAATCGGAACACAGGGTCACGGGGGTCTGCTGGAGCCAATCCCAGCCAACACAGGGCACAAGGCAGGAACCAATCCCGGGCAGGGTGCCAACCCACCGCAGGACACAAGCAAACACACCCACACACCAAGCACACACTAGGGCCAATTTAGAATCGCCAATCTACCTAACCTGCATGTCTTTGGACTGTGGGAGGAAACTGGAGCGCCCGGAGGAAACCCAATCAGGGAGGACCCGGGAAGCGAACCCAGGTCTCCTAACTGCGAGGCAGCAGCACTACCACTGCGCCACCGTGCCGCCTGATCTCTCTTCAGTTTTTGTAAAATATCAATTGTTTTCATGCCTTTTGCAACACATTGCACTATCTCATGTTTTTCATCTGCAGAAAGATCTTTCTTTCTCCCCATATAGCATGAGAACTGTGACTTGCTTAATAATGTGGAACAGACTCCTTACGTAGGTTTCTCTTTACTTAAAATCATCTGGGAAACTAATTAACAAACCTGTTTGAGATTGATCCCAGTTATCTAAAAAGACAGGAGACAAAAAACAAGCAAGAACATTCATGGTAACTAAAAACCAAATGTGTATTTAACTGAAGTCCTACTGATATGTCACTTAATAATTTGGAATGCAGTGTAAGAGCATCTGGCTAGTAGGCCGCAGCTCTCTTGTTGGCACACACAAGTGCAGAAGTTTAGAGAGGTAAGACACTACTGTTCCATTCAAACATTTAAAAACAAGTAATAGAATTTTAAAATTGATTCTGAAGCGTACTGGCAGCCAATGGTTTGGGTGAAATATGGTCACACTTACAAGAGCCAGTCAATGAGCGTTCTGGACTAGTTGTAGGCGTTGTAACAAGGCTTGGTCAACACCTACATACAAAGAATTGCGATAATCCAAATGAGATGTTATAAAAGCATGGATAGATTTTTCAAGATCACTAAAAGAAAGAAAAGTCTTTACGTTAGCTAAAAGTCTCAGTTAGTAAAAGCTGTATTTAACCACTGAATTTATCTGTTTGTCGAGTTTGAGTTGGCTATCAAAAATCACGCTTTGGTTCCTAACTGAAGCTTTGATATTTGGCAAGGGGTCCCAGAGTAACATCAGGGACAGTCAAGGTTTCTGAGCTTTTGAACACGACAATCTCCATTTTATTACCATTTAGTTTAAGAAAATTCATTGCCATCCAGGTTTTAATATCATTCAAGCATGCATGAAGGGTCTGTGTTGTCTCGCTGTACTTTGATTTTAGCAGCAAACAGATTTAAGTGTCCTCAGCACAGCAATGAACGGAGAAGCCACACTTCTTGACAACTGAGCCAAAAGGTAACATGTATATCAAAACAAGAACTGTTCCAAGGATGGAACCCTACGAAGCCTTGCAAGTAAGGGGGGCTAAAGAATATGAGAACTCACTCAAGGGAATTGAAAAACTCGTTTTGCTTAGATATGATTTAAACCATTAAAGGGCATTCCCTTGGACGGCTACTATACATACAGCGGGGAAAATAAGTGTTGAACGCGTCAATGTGTTTCTCGGTAAATATATTTCTAATGGGGGCTATCGACATGAAATTTTCACCAGATATCGGTAACAACCCAAGTAATCCACACATACAAATAAATCAAAGTAAATAAGTCCATAAATTAAGTTATGTATAATAAAGTGGAACGACACAGGGAAAATGTACTGAACACATGAAAAAAAAGAGGGGCAAAAAGGCATGGAAAGCCAAGAAACCCACTGAACTCTGTCAGTAGTTAGAAAGCCATCCTGATAGCTGCCTATCAATGCAAATTAATATCAGCTGGTTTAGTCCTAATTGATGGCCTATAAAAAGGTTTCTCATTCCCAAGGTGTGACACAAGAAGCACCTCATGATGGGTAAAAGCAAAGAGTTCTCTCTAGACCTTCGCAACCTTATTATTACAAAACATACTAATGGCATTGGTTACAGACGTATTACTAAACTTCTGAATGGTCCAGTGAGCACCATTGGGGCCATAATCCTCAAGTGGAAAGAACATCATTTCACGAACAGGTGCTCCTCACAAGATTTCTGACAGAGGAGTCAATAGAATAATCAGAAGAGTTGTCCAAGAGCCAAGGACCACTTGCGGAGAGCTTCAGAAAGACCTGGAATTAGCAGGTGAAGTTGTTTCAAAGAAAACAATAAGTAATGCACTCAACCACCATGGCCTCTATGCACGCTCACTGCGCAAGACTCCATTGCTGAAGAAAAAGCATACTGAAGCTTGTTTAAAGTTTGCTGTACAACATTTGGATAAGCCAATGAAATACTAGGAGAATAGAGTCTGGTCAGATGAGACCAAAACTGAACTCTTTGGATGTCATTGCCCACACCATGTTTGGAGGAGAAATGGCATTGCACATCACCCCAAAAACACCACACCAACAGTGAAGTTTGGAGGTGGGAACATCAGGTCATTGAAGGAAGGATGAATGGAGAAATGTACCCGGACATTCTTGATAAGAATCTACTGCCATCTACCAGGATGCTAAAGATGAAACAAGGGTGGACATTTCAGCAGGACAAGGATCCCAAACACACAGCCAAGGAAACTCTCAATTGCTTTCAGAGAAAGTTGCTAGAATGGACCAGTGAATCACCCGAGTTGAATCCAATTGAAAATCGATGGAAAGAACTGAAGATCAGAGTTCATAGAAGAGACCCCTGGAACCTTCAAGATTTGAAGACAGTTTGTGTGGAAGAATGGGCTGAAATCACACCTGAGAAATGCATGCAAGGAGTTTCTCCATGCAGGAGGCGTCTTGAAACCATCATTACCAATAAAGGCTAAGTATTAAATACATTTTGCTAAGCGTGTTCAATACTTATTCCCTGTGTCATTTCACTTTATTACACATAATTTATGGATTTATTTGTTTTGATTTATTTGTATGTGTGGATTACTTTGGTTGTTACCGACATCTGGTGAAAACTTCAAGTCAATAAGCCCATTAGAAATATATTTACTGAAAAAAACGTTGATGTGTTCAATATTTATTTTTCCCACTGTACAGCTCAAGGCAGTATATAAGAATCTCATGATCCACAGTATCGAAAGCTGAGGCAAATCTAGCAGTAGAAGAATGGCAGAATCTCCAGCATCTCTCAGTAGTTAAGAGGAGGAAATTGTAAACCTTTAACAAGGCTGTTCCAGTGTTATAACGGGAGCTGAATCTGGACAAGAATTTTCTCCAGAATACTATTTCTTTCCAGAAATGTTTGCAATTGAGGAAGGACAACTTTTTCCAAGACTTTGGATAAAAAGGGCAGCTTAGAAATTGGCCTGAACTTTGACAGATTAGAGGGGTTCAGATTTTGTTTTTTAATAAGTGGCTGCACCACTGTATGGATCACAACCAATACTGATGCTCAGTGCAAGAGAGGACAGAGCCGACTATACTTCCTTAGAAGGCTGGCGTCCTTCAACATCTGCAATAAGATGCTGCAGATGTTCAATCAGACGGCTGTGGCGAGCGCCCTCTTCTATGCGGTGGTGTGCTGGGGAGGCAGCATAAAGAAGAGGGATGCCTCACGCCTGGACAAACTGGTGAGGAAGGCAGGCTCTATTGTAGGCACGGAGCTTTACAGTTTGACATCTGTGGCAGAGCGACGGGCGCTGAGCAGACTCCTGTCAATCATGGAAAATCCACTGCATCCACTAAACAGGATCATCTCCAGACAGAGGAGCAGCTTCAGCGACAGACTGCTGTCACCGTCCTGCTCCACTGACAGACTGAGGAGATCATTCCTCCCCCACACTATGCGACTCTTCAATTCCACCCGGGGGGGTAAACGTTAACATTATACAAAGTTACTGTCTGTTTTACCAGTATTTTTTTATCACTCTTTAATATTGTTTCTTTATCAGTATGCTGCTGCTGGAGTATGTGAATTTCCCCTTGGGATTAATAAAGTATCTATCTAGAAATTAGGCTAGCATTTATTAAGGTGACAATGCTTGGCCCAATAAACTCAAAAGTAATCCAAAGGGGACACTGTCTAGGGGGCAATTAATAGGATGCAGGCGTTGATAATAGAGACAATGGTACAGGGTCAAAAACAGCAAAACACACTATAGGAAGAGATGGATCCTGAGCAGGCAGTTATGACCGATGACCTAATAACATTAATTTTATTTACAAAGCATTGTAAGACGTTTTCACAAATGACAGGCAATGTTACAAGACAAGCTGTATCATGGGGATGATACTCTGGTCATCCTGGCCCACAACTAACACTGCATTGTCTCTCCACATGGTGTAAATATATGCTCTTACAAATGACATCACCGCTGAGACTTAGCACAGACTGATAATTCCAGTTTTACTACTAAAGCACTCAACATTCAATAGACTGTGATCAGAGGTACACTCTAATGGCTTAAGGCAAGCATGCAGGGCATGCACCTTTATCCTATGCTGCCTGGTACTGTACTCTGGATATTGCAGTCAGCTATTATTTAAAAGAACAGATACCCTCAAATGTGTCATTTATCCTCAAGAGTGGGCACCACATCCTCAGGCCCCAAACCAGATAAACATTATAGCCACCTTTTGCTGTGGGGTTTCTCTACTCTTTCCTGACCACATCCTCCAATTTTAATCAGTGACTCCCTAAGACTTTTGGGTGGATGACTGTGAAGCCTTTTTCTTTCTTGCAGCCCCAATAGTATAAAATATTCACAGGTTCTAGTATGTTAGGCTGTGAGCCTCATTAGAGAATCTTGTAAAGGGTCTAAATTATGCTTACTTTTCCTTCACAGATGCTATTTTGTATTATGTGTTCAGTGTTTAACCCATAACTCACAAGAAAAAAACAAAAATACAGCACCCGGTGTCCTTCAAATTGATTGAGTCTCACCAGATGGACAGATTGTCAATTGCAGATGACCACTGCAGTCTGATCAAAGAAATGTGTGTTTGAATTCATTTTAATGAAGCTTGTATAACAAGACATGTGCCGCTCCAATCGTTGATACAACATAGCAAATCAGAATCCAAAAGCAGCAGGGGAGAGCTATTAATTTTCATGCACTGAAGAGACAATGTTGTTTGAATTTGGAAGGCACGTTGGGAGATGAGGATTGATGAAGAGAACATAAAAAGTATGAAAAATTCCCAGGAGTTTGAGAAATAAATATATTATCCTGCCATTAACTATTTCAGTATTCCCAGTACGCTTCTGAGAATTTGATGTTTCATTTTTGAGTGTTTTTCATCCCTGATGATCCTTGTATAAATAAGAAAACACAAGAAAAAGAAAGTGCCTGTTAAAAAAAAAATGGTCTTGTAAAAAGAAAATGTTTCCCTTGTTTTCGACAAAGATGGCAAAAGCAAGTTCACTTTGGAGCTATAACGTTTTCCTGCCTTTTAACTTTTGTAGTAGTGATAACTGCTTTGCACTCATAAAGGGGTCTCTGAATACAATACAATACAGTACAAATTATTTTTTGTATAGCATTCATCAATGAGTCTAGGCGTAGAGCAGTGGTTCCAAAATCGGTCCTGGGGACCCACTATGGCTGCAGGTTTTTGTTCCAACCAACTTCCGTTTTTCATTGGACTCTTAGCCTAATTAAGTGAGTCGTTATATCCCAGTTTCTGGGTTTTGGAGTCAATGTAGAAATTACAGACTGAGTTTGGTAGATTTTTATTAAAATGTAATAAGTAGTTATATGGGGAATATGTAGTTTTTTTTTAATTGTTAACAGTATTTTAAACATAATTCTCATTCTGTTTTTCCAGGTGTTCTGGTTATTTAATTGATTATTTACTAATTAGCAGGTCTGACATTGAAGTCGTTGCTGCTTTCATCTTCCTGGGTGTCTGCTATGCTGGTTGTTAATTGTCACTTTTAGGGTTAAATGAAGAAAGCAAACTACACAGGAAAAGGGGAAAATAACAGAAAAACAAGTTAAGAGAGTTAAGCATTTATAGCTTTAGAAAAAAATAGAAATGTCTTATACATGTAAAAACCTGACCGACTGAATGACATGCTGCTGTATTTTTCTGAATGCAGAATAAGAGAAGAGTAAAAAAAAAATCTAATTAAATAAGATAAGTTGTTTTTGATTATTACCACTGATTGTAATAATAATAATAATAATACATTTTATTTATATAGTGCCTTTCCCATGCTCAAGGCGCTTTACAGAGTTTAAGAAAGAACGACAGGGTATACAGTATATAGCATTGTCCTAAACCAGACAAATAAACAGAGAAGAGTAAGATAGTGAATTCAGAGAAAAGCCTAACAGTGAGTCTGGTTGAAACAAAAACCTGCATCTGGTGAAGAAAAGGTTTGACAATTAAAAATTTCTCACACTACCTTTTGATCGGACCTTCACAATTATTGCTGTCCATAATCATTGTCAGGGCAACTTACTTCATTGTGATTTTGACCTACTTTGTACAAACTAATCATGGTGGAATCATGTGGATCACCATCTTCTGTCAGGGTGGTATGATTATATTACACACTGTATGACTTGTGTGTCACCTGACCAAAATGGGTGCAGGACTTATAAAAATGGTTGTTGTCATGAAATGAAAGTTCCAAAATGGCAGCGACCTAGAGGACAAATTTAAAATGGCACCATTAAATCTGAAAAGGAAATAATCTGAACTAATTATAATAATTTTTACTGTAATGATAATGTTTAAATATCTACATTTACAAAAATGGTGATATAAACTAAGCCCCATTAATGCATAACCCCACATTCATGGCTACATATGGGGCCAGCTATAAGTTGCCAAGAAACATTTATTTTAACCAGGATACTTGGAGGATATAGACATAGGAAGAGTGTGTAGGATCTGGTCTTACAATGACGATGAACAGGTATCAAATCCACGAGGACAGATCCATGAGGCAACAGTGCTAATGAGTGTGCTTTTCAATTTCTGTGGTGTTTAATGTGTAACTAATATGTATAGCAATCTTTGTCAAGTATTTTTTAATGTATTTGCATATCTAAAGTAATACACTAAATCATTAAATCTAATACAGATTAAAGCATTCATTCTATTTATTCAAAGACAACTTAATAACTGAAGCAAAATAAGTTGAGAGTGTGGAAACTCTCAAATTAAATGTGATCTAGCTGAGAATTGAACCTTTCCAGTAATGTATAGTTAAAAATACAGCACATTTACAACAGAGGAGAAAAAAGACACACCAATGACGTCACTTCACAGATACTGGCATGAGTGTCATGAACTAGTAGTTCCTAAGCATATAGTCCCAAAAACTATAACAAAAAGCTTCACAAGTGGAATGATCCATCAACCTTGGGCTTGAAGCAAAAAGAGGACAAACACAGAATCTTTATAAATAAAATATGTTCTTTACAAAAATGCTTGTGTAGCACAATAAGCTCAGCAAAGCGCAATAGGCTCAGGAGGTCTCTTACATAGCCAAGATAATCCAAGGCAAACAAGTTCCAAAAACATAAATCCAGAAAGCAAAGTCAAAGGCAGATTATGAATGTCAATATATCCAAAAAAAGCACAGTAATAATCACAAGAACTCATTAAAACCACCAAGAGCTTTTAATGAACCTGAAGGGAACTGTCTATTTCCTTAGCCTTTCTAGGGGTTAGAGCAGTCCCTTGACAGAAATAGACAGGTGGTACTGCCTCTTGGAAAACCATCCACTAAATACATTGCACATAGTAACACCGGCACGGATACATTGAAATTACATTATACACAAAAATAATTAAAAAAAATGGAATAATGAAAATAAAATCCAAAAGTAACAATATTAGACAAAATCAAACATGGACAATATAGACATAAACAGGAATTTGAACATCAGCCTGGGGTGGAACTTGCCTGAAACATAACAGTAAGGAAATCTGTCAATCTTTGGTTGAAATAAACATAAAGATGTTTTTTTTCAGTAACCAGGTCAGCAAGACAAAATGTAAGCGGTTTAGCAAGATGGAACAGCCAGAAACAGCCTTTGTGAATGTTAGTTATTACAAACTATGTATACACAGTCGCAATATAAATCAGTGAGATACTGAGGGAGTAAACTCCACGTGCTGCAAAAGACATCAAAATGCATTTGAATTGCCAGAGCAAAGTGCATATCCAAACTGTGTGGTAACCTGTCTAGCATGAAAGGGCAACTGTTCACTTTGCTTATATTATGATTTATTTCCAAAAGGAAAGGCCAAAACTAAAATCCCTCCAAAGCAAAAAGACAGATGTTAAGTATATCAATAATAATTAAATTTTATAAGGAAACAGTCCAACATTATTATTCATAACAATCTGTAAATACAATAGTTACACATAATGTCCTTCATCAAAACTAACTCAGGGAAGAAATTAACATAAAAATAAAATATAATTAATTCAAAGCTAAATAAACTATATAAAGAAGGAAGCCAACAAAACATAAAATAGTGATAATCAAGCCAAGGAGCCAGAACCAAACTTAAATCCTTCAACTCAAAAACCATAAGTCTTAACATTAGAAGTCTTCCAAAATAAAAAACACGTTAACTTTTACAAAAAGTCTAAACCGGACACCCAATAAACCAGACAACATTGCATTCACTAAACAGAAAGATCCACGAGAGGGACAGCAATTTATGGAATCTTGGGTTCGCACAGCAGTCTTATATAGTCATCTCAGGTAACTGGAGCAACATGGCTACAAAGCCTGAGAATGTTGATCCATGATGAGACTCGGTCCCTGCATACTCGGAAAACACAAGCCAAGGTCAGGGAGATAAAAAGCACAAAATCAAATGCAAGCAGGATGATGGTGAATGATGTAAAAGTCTGATCCTATATGATATTTCCCAAACATGAATAAATTATGTGCAATTATTTGCACAGAATTATTTTAGTTGTCAAGTTTGAAATGACAACATATCTCATCCAGATAAATTGTCATCTCCAAATTAAGTATATGACCGTGCACATTGATGCAGTATCATCCCATACTGATTTTAAATTCTAAATGGTATTCTAAATGAATAAAACTTGTTCAGCCATTGGATAAACATAGACTGTATTATAGAAGAGGCAACACACATCTATGGCTTACTTGTATCATATTATGATGTATATTAAAGCCTGTACTCTTGTTTTTTAGCCACATTCGTAATGGGTTTTTTATTTTGACAATAAATTTTTTTTGTGTGTGTATGGAACAGCAAATCATGAATGTCACCCAGAAATTCTCTTTTATACAAATGATGAGACATCACAAGGGTAATTCATAAAACTTTCTTTGCATATTAATGTGTAGAACCAGAAGTGAATTCTTGAAGAAGAAAAACCTGACAAAACAATATAGTTGATATAGTGCTGGTCCACTAACACTTTTGTTAGTGTGTGCAACCATTTTTGCATAAAAAAAATTGTAATATAGTAATAAGGTAATGTGTGTCACATAGGAAAATATCGTATGAAGTTTGGAATGTATGGAGTCTTTTACTGAAAATATAAAGTTGAATCTGAAATATGTGGAGTCAAGTTTGAATAAGTCATATATGGTATAAATAGAGTCAGGAATGTTTCTATTAAGCACAACAAGGTCCTCGTGTTTAAATCAAATATAACTACCAGATTTATGATTATAATTACTGCTAAACTAACACAGAAGTATTGTCTTCAGTATTAATAGCACAGTATATTGACTGTGCTTAGAAGTCCCAAACACATCAAAAAGGGTTTGAGGCCTCCTAAAAGGACCATAAAGGCAGGTTCTTAATCTAATCAGCCCGCTCAAGAAGACTCACCTCTAATCCAGCCAGCTGTAAAACCGCTAAAAGCGGTTTCTGTTTGGAAAAAAAAAATAGAATAATGCAAGCAAGCGCAGTGGCAGCGCTGCTGCCTCGCAGTGAGGAAATCATGAGTTCGCATCCCAGGTCCTCCTTCCATGGAAGTGCTTTGAGTAGTGAGAAAAGTGCTATATAAATGTAAAGAATTATTATTATTATTATTATAATGCTGAAAAAGAGCAAAAAAAGGAGTTACTAAAAGGGTAATCCTACAGAAAATAAATTCAAATCCACAATCCAGAAGATAAAACCAGGGGCAGTAGCAAAATAATAAAATATAAATAAATAAAAAAAAGAAAATAATACTTCCAAATTCCTTTACACAAATAAACAATGTTCTCCTGATTTTTGCTTACTCACCTCTGGTCATGAGTAGCCAGAAAGAAGGAGAGATGTCAGGGTGGCCCCGCCTCCTCAGGCTCCACCCAAAACACACAAGGAATGGAAGCACAATTGAAGAGACAATCCATGATTATGAACATAACAGGAAAAAAACATGAAAAATAATTCAAAACAATAAAACATTAAATTTATACAACATATGGACCCTTACATAATTATATCCGTATTATTTATTTTGTTTGTGATCAGACTTTAGCAAGAAGTTCTGTTCAATGTAAATTCTTTTAGTTTGACTGGAAAAGGAAACTTTTGTTTTTGTCTATTACTGACTAACTCATCAGGACCTACTACTTGTTGCTGTTACATTTTATGTATTTTTTATTTAATATTTTATACATATTTAAATTTTCTATCATTATTTTTAAGCACTCCAGAAAGTGGGATGAATGTTGGCATATTGGACATCTTTGGATTTGAGAACTTTCAGAAGAATTCATTTGAGCAGCTGTGCATCAATATTGCAAATGAGCAAATCCAGTTCTATTTTAATCAGCACATTTTTGCTCTGGAACAGGTAGGCAATTAATTACTTTATTAAACAATTATTAGAAATACCTTTTGTGGCTAATGAAGGAAAGGTAATTCACATTGTCATTCTCTTCCAATATGACATTTTATATTGATTATATATGTTTTACATGTGCCTGGTTAAACAACCTGTTCAACATGTTTTCCTACTGTTTTTGAATGTTATTTTTTCATTTATGTGATTGATTTTAATTAAAAGCAAACAACAATCCATGCAATCAAATCAGACTTAACAAAACCAAAATTCCATGCCCACTCAAAAGAAAGAGAGGAGAGCCAGCCAACAGAGAAAATCTTTGAAGCAGCAAGGAAGGAATGAAGGAAGGAAGAATGAATATTCTTCTCCCTGAAATAGAAACTTGTCATCCTCGACAGTACTCTATCCTTCCAATCTCACATTAATAACATCACCCGGTCTGCTTACTTCCACCTACGTAATATTAATCGCATTCGCCCCTCCCTCACTCCTCACACCACTGCCATTCTTGTTCATAGTCTTGTCACTTCTCGGCTGGACTACTGCAATTCACTCCTCTTTGGTCTCCCAAATAAATCTCTTCATAAGCTTCAGTTAGTCCAGAATTCTGCAGCACGTATCATCACTCAAATCCCATCTATTCACTATATTACTCCGGTCTTGCAGCAGCTTCATTGGCTCCCGATTAAGTTTCGTATTGATTTTAAGATTCTACTATTAACATTTAAGGCCATCCATAACCTCGCCCCTCCATATCTGTCTGACCTTCTTCATGTTGCCATTCCATCCCGTAACCTTAGATCCTCTTCCTCCACCCATCTGACTGTCCCTCCCGCCCGTCTAACCACTATGGGGAGCATAGCTTTCAGCCGTTCTGCTCCCAAGCTCTGGAATTCATTGCCTGCGGATCTCCGAAATATCAAATCATATTCATCATTCAAATGTAAACTTAAAACGCATCTGTTTAAAATGGCCTTTTCTTTTTCCTCCTGATTATAATGGTTTTGTTTGGTTTTAATTTCTAGATTTTCTGATGTTTTAAGTTTTTTATAATTGTGTCTTTTATTTATTTATTTATTTATTTATTTATTTATTTATTGTTGTTCGGTGTCCTTGAGTTCCCTGAAAGGCGCCTTGTATAAATAAAATGTATTATTATTATTATTATTAAAATGTTATTGATTAGATCTTGCCATAATTTTAAAAAGTTTTGAAAAGATCCTCTGAGTGAAAATTTGATTTTTTTTCGCCCAATTTCAAATAGTATAGGACATCGATTACCCACTGACTTATAAAGGAAACACTTTCTCAATTTTTCTAGCTAGAACTTTGGAAAGTATCTTAACATCATTATTGGTTTGTATGATGCACATTGTAGTAAGTCCTGATTTTCCTTAGGAAAGATGGAAATTAATGCTTATTGAAATGTTTGAGGTAGAATTATGTTGTCTTTAGCTTCTATAAACATTGCTAATAATAGTGGAGCTAACTTATTTGAAATGTTTTTATAAAATTCCACTGGGTAGCCATAATGGCCGGCTGCTTTCCAAATTTGAAGTGAGTTTATAGCGTTTAGTAATTTTGAGGTTTATCCAATTCCACAGCACTAAGAGTATCTAGCTGTGGCATCTGTAATGAGTCAAAAAAGTCATTAGATTGTGTCTTATCTTCTTTAGACTGAGTAGAATATAAGGACTTATAGTACTCTCTAAATGTGTGGGTTATATTTTTATGTCTATGATTTTATCTCTGTCTGTGTTGGTAGTTGCTGTTATTGCATTGCGGACTTCCTGCTTGTGGATTTGCTCAGCTAAAATCTTATTGGCCTTCTCTCCATGTTCATAATAATGATATCACGATTTAAAGATAAGCTGTTCTGTTTCTTTAGTAGTCAAGAGGTTAAATTATGATTGCAAAACCTGTCTTTTCCTATAAAGTGCCTCATTTGTAGACCTAGTGTATTCTAGATCTATTCTGGTAATTTCACTGATTAACCCAGACACCTTTTTGGTTTCCAATTAATTTTTGTGATAAAGATATGAAATAATCTGTCCTCTTAAAAATGCCTTCAGAGCTTCCCAGAGTATTACTGCAGAGACCTCTCTGGGGATGCATTTGTCTCCAGAAAATAATCAATTTGCTTGAATATGAATGCTTTACAGTTCTCACCAGCTAATAACAAGAAGTTAAGATGCCAGCTACGAGATGAGAGTGTAGGGCATAGTAATTTAATCTCCATTTTCAGAGGGGCGTGGTCAGAGATAACAATGGCATCATGCTTAAAAGATTTGATAATAACAAAGAATTATTGTCTATGAAGAAATAATCAATTCTTGAGTAACAAAGATGAACTTGTGAGAAGAAGAAATATGCTCTTAGGTTAGCATTTAAAAACCTCCATGGGTCTGATAAGATCCTTTACTAACTGTATAATTATTTTTGCAGTATTAGATGTTATTGCCGCTGTAGCTGAAGACCTATCCAGGTCTGGATTTAAAACACAATTAAAGTCTCCAGCCATTATAATTTTATGAATGTTCATCCACAGTGTTCACTTCACCTCGAGTTCAGAGAAATCATGGAAGTGTTCGTGTGAATATTGACGAACTCAACTCGGTGAAAGGCTTTGAAGTCAATGGGGAAGGACTAACTGAACTAGATTTGACAGAATTATAATGGTTCAATCATCTTTAAAGTGTCCCTGAGGGTTAGGGAAACGTCTGCCAACAATATAGGACTGAATACTGTGACCAAAAAGGTGACCTGAGCTGTGCAGCAGCAGTGCCAACCACTGTATAACTGTGCCTCCCTGAGTTCAAAAAAGATCAAAGAATCATGTGATTTGTCAAAACAAAGCAGAAATGCTGATATCGTAGTCACAAGTCAGAAAAAATAAGTAGGCCTTTTAAAGGCATAAAATTCAAAGTGGTGTGTCATGATTGAAGTCGCTACCTTGCTCTGTTTTTTGAAGTTGCACTGAAAGCTGTCCAAACTGTTTATGGTGGTGCTTTGCACTTTATCTTCTATCAAACAGACAGAAATGTAATGTAAATAGTAATAAAGCATTTATTATTATTATTCCATAGAGTCTCATGTGTGTGTTGGTGAGTGTCAGGCTCCTTCAAGGTTTGCTTTCACTCTTGCTGTGCCATGCACATGGCTAATTATTATGCATACATAGGGTGTGTGCCTCCTTCTCTTAAGTTGATGTGTAACTTGAAGATCGACCTGCACATTTGGCTACAAGCACAGATAACTCATCCCAGAGAGTCTGTAATGCAAATGATTAGCATTATATACCCAGGGGGCAGTCCCATCAGTGTTGGCTTTTACAGCTCTGGGGGATGTCGACTTTGGCCTTGTAAAGCATTTAGGGTGCTGGTAAAAACAAAAAGAAAAAAAATTATTCTCCTACACTGGCTGAATTATCAGTAAATAATTTGATGAACAAGGGTGAATGCAAATACAGCAAATTTGCTGTGAATAATCCTTTGGCTAAATTCGTTGTGTTCACATTAGGAATAGATGCAAATACATTTTGGGTGAAGTCTCTATCGTTCATGTTAGGTGCATAAATATTTATCAGAATCACTTTAGTATTAAATAAATTGCCATGACATATCGCCCTTCATGATCAAATATTACATACAACACTACAAATGGGATAGTTCTGTGTATTAAGATTCCCACACCCCTACTGTTCTTTGTATAGCTTTTTGGCTATCCACTCCCTTTGCAAATGAAATTGGTCCTTACTTATTAAGTGAGTCTCATGTAAAAATACAATTTTGGCATATAAAAATGTTAACTGAATGAATACTTTCTTTCTTTTTAATTCATGATTGAGACCATTGACATTCCAGCTCACAACGTTCACTTTTCGTCATCAAAACGTTGTTTCTGAATTTTTGTTGATATTTTGTAGTCTTAAGTTAAGGTAGTACATTTGTACATATCATAGCTTTGACGTAGATTTCTTATTATTGCCAGATGTTATGGCTATGAAACCAATGGGAAAGGCGCTATATGAATAAAATGTATTATTATTATTATTATTATTATGGTTGTGTTGGCACTAGCAATTTTTGGGAAAGAGAAGATAAATAAGACATTGCAAAGCTCTTTGTCTCTCCCCCCTGCCCAAACCCATTTACCCCCACCCAGGCAGAACATACTTCACAAAATCTCGGTCTTCTGACATGCCAAGAGACAGAGCAAGTGCAGAACAAAACAAACCCACTAGGAGTGATGTACAAATGGTCAAAACTGAGAACTTTTGAAAATACAGTCCAGATACAATAAACCTATAATATGATCTTAAACAGTCCCAAAGCCATAAACCTAGGGAATGATGTTAAACTGTTCCCATGGAGATTGAGATAATGCATGATAGTACATTCCCAATACAATAAACCAAGCATATGAAGTAGAAAAAAAAGAAAACACACATACATTGTAAATAGCTATTTGCTTTGTGGTTGCCAAAATGTATATATATTTAATGAAATAAATTTCAATATAATACAATAATTGATGTCTACAAAAAAAGGAAAGGTACATGCTGTATGTTATGGCAAATGTCGCAGTTATGGCAAATGGTCAAAGTTGCATGTTGCAAGGAGAACCTTCTTTGCCTTGCCAGAACATGATATAACTCATGATCGTATTTCAAAAGGATGTCGGGATCAGTCTTTTAAAAATATAAAACTGACCTTCAATATGTGCGGCACAGTGGCACAGTGGGTAGCGCTGCTGCCTAGCAGTTGGAAGATCTGGGGACCTGGGTTCGCTTCCCGGGTCCTCCCTGCGTGGAGTTTGCATGTTCTCCCCGTGTCTGCGTGGGTTTCCTCCGGGCGCTCCGGTTTCCTCCCACAGTCCAAAGACATGCAGGTTAGGTGGATTGGTGATTCTAAATTGGCCCTGGTGTGTGCTTGGTGTGTGGGTGTGTTTGTGTGTGTCCTGCGGTGGGTTGGCACCCTGCCCGGGATTGATTCCTGCCTTGTGCCCTGTGTTGGCTGGGATTGGCTCCAGCAGACCCCCGTGACCCTGTGTTCGGATTCAGCGGGTTGGAAAATGGATGGATGGATGGATGACCTTCAATATCCACTTTCAGTTTGGCAGGAGAGAAGAGGCTGTATCTGATTTTGGCACTGCGTAGACACTGTTTAATGCTGTAGTATGTGATGCATTTAGAAGCTGTTGCAGGGGAGAAACCTGGGAAAATACGAATGTGGTTCTTTTCAAATATAATCTCCTCTTTCAGTTATATCAGTATAGTGTTACAGTGATGGTTATCCTTCTTGAAGTTTCTCCCATCTCCACATAGGTTCTCTGGAGCTCAACCAATGTGACCATTGGGTTCTTGGTCACCTCACTTTCAATGACCCTTCTCCCCGAGTGTTCTTTTTAGCAGGGTTGCCAACAGTTATACTATGGATTGTGGTCGTTCCAAACTGTTTTCATTTAAGAATTATAAAAGCAATTGTGTTATTTCCTAATCTTGTCCAATCAGTTGAATTTACCTCAGGTGGGCTCCAAACAAGGTGCAGTAACATCTCCGTGATGATCAATGGAATTAGATGCACCCGTTGTCACTTTGCCATTCTGGTGTATTGAGTGTTGCTTAATGTGGAGGAAACAATTACTTAAATGAGTTCAGCACAAAGCTGCGTCATAATAAATTGTGAAAAATGTCATAGGGTCTGAATACCTTTTGATTCCACAAGGTGGTGTCACAAACCCATCCCAACACAACCATTCTGACTTCATTCCAACGTAATGAATCATTTTATTTTAAAGAAAATACCTCTCAACAGACTTCTTCACAATAAACACAATTCCTTCTCTCTTCTCCACTTGTGTGTATTAATATATATATATATATATATATATATATATATATATATATATATATATATATATATATATATATATATAGATAGATACACACACACACACACACAGACATATATATACACAGCGGGGAAAATAAGTATTGAATGTTATTTTTCTCAGTAAATATACTTCTAATGTGGCTATTGACATGAAAATTTCACCAGATGTCGGTAACAACCCAAGTAATCCACACAAAGAAATCAAAACAAACAACTCCATAAATCAAGTTATGTGTAATAAAGTGTAATGACACAGGGACTAAGTATTGAACACGCTTACTGATATTTATTTAATACTTAGTTGAAAAGCCTTTGTCAGAAATCTTGCGAGGAGCACCTGGTTGTGGCCATTTTTTTGAGAAATGATGTTCTTTCCACTTTCTTAATTATGGCCCCAACGGCACTCACTGGAACATTCAGAAGTTTAGAAATATGTCTGTAGCCAATGCTATCAATATGTTTTGCAACAATAAGGTTGTGAAGGTCTTGAGAGAGCTCTTTGCTTTTACCCATCATGTGATGCTTCTTGTGTGACACCTTGGGAATGAGAAACCTTTTTATAGGCCATCAATTAGGACTAAACCAGCTAATATTCATTTGCACTGATAGAGGGCAGCATTGCTTTCTAAATACTGACAGATTTCAGCTGGTTTCTTGGCTTTCCATACCTTTTTGCACCTCCTTTTCTTCATGTGTTCAATACTTATTCCCTGTTTCACTCCATTTTATTACACATATATATTTATTACAAATATATTTACTGAGAAAAACATTGAAACTTTCCATACTCATTTTCCAGGCTGTATATATGAGGGGCATTCAAATATAAACAGGAATTTATGAGCTGCACTTTGTTTACTGAATACAATGAAACGACTTACATACTGTTTTTCTCTATAGTCTCCTGCCACTGCAATCCATTTCTTCCAGTGCTCAGGAAGCTTCTTAATCCCCAGAGAGTAAAAGTCTTCTGAATGCATGATGACCCATTCTTGCACAGCGTCAATAACCTCCTCATTCGAATTGAATTTCTTCTCTCCTAAAAATTCCTTAAGCAGACCGAAGAGATGATAGTCCCCATCTCTGAATGACTTACACCAATCATACACTCTTGACTGAGAGAGAGACATTCATCCCCAAACTGTTTTGTAAATCTTGAATAAATCTGAGATGGAATGACTCCTTCATTTGTTAGAAATTGAATAATAATGTGCTGTGCAACACCACTGTGTACCTCCTGCTCCGACATGTTGATTACAACTGACAGGAAGGGGGGAAAGAGCAGCTAGCACCGTTAACAACAAGTTCATATATGTGTGTTTGTCCAATGAGTCAGGTCTACCTTGCACTCTTTATAAGAACAGAGCATGAAACTTCTTGTTTATAATTGAACACCCCTCGTACATATATATATTGTCACAAATAATCTTACCAGACATCATAAAGGTTTGGGGCAGCCACCTGTATAATGTATCCTGGCTGCAAATATAGTACATTTTCAAAGAGTTGTTCACAAGACTGAGTCCAAAATAGAACTGATTACATGAGACAAAGATGGAGGCTTTAAAGGCCAGTACAGGAAGTGACGACATCAAAGGGGCTGGCACCGGAAGTGATGTCATCTGGATCAGAAGTGACATCATCAAAGGGACCAGAACTTTGCAGAATTTCCCAGGAAAGGTCTGTAGGGAACTGAGAAAGACACTCAGTGCACTCCGCTGCCCCCTGGTCGGATATTTTATCACAATTATTCAGGCCCTTTAGTTGCCAGTCGTTCTAGTATAATGGTGTCCCAGCCGGGCAAGGGCCCCGGCTGTATGCCACAATATATATATATATACATACACACACATGCAACATAAATAGTTTATTAAATCACAGCCATACTTACATACAGTTAGGTCCATAAATATTTGGACAGAGACAACGTTTTTCTAATTTTAGTTCTGTACATTACCACAATGAATTTTAAATGAAACAACTCCAATGCAGTTGAAGTGCAGACTTTCAGCCTTAATTCACTGGGGTGAACAAAACTAAAGCATTTTCTTAACACAATCCCTTCATTTCAGGGGCTCAAAAGTAATTGGACAAATTAAATAACTGGAAATAAAATGTTCATTTCTAATACTTGGTTGAAAACCCTTTGCTGGCAATGACAGCCTGAAGTCTTGAACTCCTGGACATCACCAGATGTTGGGTTTCCTCCTTTTTAATGCTCTGCCAGGCCTTTACTGCAGCGGCTTTCAGTTGCTGTTTGTTTGTGGGCCTTTCTGTCTGAAGTTTAGTCCTCAACAAGTGAAATGCCTGCTCAATTAGGTTAAGATCAGGTGACTGACTTGGCCATTCAAGAATTTTCCACTTCTTTGCTTTAATAAACTCCTGGGTTGCTTTGGCTGTATGTTTTGGGTCATTGTCCATCTGTATCATGAAACGCCAACCAATCAATTTGACTGCTGTATTTAGCTGGATTTGAGCAGACAGTATGTCTCTGAACACCTCAGAATTCATTCGGCTACTTCTGTCCTGTGTCACATCATCAATAAACACTAGTGTCCCAGTGCCAATGGCAGCCATGCACGCCCAAGCCATCACACTGCCTCCACCGTGTTTTACAGATGATGTGGTATGCTTTGGATAATGAGCTGTTCCACGCCTTCTCCATGCTTTTTTCTTGCCATCATTCTGGTAGAGGTTGATCTTGGTTTCATCTGTCCAAAGAATGTTTTTCCAGAACTGTGCTGGCTTTTTTAGATGTTCTTTAGCAAAGTCCAATCTAGCCGTTCTATTCTTGAGGCTTATGAGTGGCTTGCACCTTTCAGTGTACCCTCTGCATTTACTTTCATGCAGTCTTCTCTTTATGGTAGACTTGGATATCGATATGCCTATCCCCTGGAGAGTGTTGTTCACTTGGTTGGCTGTTGTGAAGGGGTTTCTCTTCACTATGGAAATGATTCTGAGATCATCCACCACTGTTGTCTTCCGTGGACGTCCAGGTCTTTTTGCGTTGCTGAGTTCACCAGTGCTTGCTTTATTTCTCAGGATGTACCAAACTGTAGATTTTGCCACTCGTAATATTGTAGCAATTTCTCAGATGGTTTTTTCTGTTTTCGCAGCTTAATGATGGCTTCTTTCACCTGCACGGAGAGCTCCTTTGACCGCATGTTGTCTGTTCACAGCAAAATCTTCCACATGCAAGCACCACACCTCAAATCAACTCCAGGCCTTTTATCTGCTTAATTGATAATGACATAACGACGGACTTGACCACACCTGCCCATGAAATAGCCTTTGAGTCAATTGTCCAATTACTTTTGAACCCCTGAAATGAAGGGATTGTGTTAAAAAAATGCTTTAGTTGCCTCACATTTTTATGCAATCGTTTTGTTCACCCCACTGAATTAAAGCTGAAAGTCTGCACTTCAACTGCATCTGAGTTGTTTTATTTAAAATTCATTGTGGTAATGTACAGAACCAAAATTAGAAAAAAGTGGTCTCTGTCCAAATATTTATGGACCTAACTGTATTTCATAGAATATATATGTAACCATCAAGTGGCATGATCGACTCATCAGAAAGCAGTCCACACAGATTTTTGGAGTCTGTTGTAAGCGTCCTCTTTTCATAAATTCTTGGCAGTTCATCAGCTTTTATTTTGTTGTATTTTCAACCCCCCCCCCCCCCCCCCCCCCATCTGCCACTGTCTCTACACTCTATCAATGACCACCACCTTAACCATCACTTGTATTTCCTTTCACATGGGGTGGCACCTCATTTTTTTCAATCTATTGTACTGAGCATCCTTCTCTTTTAGTCAAGTAGCTTATTTGCCATGAAAATTATGTGAAAATATGGTTAGTGAAGACATTTCTTGGATTGCAATAAAAGACTCCATGAGTCTCATCACCACAATGGGATATTTCTTTAAATAAGGAATAGTGTCTACTATACACTTTATTTGTTGTTTATATCAGCAGCTATCCAGAATTTATGCCAGACTTATGGTGTTTGTTGACTTGTTCTAAATGGCAAAAATATCAGCATTTCATTGGGAATAACTGCACATCAAAACTTATGCTCTGCCCTAGCATAAGATGTTGTTCTTCATAAAAAGTGTCTGATAAATTGCAGCAGCAAAGATGTCAGCATGTTGTGAGGCGCCATTTAGAAAACCAAGTGATCTGAGTATACATCTGTCATCAAACCATTTTGTGTGTATGTCATTCAGTACATGCATCAATATTTTAACAGAGTTGTATCTCAAATTATATGATTTTTTATTTCCTTAACCAAGAGGTCATTCAAAGCCACGTCCAATGTTCTATTTCTCCTTGCATCTTCAGCCATGGTGCAGTCTGTGTGTGTCAGCACCTTCATGTAGTACAAATAAAGAAAGCCGACTGTCTAGTCTCACATTTATGAATATTGCTGGGGCTGCAGTTTCTGTGGAAATGTTGTGAGTGTGTTGCCTTCCTGTGCTGTACTCTTTGCTTGCTCCTCACTCTGTCCACAATGTTTCATCTCGCGTGTTATCTTCTCCTCATTCCAGACTGACACAGCCTGCTTATTTCATACTTTAAGCTGAGTGAAAACATTGTGAGTACATTACAAGTGATCTTCTAGTCATTGGTTATCTAACTGAAATAGTTCAAGTTCAAGCACTTTATTGTCATTGTGTAACACAACATCAAAATTACTTTTATGACAACCCCAAAGGTGCATTTAAAGAATTGAATCAAAGCAACAATTTAAAAACAGAATTTGTATAAAAAAGGAGAACATTTTCAAATATGTCGTATACAGTGTTAAGTAACCAGAGCAAATTATTATTGTCCATTGTACAGCATCATAAATTGTTATTCCACCTTTTAATGAATAGTATATTACATATTATATATTGTATAATATTAGTACATTACACATTACCAATATAGCTTATTGCACATATTCAGTTAAAAACTATCTCCGACTGAAGAGAAATAACAGGAGTGCAAACAGTTTTTCAGATTTGTGTATTATTTTCACACATGAAGTATTTGTAACTTGGCATTACCAATCCTCTCAACACACATGTTTTTGGGATGCAGGAGGAAAACCGTAGGACTGACATGGAGGATTTTAAACCTTGAGGGCTAACCACTTTGGCATTGTGGAACCCACATGAACAAACAAATCCTTGTTATAACTGAAGGTACAATTTAGTAACTTGGAAGTCCTTGTAGTGGACGTTGAACACAATTTCTGTCCGTGCACTTTGAAAATGAATGACTTATCTCAAGACTAAACATGATCTTTGGATGGTGGGGAACAGAAAAATTTTGAAGCCATACATCAGTGCTGCATTTCTAATAAAAATATGACCTCTGGGTCGTGATGTCTTGTCAACTGAGATATTTCCTTTAACTTTCAATCCTCCTTGTACTTCAGAAAACACTTTAATGTTTTAACTAGTTGCTGTGTTCACACGTGCAAGGATTATCAGCCTTACTAAGTAGTTATAGATTTTCTTTGACCTAATGCAAGGTGATGCTTTGACTGATATGTAGTGGAGAAGAATCAAAACCCAATTCCTCTAGAGCCACAATACAAGAACAGCCATGAATGGGAGCCTACATCTGCCGGTTAATTAAAATCCTTTATTAATTTGACTTCTTGCTTCTTAGTTTTTGAAATGAGTTTGCTGGTGTAAAAATAGCTTGTGGTGTCTTTCTTAACCCAGATATCTTTAGATTTAGTACGCAGTTTTGTTTTGTATATGTTCAGAATTCTGCTGCCCGTTTACTTATATACACACTAAAAGATCTGCTCACATACAATACAGTACAATACAATACAGTTTATTTTTTGTATAGCCCAAAATCACACAAGAAGTGCCTCAATGGGCTTTAACAGGCCCTGCCTCTTGACAGCCCCCCAGCCTTGACTCTCTAAGAAGACAAGGAAAAACTCCCAAAAAAATCTTGTAGGGAAAAATGGAAGAAACCTTGGGAACGGCAGTTCAAAGAGAGACCTCTTTCCAGGTAGGTTGGGGGTGCAGTGGGTGTCAAAAGAAGGGGGTCAATACAATACAATACACAGAACAGAACAAATCCTCAATACAGTATAAAATAAAAAAAATTTTAGAAGTTAAAAAAAAAAAATAAACATTTTAGAAGTACGGAGCAGAATTTAACAGTAGATGATATCACATAATAAGATTTGGATATTTTTAGAGTCCTGAAGACCTCATCCATCAAGCTGCCTCCCCCATTAGTCCATTCCACGGCTGAAACAGTGCTGGGCCAGCCAATCCGATGAAAGGACCCCTCTTTCCCATGATTCCTGCGATCCTCCATCAGGGGTGATTTTACCTTAGGCAGGCAAAGCAACTTGGCAGGTGGGCCGTGGCACCAAGTGCTACATTTGAGTGCCGAAAAGAGGAACAGAATAGGTGAGGGTTAGTATCCAATTATAACTCTCATGTTACTTATGTTTTAGTGCTAATGACTAACAACAGAGATGCAGTCTGTAAAGTTAATCAGCAGCTCCAGTCAGGGTGTCCTAAACTGAAGTCGTGAGTCTTCAGCCGGGATTTAAAAGCTGAGACCGAAGGGGCATCCCTTATAGTAGCAGGCAGACCATTCTACTGTAGTTTAGGGGCCCTGTAAGTAAAAGCTTGACCTCCCATTGTTATTTTATTAATCCTTGAAACCATAAGCAGACCAGCATCTTGAGATCTTAATGTGCACTCAGGTTTGTAAGTCATGATACGTTCAGACAAGTAAGCCAGACCTCGGCCATTTAATACTTTATATGTTAAAAGGAGGATTTTGAAATCTGCCCTAAACTTAACCGGGAGCCAGTGTAAGGATTTAAGAACTGGAGTTATGTGTTCGTATTTTCTTGTTCTTGTAATAATTCTTGCAGCCACGTTTTGGATTAACTGAAGGCTGTATAGAGAACAGTTTGAACATCCACATCACTCCTGTCCTCTATGATTTTACATTGGTTACCAGTTTCTTCAAGAATCAAATATAAAATTATCCTTCTCACCTTTAAAGCCCTTCATGGGTTAGCCTCTCATTATTTGTCGGAGCTGCTGCTTCCTTACACTCCTGCCTGTGCATTACGATCATCGGATGCTAAGTTACTCGCTGTACCTAAATACAGCTTAATAACTATGGGTGGCAAAGCTATCAGAGTGATAGCCCCTAAAATTTGGAATTCTCTCCCTCTCAGCCTTCGCGAGGAAAAATCTATTATTAATTTCAAACTCCTGTTAAAAACACAGGCGGCACGGTGGCGCAGTGGGTAGCGCTGCTGCCTTGTAGTTGGGAGACCTGGGGACCTGGGTTCACTTCCCGGGTCCTCCCTGTGTGGAGTTTACATGTTCTCCCCGTGTCAGTGTGGGTTTCCTCCGGGCGCTCCGGTTTCCTCCCACAGTCCAAAGACATGCAGGTTAGGTGGATTGGCGATTCTAAATTGGCCCTAGTGTGTGCTTGGTGTTTGTGTGTGTCCTGCGGTAGGTTGGCACCCTGCCCGGGATTGGTTCCTGCCTTGTGCCCTGTGTTGGCTGGGATTGGCTCCAGCAGACCCCCGTGACCCTGTGTTCAGATTAAGCGGGTTGGAAAATGGATGGATGGATGGATGTTAAAAACACATCTTTTCAATGAGTGTTATTATTTATCGTGTATGTAATTTCTACTGTCATGTTAATGTGTGTATTGAATTGTAAAGTGTTCTTGAGTGTATGAAAGATGCTACATAAATAAAACTTATTATTATTATTCCATTGCTTCAGTGCTTTTAGCAGGAGCTTTTGTATATTGTCTGTTTAAAGACTGATTTATTATAATTCAGCTAGTTTTCATAAACTAATAAAAGAAACACATGGTTTTATGATCATTTGTCATTAATATGATGATGTGTGTCATATATACACACCCATGTTGTTTTATCTCTTTATCATAATTTAAGAAGCCATTACAGATCAAGGAGGCCATAATTAATTATGTCTGGAGTTTACTGAAAGCATGAAATATTGGCTCAGTAAAAGTGTGCCTAGAATAAAGTGCAGAAATTGAATTTTAGAAGTGAAGGCATGTAACAGTTGTAATGTGAAATAAAAAGAGGGAGAGAATAAACTTGGGGACCTGCCAGTACCCCCCATTTAATCAAAGCAAAGAATTGGAGAATAGAAAATAAAAATGTCAGTCCAGTAATCGCAGACGTTATGCGTTCTTTAGTGCCTCTCTGCTCGGCTTCTAAAGGCTCCTTCTGTTGCAGTGCTCCATGGTGTTCTTTCTCCTCTTTGTAAATAAATGCCAACTTCCAGCTCTGCGGTCCTTCAGTGTAGCTTGCTGTGTGTTAGAGACGCGTTCTTCATGGCTAAGCCAAAGGTGACATTAGTGGGTTTTGTCCTCAGGGCTGTGGGCGAAAGTAGGGAGACTGTTAACAACTGCATCTTTGCCAGTGTTGACACCTGCATCCTTTCTTCCATAACGCCACACTGATGCTCCCGACCCAGTTTAGTTGATATTATGCCAACAAAATAAGCTGTTATATTCTGAAAAAGCAAAATAGGTGCATTTGATTTAAGCTTAGCCCAAGCAAAAAAATAGCAGCCAAAGTGTCCACTTTTGAGACTCCTGTTTTGTACTTTGAGCTCTATTTGGCTGTAAAAATGCTGATCGATCAATGCAATGTTTTCAAATTAACAGGCTTCTCATTTTAAACAATATTGTTTTGAAGAAACAAGCCCAGAAACGGTTAATTAGTGTGTGAAAATCTTTTTGGTTCTTTCCATTTTGGCTTGGAGTAAATTATTTTGGAGCAGATTGCCCTTGATTTAGATCAGTGTTTCTCAATCACTGGGTAGTGGGTTGCAGTGGGTATCCATCCATCCATTATCCAACCCACTATATCCCAACTACAGGGTCACGGGGGTCTGCTGGAGCCAATCCCAACCAACACAAGGCACAAGGCAAGAAACAAACCCTGGGCAGGGCGCCAGCCCACCGCAGCAGTGGGTATCCCAAGTGATATATTTGCACTCCCAGCTCTGATGTGCTCAGTTCACCAAGGGGTACAGGACATCTGCTCTAATGATTATCTTCAATTCACAAAAGGGGGGCCTTAAGTACATGCCCCATCACCCCCCCTCACCCTCTGACTATCGTCTACAATATGAAATAGTGGGTTGTGACATCAAAAAAGTTGAGAACCACTGATTTAGATCACTGTCAATTCTGTTGGGAATTCATTTTATGCATTTCTTAAACTTATGGCATTCTTCTTTATGCTCCTTTATATTTTTGAGTCTTCTTCACACAGCAACGATCCAATCAAACAGGTTCATAGTATGATACCTTTGTTTGAAAAGTAATGAGGGTGTGCAATATGGCACGTGCATATCATTTTAGGGTCAGTGCTGAACTAAGCAATACATCCCCATGTGTGTTTATGTGAAAATCAGCATGAGAATGGCTGAGAGTGCAACCTGAAATACTTGGTCAATTTAAAATCAAAACCGGCCAACCTGAAGACATTTACAGTCCTGCTTTACTGACACTGCTGGAGTACATGTGCTTGCTGTTTTTTTTTTATCCTAAATAAGATGAAGCAGAAATATAAAACAATAGAATAGGTCAATTTCTGTTAACTAATCACAGATAAAATATGGTAAAATGCAATATTATCAATGCCTAGATTCAAAGCCAAAAGATGAATAAATCATTTAATTAAATGATTATATGTATGAGTGGGGAGTCAAGCTAAAGTTAGACAATGGGATTTATTAGACAATGAAACGAACTTTAACAAACCGATCATGTCATTTCTCAGGGTCGTCTCCACCCTTCTCAATGTACTTGTGCCACCTGCCTGGCAGTGCCAGGATTCTAGCAGAATAAAAGGTTTTGTCTCATCCTCGTGAGTTATTGTCGAAAACTACATGTTGAGCGAGGGGTACTCCAGCCACTAGTGCAAGTTACTGTGTCTTACTGGAGACCAAAATGAAGCCTGCTATCCGATCCAAGCGGTGGGGACTGCTGTCTGTCTTGAGGGAGTCCTTTTTCTGCAACACAATGACACACACACTGCCAAGAACACCAAGGCTTGTCTGGCGAAATTGAAGTTTAAGGTATTGCCACATCCTCCTTTTTTAGGACCGTGTGATTTCCACCTTTTTGGACAGCTAGAAAAACATCTGGGTGGTTGATGATTCAAGACAGATGATGACGATGTGAAGAAAGCGGTGCACGAGTGGTGGGGAGGACGAGACAAAACCTTTTATTCTGCTGGAATCCAGGCACTGCCAGGCAGGTGGCACAAGTGCATTGAGAAGGACGGAGATGACATTGATCAGTTGTGTTAAGGTTCATTCCATTTTCTGATAAATGCCATTTTCTAACTTTAGCTTGACTCCCCCTTGTACATACAATCATTTAATTAAATGATTTTTTCATCTTTTGGCTTTGAACTAGGCATCGATAATATTGCATTTTACCATATTTTATCTGTGATTAGTTAACAGAAATTGATCTATTCTAATGTGTTATATTTCTGCTTCATCTTACTTTTTAGTAGAGGTTTTCTTTGTAATTGTTTTAAACTAGTATTTTAAGCAATCAGATATGAGTGAGTAAATAGTATATTCAGTAAAATTATTCATCATAGGAGTTTGTGATTTTGCTTGCGTTTTTTTGTCTGCATACACTCATAGAAAAGTTTAAAAAAAAAAAAAAGAGGCAACAAAAATCATCATTCAAAACTCTTTAATGCTCACTCAAATAGAGCCAAAGTACAAGTAATCAAACTAACACAGACTTGTTTGCGATTGGAGAGGAAGACAAGGGTACCTTGGAAAAAATCCACAGCATTAAAAGGAAAAAAGATGCAAACTCCACACTGACCATAACCAAACCATAACTCAAACTCAGGATTCTGCACTGATGAAACAGCAGCATTAGCAGCCGTACTTTAGTGTCACCCAAATAAACATACATTGTGTTATACTGAATTTGCAACTACACGCTACAAACAAAAAAACATGAAATTATAAAAGAAGTTCACTTTAAAGCAGGTATTAGCCACTCATTTATACCCCCTCAGCTACAAATGTACTCATTCAGCACAAGACATCTTCAAAATTATTGAAGTTGTCACATTAAACAGGGTAGGCCACACATTACGCATGTCAAACCAACAATCACAACAAAAAACAGAAGCAGACCCACCTCGATGGAAGCAACCACTAACTTTAAATGCTAACATTTTATATTAAAAGCAGTTACTAGCAACATATCTGACCACTTTGTTATAATTTCCAAAAGCAGAATTAAAAAATGTTCTCCCTAAGCTGGAGGTTCAAAGATAGTCATTCTCAGTTTAAGGGTTAGATTTTTTTCATATGAGGTGACCTTTTGCAGATAGCATACTGTAGGTGGTTAGAGTAAGCTGTCTAGATATCAAGTGTATTGGCTAGCCGTGTTCCCAGCCTTCACAGCTAAACAATATTTCACCAGTTGTCAGCTTTGAATGTTATATTGGGTCAATTTAAAAAAAAAAAAATTTCTCCCTTCCCTTTAATCATTTTTAAAGGTTAGACATTTGAAACAGACCTTTATGAGGCTGTAGAAAATATTTATATCATTACTTTTTTTAATTAAAACTTACTGTTTATTTTCTTAATTTATTTTAACAATGTTCACTGCCATTTTCTTTAGTTATGGTTGGCGTGAACTTGTGTTTCTGTTATTAGGGTCGTGCCTACATTTGTAGAGGGTGTGCCTTCAGAGTTCACAACCTCTGACTGTGGGGTTAAAAGTCCCTTGGAAAGGTTAGTTCCTTATCTGAGTTGGCAGATTGCAAAACCCATTTTTCTGTACACTATGATCACTAAAAACACTTTCTCTTTCTCCGACAGGACACATAATCCATTACATTCGTGATATTACAGCTCTCTGAATAATTAAAATACTGAGATGTATACGGATATCTTTTTCATGATGATAGGAGTTAAAGCATGTTATTAAGCATGGGAACACGGTGGCGCAGTGCTTGTTCAAGTCTCACGCAAGAGGCTTGCTGCGCCATGCGCGACCTTCGATGAAATAATTTATTGCAGCAGTACTGTCAATTTCAAATGTACTAACCTCCAATTCCTGTCCTTACTTTTCTTTCTCCAAATACCCAATCGCCACACAATCAGCTCTGTAATAGACGTGAAGCCATCTGTAAGCTTAGAACGCCGATTCTTCAAAACTTTTAAGGAACATTGAAATATCTTCGTAGTACATGTTTAATTATTCTATCCATCTATCCTTCCAGTGTCGCGTCAGCACAAGCAAGAATACAACGCAATGCAGGAACAATCCATGAACTAGCTAGCACTGCGGCACCGTGTCCTCACATGTTTAATTATTAACAATACAGATTATTTAAATGAAGTTAAAGTTTTATCTGTATAATATAATCAACATATTTTGCTGCATTTCATCTTAAAAATGATATCTTCATCATATGTAAATACGCACTTTATAAAGTGGTGCAGGTTGTGCAATATTATAACTGTATCTCAAGTTTACAGTGAGGTAATTGTACTTATAAGTACAAACAGTTCTACAAGGAGCACTTGATGGACTGATTTAGTGCATTTATAGTTCTTGGGATGAAACTTTTTCTAAACCGCGAAGTCTGTACAGGGAAGTCTCTGAAACGTTTTGCCGTGGCTCAGGCAGCATCTGCTTCATGCTGTGTACCGATAATTCTTTTTCTGATCAGCTGCTGCTGTGATTCCCCACTCAGATACAGTGATAAATACTCCGAGTGGTGCAGAGAGAGTAATATGGAAAAAGATGATCTGCTGTGGCAACCCTTAACGGGAGCAGCTGAAAGAAGAAGAAGATGCATTGAGAGCAACAATGCTAAAGCAGTTATGGTATTTGGAATACTATGGCTATTCCCTGGACCATTATATTGCTGCAGGTTAATTACAATCAGGTGCATTACACTAATAAACAATATGCAGTTAGTTTCAGTGTACTGTATTTATAAAGCCGCGTCAGGAATGTGGATCTAAGAAAGAAAGGGTGACCACACAGGAACAGTAGCACTGCTTTGACGCTGGGTGCCGCCAGTCTGCAAAACCGAGCGGAGAAATTGCGTACGCCAGGGCATGAGGTACCGTGGAAAAGTGCGTGGCTTTACGGCAAGTTTAGGTTTTATACATCGCGATTTGAGCGTGGAAACGTTCGTACGCAACATTTCTGTGCGTACGCACCGTTTATACATGAGGCCCCAGGACTTAAGGACATGTCCTACTGTGATGGACTGAGAGAATTAAACCTGTTTCGTCTGAGCAGAGGAGACTGTTTGGAGACCTAATCCAAGTATTTAATATTCCTCAAAGGCATTGAAAAAGTCGATGGAACAACATTATTTCAGGGTTAGGGTGAATCGCATACTCAAGGACATTAGTGGAAATTAAAGGGAAGTGTATTTAGGACTGAAGCCAGAAAGCACTTCTTGATGCAAAGAGTTGTGGGACTCAGGAACAAACTACTGAGACATGGAGCTGAAGCAGAAACCATGATAACCTTTAAGAAGAATCTGGAGGAGATGCTGCTGGGACAGCTTAGCTATTAGCTAAACAAATGGAATTGATGGACTGAATGGTCTCCTGCCATTTATCAAATTTCTTATGTTCTTATCATTTGCCCACTGACTTATAAAAGGTGGATTGGGATTCTTCCAGTTAAGCAAGATAAGTCTATGTGCTAATAGTATGGTGTAGGCATTAACAGTCAATTTGTCCTTCTCCACTTTAAGTCCATCTGGGAGTTAAAAAAAAAAAAAAAATGATCCAATTTAACACAGAATACCAATTGATATGCTTGCTTTGTGATTAAACAAAGTGCACCGACATATCTAGAAAGGTTCAGTGTGCAACTATGTGGCCAATTCAGTATCTGCATAAGTTATTCCACTCAGTCACGTCTATAGTGAGGACAAAGATTTCTTATGACTGCATTGGGTGACAGTTGGGGCAGAGGCACTGAAGTGTTCCCAGCTTATATTCATCATCTGGTCTTCCTAAACATATAATAATTATTGATTACATTTTAGATAGTTTAACTTATGACATGTATGTCATTGTGTATGCATTCATTCGATGGCTTCATCTGTCATATTTGATCAGTCAAAGACAATTATGGCGTCTAGAAACATCCTTGAACACTATGGTGTTTGTAGGTTTCCTCTGCAGCAGCCTGCATTTCAACATGAAAAGATTTGCTCTGTCTGTCTACATGTAGGGGACTGCAACACTTGAGCTCTAATTCAGTATGATGTCCTGTTAGATGTCTAAGTTTCAATGAATGAATAATTTAGGGCTATTAGCAATAACATTTCTTTATAAGAAGAGAGAATTTGAATACTTGCTGTTTGTTTTCTGCAATTTTCATTACAAATTAAAACTAACTAATCTCTGGGGATTATAAGAGTTTTGCTACTTTAATAAAATTAATTTTAAAAGGCTTTATATTCATTTTCACCAGGCGTGTCTTATTAAAAAAAACAATTATTTTATTTTGCCAGGCCTGTTTTTAGCTTGCTTTAGTATATCGACTTTTTCCAATAAAGTCTGGCTGCAGACCTCCAGCGGTAGATCCCCTGTGATTGCTCCAATCACAGGACCCTCTGAAGTCATTCAGGGGCTTGAGGTGTGAAGTGGTAAGCACAAAATTTTCTTTCACTCCATCTTCAGATGGGCCTTTGCCTTTTGTCTGCCTCATTATTTATGCCACAACAATAACTGGATAATTCCAAGTGATTCTAAGAGAGCACTCTCGGTTGGGTCAGTTGACAGAAGCAGTCACTTGTTTCAATGCATTTTTCCAATTTGGCAATGTTAGAATTTGAGAAGGGTCTGGCATCAGATCTCCAGTGGTTGACCCCCCTCTAAGGCTGCTCCAGTAACGGGACCCTGTGATGTCATTCAGGTGCTTTAGGCGTGAACTGTAAAGTACACAATTTTCTTTTGTTATTGAAGTCATACACACACATCGATGATATTAGACTTTTGTTTTCTAATGTACTTATGCTCAACAGCCATATCTGCCTTTACATACGCTATAGCCTCCACAAATCTCTCCACTTCATGCCTCCTGCCTTAGGTTCCTGACTGACATCACAAGGTCCTATGGCTGAAGCACTGGAGGTCTGCAGCAATTCTGCACCCTTTATTGGTAGAAATCAGCCTGACATACTATTACAGTTCTCACTATGATCGAGATGATCATGTCACTTACTTGCTTTGTGGATTGTCAGGATTTGTGCCACTTGTCAGAATGTCCAAGCAACCCCACAATAACCAGGAAGACCACAGTAATGGTTGTGATGGCTCTTATACAGTAGATATTAGAGAGGTTTGAATAGATTAGCACTTCCTCCCCTATTAAAAGCAGCCAGTCATAATATACCACTTCCAAAACAAAGACACATAAACTAGGAATACCGCAAAAATACCAAGAAAAAAATCATAACACAGAAATTAAAATTGTCAGTTCATTTTTTGATCCACCTTTTCCACTGAGCGTCAAGGTGGCATTATGTTAGGCTGGATGGACCAGGTCACCGAGTTCTCGGCAACAAATTCTTTCAGCATACCCTGTGTCTTTTCTCTGTGGGTCTCACCTGGTGGGATATTCTTTCAAATTAAATGTATTTTGGCCACTTGTACTCTTGAGCTCATTCTTTTTGTCCTTACCTAGAGTAGTGAGCAAAAGTGAAAGTTATGTACTCTGTCCTGCACATTTAAGGCTTTGTCTACGGACTAGCCCTTCCACAGATTTTCAACATCAGCAGTACTTCATTGGTCAATCCTGCAGTCATTTCTACTGTCATTGATGAAGAAGAACCTGAGGCATTTGAACTCCTGTACATAGAGCATCCTCTTATTCCTTCCCTGAAGAGAGCAAGCCACTGATTTCTGGGAGATTTTCATAACCTCCAATTTGAAGGAACTAATACTCCACTTCATTACATACAGGAGATCGCAGTCTGGAGAAACTCAAGAGCGTAATGCCTTTCAAAAAACAAAAGAGATTCAATCCTTAGATTGACAAACTAGGTACAATCTCAGTTTGGTTGTGCTTTGATATCCTACCAATGAAAATCATTAAGAGAAGAGAAGGCAAGATTCCATAACCATATTGACAGGACTTCGCCAGTACGCTAACACATTTTTTTCTCTGCCAATGCACCGAACCAATAGCGCCAAGCTGTGGCTGATGCATTTTGTACTCTACTGGCACCTTCCCATCATGGGGTACACAGGTCTACAATAATTAACCCTGGAGCAGAGTTGCTGAGATTAACTCCTTAACTCAAGCTTTGGGTTGTTGTTTGAATGTGAACATTTGTTAGTTAGGTGACGCACATACAAGTCTGCTTCTAGGGTTTTTGGGGCCTTAATGGCTATACATATTTTGATGATAAAGTCATCACAGAGTTAGAGGGTGAGTGGGGAACCTCAAGACAACAGTGTCCCAACACATTCTTTTGCTCATTTATGTCAGGAAATGTCCCCGCTTCCATAATCTGCTCAGGTTCAGCCTGAATAAGCTGTGTTGCAAAAAACCCTCAAGACAAAGGGTGGAAGTGGAGTTCAAATACAGTGAACCCTTGACTTACGAACTCAATTTGTTCGCGAGGGCTGGTTGTAACTCAAGTTGGTTGTAAGTCAAGACTATTTTTCCCATAAGAAATAATGGAAATACCCATAATGTGTTCTGAACCTCCCACAGCAACACTTACTTAACCTTTTCATAATAAAAAAGGGTTGTATAATGTGCATATTTTACCAAAACACCAATAATTTTTCTAATGTACTAACCAAAAAGTTATAAAAATTGCCTAGCCTACCAGAAACAACAATTTCATACTGTACTCACCATTTAATTTGACATCTTTGGGTTGCAGGAAGGGAGGAGGAGGAGAATGAAATGGAAGGTGGTTATTGTTTGGAAGGAGCCTCCTTATACAAATCTTTTCTTTATAAAATTGTCGAGATGGTGGATTTCGACATGCTGTACTTATTAGAGAGATCGGTCACACGAACACCACTCTTATATTTCTGCACAATTTCCTTCTTTGTTTCGATTGTGATCGCTTTCTTTACCTTCGTTACCTTCTCTTCCTTCCTTAGCAATTATCAAAATAAATTATATAAATCACTGCACTGACAGAAATTACGTCCACAAACACATGTATCTGGGCTCCGACTGACGCTTACGAACGCTCTCGGCTCTTTGTTTACAATCGCACAAGCGGATACACGTGACCGCATTCGGGTCGTAACGCAAGACATTGGTTGTAATTCAAAACAAAAATTTTGGTCGTAAACCAAGTTGTTTGCATGTCAGGCCGGTCATATATCAAGGAGCGACTGTACTGTTGGACATCAGAAATGTGTGAGAAACGTTACTTTAAGTAATGCCCTGACTGTTAAACACTACATCAAAGTGGGTCTCCTGTAGTATTGTTAAGATTTTCAGACAACAATGTCAACTTTTATTTATATAGCACATTTAAAACAACATCGGAATGCTGTGGCCAAAGTGCTTTACAATAATAGAATTAAAGAAAAACATACAATTAACATGAATAACATAAATAGAAATAAAATAAATGAACATAAATAAAATAAATAATAAATGTTACATAATCACAATGAGGAAACCATCAGTATTACTGAAGGTCACAGAATGCACGTGAACAGAAATGAGTCTTTAATGTTGTTTTAAACAGTTCAATTGTAGACGACTCCTTTATGTGATGAGGTAAAGAGTTCCACAGGTGAGGCGCAGCAGCTGCAAAAGCCGTCTGTCCCCCTTAGTTTTACACTTGGTACGAGGGACAACAAGAGACAACTGGCCAGAAGATCTGAGCACTCTAGATGGCTGGTGTAAAACACACAATTCGGATAAACAGGCAGGAGCAAAGCCCATGTAAAGATTTAAAAACTAGCAACGAGATTTTAAAATCAATTTGAAAACTGACAGGCAGCCAGTGTAAAGAAGCTAATATTGGAGAAACAGAGTCATACTTTCTTGCCCCAACCAGAAAGTGAGCGGCAGCATTCTGGACTAACTGTAACCTGTGTATCAGGGATTTGCTAATCCCAGAATACAGCGAGTTGCAGTAATCGAGGCAAGAAAAGATAAAAGTATGAGTAGCTTTCTCAAGATCCCCAGAAGATAAAAAGGCCTGATCTTACCTAATAGACGAAGCTGGAAAAAGCAACTCTTGACTGCAGATTTAACTTGTTTCTCAAAAGAGAGGTTACTGTCAAAGATAACAGCAAGATTGAGGACTTGAGGTTTGCAAAAGACAGAGAGAGAGCCGAGAAGTCCAAGACCAATTTGGGCTTTAGCTGATGGATCCACTATAAGCACCTCCGTTTTATTTGAGCAAGAGTGTTGCTCATCATTTGAACTCTTATTCCCAGGCTGAATGCCTACTTATGTGAAGTTTGCATGATCTTCCCTTGATTCCTTCAGTTTCCACAGGAGGTTCTGGCTTTTATATTGGGTACAAAGACATGAGTATGTTGATTAGTTGCTGCCTTGTGCCTGCCTGCTGCTTCTTGGATAGTGTTCATCATTCTTGACCCTGAAATGAACAAACCCAGTAAGAAAATGGTTGCACATTTTTCATATAGTGTGAGCACTGGCAGACTGAATGACTTACTCACCGTCACATGGAAAGCCATGAGGTGAGACTTGACCTGCAGCCATGTAGTTTTCTATCCTTCTGCTTACCCTGTAGGCACACTACACTTGACTCAAGCCAAAACAAATCTCAAGTTTCCATGCTACCCACCACAGTACTTTATCTTCCTTGCTTACTATCAGAAAAATCATACTGTGAACTTAATGACAATAACAGATATTTTATTTTCTATGATCAATACTTGCAGGTGGAATATCAGAATGAAGAAATCGATGCCAGCTTGGTGGAATATGAGGATAATCGGCCCATCCTGGACATGTTTCTTCAGAAACCTATGGGGCTTCTGTCCCTCTTAGATGAAGAAAGTCGGTTTCCACAGGCAACAGATCAGACTTTAGTAGGTAAGCTGTACCTTCTAAGTAGGAAAGTTATTCAATTTTTTCCATGTAATATTACAACAGAAGTCTGTAAAAATGTGCCTTTTAAAAAATATATTAGAGATATTCATGATTATATTCTTTCAGATAAATTTGAAGACAACCTGCGGTACAAGTACTTTTGGAGGCCAAAACGAGTGGAACTTTGCTTTGGAATTCAGCATTATGCGGGAAAGGTAAGACAAGATGAAATGTCACATGAGAAGCAACGCATTCTATGACACCAAACTTTTCCTTTTACCAAAATTTGCCTTAAACATGCGAAAGCCATTTCCTGTAATGGGACTTTGGCTGATGCATTACCTGTTTTGTTAAATAAAGCGTTAGAATTCTAAGAAGAGCTGGACTGAATTTTGTTGATAAACTTTGAATATTTGCAAAAAGTCTAAATGATAATGCATACTTTTAGGTTTTGATATTAAACATCCCCTCCTTGAACTGCCACCTTATCGTGGTGGAGGGGTTTGCATGTCCCAATGATCCTAGGAGCTCTGTTGTCCGGGGCTTAATGCCCCTGGTAGGGCCACCCAAGGCAAACTGGTCCTAGGTGAGGGATGAGACAAAGAGTGGTTCAACAAACCTCCAATGATGAATCAAACCTTTGGACAACGTTTTCCCTTGCCTGGACGTGGGTCACCGGGGCCCCCTCTGGAGCCAGGCCTGGAGGTGGGGCTCGATGGCGAGCGCCTGGTGGCCGGGCCTGCACCCATGGGGCTCGGCCGGGCACAGCCCGAAGATGTAACGTGGGTCCCCCTTCCCATGGGCTCACCACCTATGAGAGGGCCCAAGGAGGTTGGGTGCAGTGTGAGTTGGGTGGTGGCCGAAGGCGGGGACCTTGGCGGTCCGATCCTCGGTTACAGAAGCTGGCTCTTGGGACGTGGAATGTCACCTCTCTGAAGGGGAATGAGCCTGAGCTAGTGCGTGAGGTTGAGAGGTCCTGGCTAGATATAGTCGGGCTCACCTCGATGCACAGCTTGGACTCTGGAACCAATCTCCTTGAGAGGGGCTGGACTTGAGCGGGTGTGGGCATACTTATTGCCCCCCGACTTGGAGCCTGTTCATTGGGGTATACCCCGGTAGACAAGAGGGTAGCCTGCCTCCGCCTTCGGGTGGGGGGACGGGTCCTAACTGTTGTTTGTGCACCTGGAGGAGGTGCTAGAGGGCATACCTTCTGGGGACTCCCTCGTTCTGCTGGGAGACTTCAATGCTCACGTGGGCAATGACAGTGAGACCTGGAAGGGCGTGATTGGGAGGAATGGCCCCCCCGATCTGAACCCGAGTGGTGTTTTGTTATTGGACTTCTGTGCTCGTTACGGATTGTCCATAACGAACTCCATGTTCAAGCATAGGGGTGTTCATATGTGCACTTGTCACCAGGACACCCTAGGCCTCAGTTCGATGATCGACTTTTTGGTCGTGTCGTCGGACCTGCGGCCACATGTCTTGGACACTCGGGTGAAGAGAGGGGCGGAGCTGTCAAGTGATCACCACCTGGTGGTGAGTGGGCTTCAATGGTGGGGGAGGATGCCGGTCAGGCGTGGTAGGCCCAAACGTGTTCTGAGGGTCTGCTGGGAACGTCTGGCAGAGTCCCCTGTCGGAAGTAGCTTCAACTCCCACCTCCGGCAGAACTTTGACCATGTCCCAAGGGAGGTGGGGGACATTGAGTCCGAATGGGCCATGTTCCGTGCCTCTATTGTTGAGGCGGCTGACCGGAGCTGTGTCCGTATGGTGGTCGGTGCCTGTCGTGGCGGCAATCCTCGAACCCGTTGGTGGACACCGGCGGTGAGGGATGCCGTCAAGCTGAAGAAGGAGTCCTATAGGACCTTTTTGTCCTGTGGAACTCTGGAGGCAGCTGATAGGTACCGGCAGGCCAAGCGGAATGTGGCTTCGGTGGTTGCCGAGGCAAAAACTCGGCCGTGAGAGGAGTTTGGGGAGGCCATGGAGAACGACTTTCGGATGGCTTCGAGGAGATTCTGGTCCACCATCCGGCGTCTCAGGAGGGGTAAGCGGTGCAGTGTCAACACTGTTTATGGTGGGGATGGTGCGCTGCTGACCTTGACTCGGGACGTTGTGGGTCGGTGGGCGGAGTACTTCGAAGACCTCCTCAATCCCACTAACATGCCTTCCAATGAGGAAGTAGAGCCTGGGGACTCAGAGGTGGGCTCCCCCATCTCTGGGACTGAGGTCACCGAGGTGGTCAAAAAACTCCTTGGTGGCAGGGCCCCGGTGGTGGATGAGATACGCCCAGAATTCCTCAAGGCTCTGGATGTTGTAGGACTGTCATGGTTGACACGCGTCTGCAACATCACATGGACATCAGGGACAGTGCCTCTGGATTGGCAGACTGGGGTGGTGGTCCCCCTCTTTAAAAAGGGGGACCAGAGGGTGTGTTCTAACTACAGAGGAATCACACTCCTCAGCCTCCCTGGAAAAGTCTATTCGGGGGTTCTGGAGAGGAGGGTCCGTCAGATAGTCGAACCTCGGATTCAGGAAGAACAGTGTGGTTTTTGTCCTGGTTGTGGAACGGTGGACCAGCTCTACACCCTTAGCAGGGTCTTGTAAGGTGCATGGGAGTTTGCCCAACCAGTCTATATGTGTTTTGTGGACTTGGAAAAGGCGTTCAACCGTGTCCTTTGGGGAATCCTGTGGGGGGTACTCCAAGAGTATGGGGTACCGGACCCCCTGATAAGGGCTGTTCGGTCCCTGTACAATCGGTGTCAGAGCTTGGTCCGCATTGCCAGCAGTAAGTCGAACCCGTTTCCAGTGGGAGTTGGACTCCGCCAGGGCTGCCCTTTGTCACCGATTCTGTTCATAACTTTTATGGACAAAATTTCTAGGCACAGCCAGGGCGTTCCGGCGTAGAGGGGTCCGGTTTGGTGGACTCAGGATTGGGTCAGTACTTTTTGCAGATGATGATGTCCTGTTTGCTTCATCAGGCCGTGATCTTCAACTCTCTCTGGATCAGTTCGCAGCTGAGTGTGAAGCAGCTGAGATGGGAATCAGCACCTCTAAATCCGAGACCATGGTCCTCAGCCGAAAAAGGGTGGAATGCCCTCTCAGGGTTGGGTTGTGATATCCTGCCCCAAGTGGAGGAGTTCAAGTATCTCGGGATCTTGTTCACGAGTGAGGGAAGAATAGAGCGGGAGATCGACAGGCGGATCGGTGCGGCATCCGCAGTGATGCGGGCCTTGCATCGGTCTGTCGTGGTGAAAAAGGAACTGAGCCATAAGGCAAAGCTCTCAATTTACCAGTCGATCTATGTTCCTACCCTCACCTATGGTCATGAGCTATGGGTAGTGACCATAAGAACGAGATCGCGAATACAAGCGGCTGAAATGAGTTTCCTCTGCAGGGTGTCTGGGTTTTCCCTTAAATATAGGGTGAGAAGCTCAGTCATCCGGGAGGGGCTCAGAGTAGAGCCGCTGCTCCTCCGCATCAAGAGGAGTCGGATGAGGTGGCTCGGGCATCTGATCAGGATGCCTCCTGGACGCCTCCCTGGTGTGGTGTACTGGGCACGTCCAACCGGGAGGAGGCCCCGGGGAAGACCCAGGACACGCTGGAGGAACTATGTCTCCCGGCTGGCCTGGGAACGCCTCTGGATTCCCCCGGAAGAGCTAGAAGAAGTGGCCGGGGAGAGGGAAGTCTGGGCATCTCTGCTCAAGCTGCTGTCACCGCGACCCGATCTCGGATAAGCGGAAGAGGATGGATGGATGGATATTAAACATAAAAAACAAATCAGGAGTTATATGATCAATTTACAGACCTTAGGACCTTTATTTTTCGTTCTTAGTCAAGTTTTACAACTTTTAAGCAAAATCATTTATTATTGCTTGGCTGATGCCTTTATCCAAGGAATCTTACCACATTTATGATACAATTTGTTACATTTCTTTGGTTTTCCAATTTGGAGCACAAGCAGGTCAAGAACGTACTCTCATGGTTGCACAGTCTCAGTAGCAGGATTTGAAGCAGCAAGCTCAGGGATTGAGGTCCAAAGCCTTAACCACTACAACACACTGCCTGCATTTTTAATAAAGTCATCTTATTTGGCAACATTGATATTCACACTTGTGAAAATGTTTAGACTGAGCATATTGATTCTGTGTCATCTCCAAACAGTGATATGTACTCTCATACTTATACCTTGGATTTAGTTATTACTCAAGGTATTAGCATTCAAAAATGTAATTATCTCAACTGTAAAAAAAAATCAAATCAAGTGGCTTTATTGTCATACCATCCATACACCATATTGCAGCATACAGTGGCATGAAATAACGTTACCCAGGACTGCAGTGCAGCATATACATTAACACAAGACAAGTTCAAGACAGCTAAAGTACTATACAATACTATCTTTATATATAATATGCTACCATGGCTGTTCATTTGTTTGTCCAGGATTTTAAATCACCTGTAGCTTGCAAACCATTTAAACTATTGACCTGAAATTTGGTACACATATACTACGTGAGGTCTACTATCTGCTTTCGGGGTGATGATTGACCTCCAAGGTATTCCTCTTTTTATTTTTATTTTATTTTATTGTAGAATCAACTCTCGGCAGCGTCCAGCATGGCGGCCATGCAGTGCATGTGAATGGGCGCCGTTCTCATCCCTACCACTTTCGTCGTCACTTCCCCTACCTCTTCATATCTTAAATCATTCTTGAGGCAGATTGAAGACTTAAGTTCCAGCTGAAGTGAAAAAGAAAAGAAAACATACTAAGTAATTGCAACACAAACACTGGCTTAATCAATTTTAACGCGAAAAGATGCCGATGAAAGAAGAGAAGCAGCGGGCCGCTAGGGTGGAGTAAAGAAGAGCTGCTCAGGAAGCAGCAAGAGCATCAACCTCTGAGCAAATGAATGCTAAACGTACAGAGAAAGAGGGTGAATACTAGGAATACACAAGTCAAGTGTATTCACTGCACGTTATTGTGCAGTGCACGGTTACTCATAAATAGATAAATTCTCTCTATATATATAAAATCTAATGTCTGTCTGACTGCTTTTCACATGAGAATTGCTTAATGGAATTTGGTAGGGATTAACAAGCATGAATCGAAGAGGGAGGCTGTGGGTCAAGAGGATGGGGAGTCGGGACCTCAAGAGTAGGGGGAAGGTGGGGTCATCCTCACTCATGCACCAACCTCTGTTCGAGTCGGGTCTGTATGTCTGTCTGTTTTTCACGAGAGAACTACTTAACGGACTTAGATTGGGTGTTTTTCTATAATTTGCTTGAACATTCCGGTTGACTTTGTGACTTCTCTCATTGCATATTATAGTTTGCTTGCGACAGCAATTTATAAGCGTAAAGTGAAGAGAGTGGCTGTGGGCCGAGGGGTGGGGGAGGCATACAATTAATCAATTGGTGCTCAGATTATTTGACATGCTGCCTCGGACATACACATCAATAAATACTGTTTTAGAACTCAACGTTTCAGTTCATTATTCTACAGAATTTTTAAATTCCATTAATCCTTCTGGCATGCCGCCCCACAACAAAAGCAGGAGCACCGATTATTCTTTTAGGAAACCTGAGCCCACCCAAACTTTGTACTGGTACCCGTCTCCAGGCCTGTCAGCTTCAGAACAACATCATAGTGGAGATAATCATCACAGGATGTGACATTGGCGAGAGGGTTTTAATCCCTCGCATTCCTCTATTTGCGACGGACATGCCCTGTCAATTCAAGAGATTACTCTTCCCGGCGAAGCTTTGCTTTGCAATTTCAATTAACAAGACCCAGGGACAGACACTCAAGTTGGCAGGGGCTTCTCGCATGGCGAGCTTTACGTTGCTTTCCCCTGGGTTAGCTCCCCAAGAAACCTATATGTCCTCACCCCTGATAACAAAACCAAAAATACTGTATATCAAGAGGCCCTCGGATAGGAAGCCTATCAATATAAATTGTTCTCAATACAAATTACATTTTTTAAAAATTTTTATTCATTTTTAAAGTTTGTCCTGTTCACTACTACATGGGCGGAAATGTGGGGTACAGCTAGTAGGTAAAAAAGTGAAGTAGATAGTAATAAGTAAATAGTTATCCATCCATCCATCCATCCTCTTCCGCTTATTCAAGGTCGGGTCGCTGAGGCAGCAGCTTGAGCAGAGATGCCCAGACTTCCCTCTCCCCGGCCACTTCTTGTAGCTCTTCCGGGAGAATCCCGAGGCGTTCCCAGGCCAGCCGAGAGACATAGTCCCTCCAGCGTGTCCTGGGTCTTCCCTGGGGCCTCCTCCCGGTTGGACATGCCCGGAACACCTCACCAGGGAGGTGTCCAGGAGGCATCCTGATCAGATGCCCGAGCCACCTCATCTGACTCCTCTCGATGCGTAGGAGCAGCGGCTCTACTCTGAGCCCCTCCCGGATGACTGAGCTTCTCACCCTATCTTTAAGGGAGAGCCCAGACACCCTGCGGAGGAAACTCATTTCAGCCGCTTGTATTCGCGATCTCGTTCTTTCAGTCACTACCCATAGCTCATGACCATAGGTGAGGTTAGGAACATAGATCGACTGGTAAATTGAGAGTTTCGCCTTGCAGCTCAGCTCCTTTTTCACCATGACAGACCGATGCAGCGCCCGCATTACTGCGGATGCCGCACCGATCCGTCTGTCGATCTCACACTCCATTCTTCCCTCACTCGTGAACAAGACCCCGAGATACTTGAACTCCTCCACTTGAGGCAGGATCTCGCTACCAAACCTGAGAGGGCACTCCACCCTTTTCCGGCTGAGGACCATGGTCTCAGATTTGGAGGTGCTGATTCCCATCCCAGCCGCTTCACACTCAGCTGCGAACGGATCCAGAGAGAGCTGAAGATCACGGCCTGATGAAGCAAACAGGACAACATCATCTGCAAAAAGCAGTGACCCAATCCTGAGTCCACCAAACTGGACCCCCTCAATGTCCTGGCTGTGCCTAGAAATTCTGTCCATAAAAGTTATGAACAGAATTGGTGACAAAGTGCAGCCCTGGTGGAGTCCAACTCTCACTGGAAACGGGTTCGACTTACTGCCGGCAATGTGGACCAAGCTCTGACACCGGTTGTACAGGGGACCGAACAGCCCTTATCAGCGGGTCTGGTACCCCATACTCTCGGAGTACCACCCACAGGATTCCCCGAGGGACACGGTCGAATGCCTTTTCCAAGTCCACAAAACACATGTAGACTGGTTGGGCAAACTGCCATGCACCCTCCAGGACCCTGCTAAGGGTGTAGAGCTGGTCCACTGTTCCACAACCAGGACGAAAACCACACTGTTCCTCCTGAATCCGAGGTTCGACTATCTGACAGACCCTCCTCTCCAGAACCCCCGAATAGACTTTTCCAGGGAGGCTGAGGAGTGTGATAAATAATTAACCACAAAAATAATAAAGAAGTATTACCAAATGCAACAATTGTACTGCATATAAATAAGCTATTAGGAGCAGTTCTGAGGGGAGTGACGCAGCACAGAGTTCAGACTTAGGACAGCCAAGGGGTAGAATGTGTTGGAGAACCTTGGCAGAACTGAATTCAATGCTACAGCACAGTCTTCCAGATGGAAATGGATCAAAAGGACCATTGAAGGGCTGAGAGCAGTCCTCCACAATGCTGTAAGCTTTGCAGATTCTGTACTTAATAAGGGTGTCTTTAACGGAGGGCAGAGAGGGTCCCATGATCTTCTCTGCTGTGTGCATCGTCTGTTGAAGGACCTTGTGGTAAGAGACATGGCAGTTCCCAAACGAGATGGTGATGCAGCTGATCAGAGCGGATCTTGATGGTGCCCCTGTAGAATGTTGTGAGAAAGTCTTGCCTTCCTTAGCTGCCAAAGAAAATGAAGATGCAGCTGTGTTTTCTTGGCTATGGAGGTGGTGTTAATTGACCAATTAAGGTCAGCTGCCATATTCACACCAAGGAATCTGGTGGACTGACTAATTCCACCACAAAGCCCTCTGTAAATAGTGGTGTGGGCAGCATGGGCCTTCCTAAACAGTCATCTTTTTTGTCTTGTCCACATTAAGAGACAGATTTTTGCACCTGCCACAGTCATACAGTACCTTCTTTCTGTTAGCTGACTCATCCCCATTGCTGATTAAACATTCTACCTTTGTGTCATCAGCAAACCTAATGATGCTGTTAAATCTGTAGTCAGCTACACATTAATGGGTTAGTGGAGTAAACAGACGTGGACCGAGTACGCAGCCCTTGGGGGTGCAAGAGTCCAGCATGATGGTGCTTAAGAAAGTGTTTCTGACATGGACTGTCTGGGGTCTCTCTGTTACTAAGACCAAGTTCCAGGTGAATAGTGAAGTGTGGTAGCCTAGCAGATTCAACTTCCCTATAATCTTCTGAGGGTTGATGGTGCTGAATGCTGAACTGAAGTCTACTTACAACATTTTAGCATGTGTTTCTTTTGTCTACAGTGTAGATGGGACAGGGCCAGATTAGGAGTAGATGGTATGGAATCCATGGTTTAGGCACTAGGAGAGGATCATGTGAAGTGGGAAGTCCACCTGAGTGATAAACGGTGATTAGTCACTGAAGCAAGGGACAATTTGACACGGGTCTTGTGGTGGTTTTGAAGCACATGAGGTTGACTGTCCCCCTCAGGGAAATAATGAAGATGTCAATAAAGATATCTGTCAGTTGGTTCCATTTAGTTTGTTCTTCTCCTTACCAATACATTCTTTGTCAAGAATCAGCACTGTGAGCATATAAAACAACTGTAGTACTTTTTATTTATTAACATTCGAAGAACCTTAAATTTGAGCCTGGGGACTAATAAGAAGACAGATCACCTGACAAATACTGAATCATGTGTGAAACAGGCTTTCATTAAAGCAGCTCCTCTTAAATTAAAAACAAACTTGGTAAATCACTTTTCACTTTAATGATGCCACCCACTCACTTCAATTACAATACCAAAAATAAGAACATAAATGAAGAACAAAAAATCTGGTTAAAATTTTCTTAAGCCATTAAACCATATTAGGACATTCTCTACAACGCCGATGACAACTTCCAAATGAACATTTTTACTCCATGCCTGCTTTTAGGATGGAGTTTTTTTTGGAGAGCTTCTGTCTTTAACTTTGTCTCATCTTGATAATGCTTGCTTTGTTTTGTGGCATCATATTACTGGATGGGTTTGGACTGCTGCATTTTGCAGGTTCATGTAATAATAATTACAGTAATAATAATACAACTGTTTGTTGTGCATCTATTGGAAACACATCCAGAAAAAGCATCTGTTTTTATTAATACTTCATCATCTGACTTCTCGCAATCACTTAAAGTCAACAGATGGTGCACAACTGCTTAATTGGTGCCACAGAGTCATCGCTGCCAAAGTAATTACTTTTAAATAGGTAAACTTGATATTGTACAGATATATTTGTGAAGAAGATGGGTTAACCATTTTATTGCTTAATAATAATTTCCATTCAAATGCTGTTTTTCTCCAGTCTTTTTATTGGATTCAAACACTCTTTGCACCCTACAGTATAAAAGTCTCTAAGATGTATGCAGTCTAATTATGGCACTACAAAGTGTGACTGCTTGAGGACACTAGACTTGTACCCAGAATAATGGTCAGACTCTTACGTAGTTCGGCAAAAAAGGGGATTATGATTTTCAGGAAGGGATTGCAGAATAGGAGCGTTAGAACAATCTCGATGAGAACAGATCATTCAGGCCAACAACGCTCACCCATTCTGTCCACTTAATTCTTCCAAAATAACATCAAGTCAAGTTTTGATAGTCCCTAAAGTTCTACTGTCTGTTGCACTGCTTGGCTGCTTATTCCGTTTGCCTGTGGTTCTCTCTATGAATAAAAGCTTCCTAATATTTGTGTGAAGTTTACCCTTAACAAGTTTCCAACTGCGTCCCTGTGTTCTTGGTGAACTCATTTTAAAGTCACCATCTCAATCCACTTCATAATTTTAAACATTTCAGTCAGGTCTCCTCTTTATCTTCTTCTGCTTAAACTGAAAAGGCTCAGCTTTAGAGGTGAACAGGGAACAATAAGCCCCATCAAAACAAAGACTGTGCCCCTCATAGGTCTAACTTGTCTGACAGAAGATTTGGGTGTCCTTGTTAAGGTTTGACTGAGCAGAACCTCTGGTATCAAGTCTGCCTTTCTGAGTAGTACTTCTGGGCCAGTCCAAACATCAGTGGTCCCAGATAGCTATTTCACCCTGATGGTTTTTCAATTATTAAAAGAGCAGTCACCAGGGAAATGTTACAAGAGGGAATCATGGTGACTGAAGTAAAAGACCAAAAGATAAGAAATGCAAAGATAAATCACTGTTGAGGTCAGACAAGATGAAAACCAGAAGATCACGAAGGTAACTGAGCAAGCAAACTGCAGGGGCAAAGCAAAAAATCAAAGTCAAAAATAGTTCAGAACCAAAATGAAACCTGGCACTAAACCTTCTTATATTGGAGCTAACTGCCACTAAAGTTCTTAATTTTTGTTTATCCAACTGAGGGATATCGTAGACGGGGTGGGACCCCTCCATATCTTTACCGCTCTATAGCAAATGTGATGGTTCTGATTACATGACTTGTCTCATGCATAGCATAAATAAAAGAGTAGGAATAAAAACAAAAGCATAATTAGTATGTCCTAAAGCAAGGAGTGGCATGGTGCAGAGCCGCCATCTTCAAGAGCTGCCAACCTTGTGGCCAAAGAACTGAGTTTTGTCCTATATTGTCCCATCACAATCCTTGCTTTAGCTTCGTTATCTTGTCCATGGAGTGTTCTCTGCAACTTTCAGGAGAGGAACAAATGCCTCACAGTCTGGTGTGCCTTTTGGCTGTCATTCACAATGGTTACTTTGCATGCCAATCCTTTTTGAACCCTTCTGAAATGAAGAGTGGAGGGGTGGGTACCGTTTGTAGCATGCATCCCAAACAAGACAAGTCATGACGTAGTTTTGGACCCTATAAGAGAGTTTGAAAAAACTTACCTGGGGGTTAAGGTAAATAGTTTATTTATAAGTGTGCCACGTATTCTTGACTGTATTCATTATTTAAGAAAGGAGACTGGGTATTGAGCATCAGGATGTACCACTCTTACTATTAATTTTTTATTTTTTTCAGTAATTCTGGAGAAAGATTTTTTTTTTGTAACTGAGCAGTCTCTAAGCATGTGGCTACAGTGATGAAAATGTGCAGCTTGTTTTCTTTATTTTTTAGGTTTTATACAATGCGAGGGATTTCTGGAAAAAAATCGCGACACTCTTCCTGCCGATATTATGGTGGTTTTGAGGATGTCTGAAAACAAACTGTTGCAGCAGCTATTTTCAAGCCCCCTGACGAAAACAGGTAAATTGCAAAACATTATTGTTACAGGCTTTGTTATTGATCATTTCAAAATTAACAATTTCCTCCATGTTCTACATATTTGTCTAGTTCTGTTACCTGCTATAAGAACATAAAAATGTGAAAAAAACAAGAGGAGAACATTAGTTCTTCAATCTCGTGTCTCTAGCTAATAGCTAAGGTGTCCCAATATCTTATCTTCATACTTCTTTAAGGATTTCAAGGTTTCTGATTCAACTCCGTGTCTCTGTTAGCTTGTTCAGATTCCACAACAGTTTGTGTAAAGAAGTCTTTCTGGCTTCAGTTTTATATTCTCTTCCCTTTATTTCCACTGATGTCCTTCAAGTATGTGATTCACCATTAAGGTGAAAGAATTCTGCTGGATCTACTTCATCGATACCATTGAGGATTTTGAAGAACTGGATTAGGTCCCCCTGTAGTCTTCTCTGCTTGATACTAAACAGGTTTAATTTCTCTGATTCTCTCAGAATACAACATGTCCTTAACTTGTGGGATGCACAAGGACTTGGTGTCCTGATCAGAACTGCATGTAACTCTCCACAAGCATTCTAACAAGTGCTTAACGTAGTCCAAGCATAGCATCCCTTGTTTTATATTCAACAGTTTTTTACCTTCTAACCTGACATTTTATTTGCCTTTTATATTGGTTCTAAACATTGCTTAGGCAATGAAAAATGTTGAGTCAATATAAACCCATAAGTCCTTTTCAGATCCTGTTTCCTTGAGAACCATGTCTCCCATTTTCTATTTATAGTTGATGTTCCTTTGTCCATATGTCGTACTTTGTACTTTCCTACATTAAAACTGCATTCTCCAAGTGTTTACCCAGTTCTGAAGCTTGTCCAGGTCTTTTCAATTTTTTTTTTATTTGCTGCTGCCTTAGTGCCTGCCATTGCTCCAATTTTAATGTCATCTGCAAATTTCACAAGTTTACTAACTACAACAGAATCAATGTCACTGATGTAAATCAGAAAAAAGTAATGGATGAAGGACAGACCTCTGAGGGGCCCAACTGATGGCTGCTCAATCCCTCTGATGCGCTTAATTCTCTCTTTATCAGTACTGTTTGTCTTCTGTCGGTTAACCAACTTGAGATCTCGTTTTTTAGGTCATCTCTGATGCCAACAGCTTTTAGTTCCAAAATTAACTTAACAAAATTATGTCATATGACATTTGTCAACTTCTTCAGTTTATGTTCAAAATAATCAAAAAGATTTGTTTGGCAGGGTCTTCCTCTCATAAACAAAACAGGCTGTTAAATAGTATGTTATTTTTATATTGCTACTTTTCTAACTTATTTCTTATTATTATCTCTATATATAGTCTTCATTTGGATCTTGATCTTTGTTTGTCCGCGAATGAATTAGAAGAAGAAGCACTAGATGGCAGTAGAGAGACAGCTAAAACATAGGCATTGCATTAAGAATCTCCTCCAGGCTTATACTACTGAAGACTGTAGTACTCCAGTCACACCTCAAAACACAGACATTCAAACTAAACAAATTGTTGTGCTTTAAATTAACTAATCTTTATATATAATCTTCATTTGGATCTTGATCTTTGTTTGTCCGCGAATTCCACGCATGTGTAGACCACCTTCCAGTTTAGTACGTTGTTGTTAACAGGATTGTCAACAATGTGCCGGAATAATGAAAGGGGTGGTGGACAGTGTTACGCTGGTTAGCTCCTGAGGCCTGGTTAGAGATGAGATTTGCTGAAGATAAAAGGTACGTGCCTCCGTAACATATGAATGATAGAAAGACAGTGGGTAAAATGAATGACAACGTAACAGCACGTTCCGGAAATTATTATTGTTACGTTGTAGCCGGCGAGTGCTGCGCATCTCACAGTTGTACCGTGGCTTGCTCACATGTCAGTGAAGTGATCCCTACTTATGCTTTAAAGAGCCTAGATACCTATGTGTCCCCCTTTTATAACCATTGCTCCGTGTATATTGCCTTACTCTTTGGATTGCCACAAAGCAACCTGCGAGATTGGAGAAAGGTTGAGAACAGATCGTGAGAGGAAACGACAGCATCGTGAAAACGAGACGGACTGTGAACGGAGAGAAGCAGAAATGCTCCTACACCACCACCATAATTACTATTCGGACAGTGATTCCGAGTAGTCCGTTCCTATCGAATCAATGTCCAAGGGTTTTCTTTTGTAATTTTGTTTCCCTTATAAAAAATCATAATGCTGTGTGACGAAGGGCCCAGTTCATGACTGGCAGCCGCGTTTTAACAGGGAGCCCTTCACAGACAACTTTAACACGCGCAACGTAGTTGGGCGCACATGGCTAGTAGATTCTATAATTTTGCTTGGCACAGAAGTAAGACTTATTGGTCTGTAGTTACCAGGATCCATTTTGATGATTGGAATCACATTTGCAACTTTTCAGTCGTCCAATACTTCTCCTTTCTCAAGTGACTGCTCATATATGCCTCATAATGGTTTATAAATGACACATTTCACTTCTTTCAATACAGTTAATAAAAACTCAAGTCTGGGGATTTTATTAGGCTTGAACATATCAAGGGCTTGAAGCACATCTGACCTCTTCCGTCTTAAAATCTAGGAATAGAAGTTTGAAATACAAAACCAGACGCTTTCTCAATGGGAATTGTTTGTGCACCATGCAGTCCCTACATTGATGGATTGAAGGCCAGTTGTCCACAGGGCCGCCATCGTCTAATTATTCCACGTGAAGCCGGTAAACCATGAGGACTGATTGAAATCATTTATGTTAGATATAATGCCCAGTGGGGGCTCAGTGGTATCGCGGCCTCAGAACCCCTGCAGATTTTGCTTTTTCTCCAGCCTTCTGGAGTTTTGTTTTGGTTTTTTCTGTGCTCCTGGTCATTGGACCTTACTTTATTCTTTGTTATTTAGTATTGTCTTATTTTTATATTTTCATTTTTATAAACTTTTCTTTTTCATCTTGTAAAGCACTTTGAGTTACATTGTTTGTAAGAAAATCTTCTTCTTCTTCTTCTTCTTTTGGCTGCTTCCGTTAGGTGTTGCCACAGCGGATCATCTTCTTCCATACCTTTCTGTCCTCTGCATCTCGTTCTGTTACACCAATCCACCTGTATGTCCTCTCTCAAGCACATCCATAAACCTTCTCTTAGGCCTTCCTCTTTTTCTCCTGCCTGGCAGCTCTATCCTATAGCATTCTTCTCCCAATATACCACAACATCTCTCTGCTGCACATGTCCAAACTAATGCAATCTCACCTCTCTGACTTTGTTCTCCAACCGTCCCAACTTAAGCTGACACTCTACTGTACTCATTTCTAATCCTGTCCACCTCGTCACACCCAGTGCAAATCTTAGCATCTTTAACTCTGCCACCTCCAGCTCTGTCTCCTGCTTTCTGGTCAGTGCCACCGTCTCCAGCCCATATAACATAGCTGGTCTCACTACCGTCCTGTAGACCCTTCCCTTTCACTCTTGCTGATATTTGTCTGTCACAATTCACTCCTGACACTCTTCTCCACCCATTCCACCCTGCCTGCACACTCTTTTCCACCTCTTTTCCACAATCCCCATTACTCTGTACTGTTGATCCCAAGTATTTAAACTCATCCACCTTCGCCAACTCTACTCCTTGCATCCTCACCATTCACTGACCTCCATCTTGTTTACACACATGTATTCTGTCTTGTTCCTACTGGCCTTCATTCCTCTCCTCTCTAGAGCATATCTCCACCTCTCCAGGGTCTCCTTAACCTGCTCCCTACTGTCTCAACAGATCACAATGTCATCAGCAAAACATCATAGTCCACGTGGACCTCCTGTCTGATCTCGTCTGTCAACCTGTCCATACACCATTGCAAATTAAGAAAGGACTCAGAGCCGATCCCTGATGTAATCCCACCTCCAAACGTGAATGCATCCCTTCACTCCTACTGCAGACCTCACCACAGTCACACTTCCCCTCATACATATCCTGTACAACTCTTACGTACTTCTCTGCCACTCCCGACTTCCTCATACAAATACCACCACCCTGTCATATGCTTTCTACAGGTCCACAAAGACGCAATGTAACCTCCTTCTGGCCTTCTCTATACTTCTCCATCAACACCCTCAGAGCAAAACATCTCCACTCATTAGGCATCCTCTCACTTTCCAAGATTCTATTAAACAATCTGGTTAAAAACTCCACTGCCATCTCTCCTAAACACCTCCATGCTTCACAGGTATGTCATCTGGACCATTCTTCATCCTCTTCATAGATGTCCTTACTACTCTTTGCTCTAATCCATTGCACTTCCTGATTCACTATCTTCACATCATCCAACCTCTTCTCTCTCTCATTCTCTTCATTCATAAGCCTCTCAAAGTACTCTTTCCATCTGCTCAACACACTCTCCTCTCTTGTGAGTACGTTTCCATCTTTATCCTTTATTACCCTCACCTGTTGCACATCTTTCCTACCCTCAGTCCCTCTGTCTAGCCAATTGGTACAGGTCATTTTCTCCCTCTTTAGTGTCCAACCTCTCATACAACTCATCATACACCTTTTTCTTTAGCCTTCACCCACCTCTCTCTTCACCTTGTGCCTTATCTCTTTGTAGTCTTGTCTACTTTCTGCATCTCTCTGACTTCCCACTTCTTCTTTCCCATCCTCTTCCTCTGTATACTCTCCTGTATTTCCTCATTCCACCACCAGGTTTCCTTTTCCTCCTTCCTCTTTCCAGATGTCATGCCCAAGCACCCTTCTTGCTGCCACCCTTACTACATCTACTGTAGTTTCCCAACTGTCTGGTAATTCTTCCTACCACCCAGTGCCTGTCTCACCTTCTCCCTAAACTCAACCTTGCAGTCTTCCTTTTTCACGCTTCCACCATTTGATCCTTGCTCTGCCCTTACTCTCTTCCTCTTCTTGATCTCCACGTCATCCCACAGACCAACCATCCTATGCTGCTTAACTACACTTTCCCCTGCCACTACTTTGCAGTCTTCAATCTCCTTCAGATTGACTCTTCTGCATAGGATGTAATCTACCTGTGTGTATCTTCCTCCACTCCTTGTACGTAACCCTATGTTCCTCCCTCTTCTTAAAATACGTATTCACAAGCATGTCCATCCTTTTGGAAAAATCCACTGTCCTCTGACCTTCTTCATTCCTCTCCTTGACACCATACCTACCCCATCACCTCCTCGTCTCCTCTGCTCCCTTCACCAACATGTCCATTGAAATCCGCTCCAATCACCCCTTTCTGTCCCTTGGGTTACACTGTTCATTGCTTCATCCAACTCACTCCAAAAAATTTCTTTCTTATCCATTGCACACCCAACTTGCGGGGCATATGCACTAACAACATTCATCATCACGCCTCCAATTTCCAACTTCATAATCATTACTCTGTCTGATACACTCTTCACCTCCAAAACACTCTTGACATACTGTTCCTTCAGAATAACCCCGTACCCCATTTCTCCTCCCATCCACACCATGACAGAACAAATTGAATCCACCTCCCAATCCCCCTGGCCTTACTCCCCTTCCATTTAGTCTCTTGTACGCCACAATATATCAACCTTCCTTCTCTCCATCATATCGGCTAACTCTCTCCGCTTACCAGTCATACTGCCACATTCAAAGTTCCTACCCTCAATTCCACTCTCTTTACCTTCCTCCTCTCCTCCTGCCTCCGGATACGTCTCCCCCCCTCTTCTTCTCCTTTCTTTTCTTCTTCTTCGGCCAACAGTAGGCCCAATTTCCGCCAGCACCCCTGTTGACTAACAGTACTGGTGGCGGTCGTTGTTAACCCGGGGCTCGACTGATCCGGTATGGAAATTTGTATTGTTGTCCGCATATTGATTTGGCAAATTTTACACTGGATGCCCTTCCTGATGTAACCCTCCCCATTTATCTGGGCTTGGGGACCGGCATGAAGAATTACACCTGGTTTGTGCATCCCGTGGCTGGGTTACCATTTGAAAGAAAATGTGCTATAGAAATAAATGTTGTTGTTGTTGTGCATTATGAAAACTACATCTTAAAATGATATAACAAAAAGCATACATTTATGCATATATGTGTGTACTGTAGGTATGTATACCAGTACTCCCCACAATCCTGAACTGGATTAAACACAGTTGAGAATGACATGTGATATCCTTGTGCAGAACATAAGCAGCTAGTAATGGAAATAAAGCCAAAAGTGTTAATGACACAGACATGCAATATGGCCACAAGTCTATTACAGAATCAAATCATGAATTTTCTGCAGTTTTTAATACATTTTTTGTAAAATCCATGTGCATTTCAGGAGCCAAACATACCTCTACCATTTTTATGTACAAGTGTGCTCAACAAGATAATCATGTAGAGGAGATATTGTGTATAAAGTACTTTAGCCAAATTAAGAAACGTCCATCTTCAGCTCCCAATGTCCTTAAAACAGATACAGTGCACTTGTGAGTCTTTATCTTCTAGAGCACCCTTATGTATTTTTGGCCATATGCTTTACTAGACGCCATAGTGCCCATCAAAGACATGTAATAGAATAATTTAAGAATATTTGCTATCTCTTGCCTCACGTGAATCTAAATTGCCTTTCCTTGGTAACTGCATGTGTTCGAACCTCTCTTCACTGTTGCTCCTTTCTCTCAACTGTGTTCCCATAAAGCCAACTTCTCAGACTCTGTCGTTATTTTTGAGACGCCTTTCTCACCTTCTGCCTAGTTTTACATTTGCCGTCTTTGAAAGCGACTCTGTCAGTGTACACGTTTACTCACCAATCGGATTGCTCTGAGAGACCGTACACACACATGTTAGTGCTTTATTATGTAGTAGATGTGTACTTGAATGTCTACAAAAGGGAAATTAAATGAAATGTATTAGTAGTAGTAGGTCTTAGTGCTTTATTATGTTGTAGATTTAATGAGTATAACAGCATTAGTTTGTGTTAAGAAAACTGGTGGATGCATTTCTGAGATGGAGAGTGTTCCTGCCTTGTGCCCTTTGCTTACTGGGATAGACTGCAGTAACTCATGACCCCAGACAGGATAAAGTGGGTAGAGAAAATGGACAATGAATGAATGGATGGATGGAAGGTGTAATTTGTCTGGCAAATCTTGTTATGTAACTGAAATGGAGACTAAAAAGAGGTAATTTACAATGATAAGAAAACATTTGTTGGACACCATTATCAATGGCTTTTATTCAAGCTTACTTTTATTGTTGTGTGCATGTCTCCCACAGACTAGTGAGAGTATAATGGAACAAACAAAAGATAATGAATACATAATACACATATTAAATAAAAAATTAGATAACAGAGCACAGTGGAAACATTTCTAAAACAGACACTAACTCGGTCGTCAAAATTAAGCTGTTTTCAGGCATGTAGTACGAGCACATCCCATGGACAGGTACAACTCTTGATTTGATTTAGCCCTTGTTTTTAAAAACTAATCAGCAGCTTTAGGCTAAATCTATTTGCAGGGTCACATTTTTTGCGTGTAACTAAGGCACGATGAAGTTATGTCTTTACTAGAATCAATTAATTTCCTTCTGTTTGCTGCATGTTGATGTATCCATTAGGAGGATTCACTAAGGATGTAGAAAGCACCTTGTGTGAAAATTTGCTAGAAATCATTTATCCTTTTGAGTACGTGTATTATTGTCAAACAAAGAACCCTGAGGGTGTAGCAGTTGGTGTGGTGTAAACTGAAGGATCGGGGTGAGGAAACTGGGGAAAAGAAGGTGAACCTGTGGGCAGTAGGAGCAGAGGAAGATCATTAGTTTTAATAAACCAAGTGGGAATTGAAATTAGTGCATTTAATAGTACTCAATATACAGTATATGCTGTGTGTGTATATATAAACTTAAGTTTGAGCATATGAAAATGTTTTATTTTCATATAACAATTGAAGTTGGTATTTAGCCAGGTATACACACCCTGGCTAAATACCAACTTCAATTGCCCCACCTTATTATTACACCCCCCCCCCCCCCCTTCCTCTTTAGTTATATATTGACTTTGATTCCTGTACGTCTAATCATTTTCCTCTGATGATGGAGTTGAAAGCTTAGGAATGAAAAGCTATTTTAAGATACGTGACTCATCTTTTCCCTTTGTGGATGTCTAGCTACAAATATGCAAACCATTTCACAGACCTCTACTTCTATATACTGTGTGTGTATGTATTGATATGAAAATGATCAACCTATAGAGGGCTGAATTCAAAGACACCCTGAAAATCAAAGTGAAAAAATGATGCGGCAGGCAGGCTAGTCCATTTTACCGAAATTTCTTTGTAGCAACTCCAGATTGTACTCCGTAGTTTGTATGGCCCCCATGTGCTTGTATGTATGCCTTACATGTATGTTTAGGGTGGCATGCTGCTAATGAGACAACGGATGGTGTCCTGGGGGATCTCCTCCCAGATCTGGACCAGGGCATCACTGAGCTCCTGGACAATCTGAGGTGCAACCTGGTGGCATTGGATAGAGCGAAACATAATGTCACACCCAGAGGTGTTCTATTGGATTGAGGTCAGGCAAGTGAGCGTGGGGGCCAGTCAATGGTATCAATTCCTTCATCCTCCAGGAACTGCCTGCATACTCTCGCCACATGAGGCCGTGCATTGTCCTGTACCAGGAGTAACCTAGGACCCACTACACCAGTGTAGGGTCTGACAGTGGGTCCAAGGATTTATTCCCAAGGTGCCGTTGTCTAGTCTATAGAGGTCTGTGCGTCCCTCCATGGATATGCCTCCTCAGACCATCACTGACCCACCACCAAACTGGTCATGCTGAATGATGTTACAGGCAGCGTAACGTTCTCCACGGCTTTTCCAGACTCTTTCACGTCTGTCACATGTGCTCAGGGTGAACCTGCTCTCATCTGTGAAAAGCACAGGTCGCCAGTGGTGGACCTGCCAATTCTGGTATTCTATGGCAAATGCCAATCGAGCTCCACAGTGCCGGGCAGTGAGTGCAGGGCCCACTAGAGGATGTCGGGCCCTCGGGCCACCCTCATGAAGTCTGTTTCCAATTGTTTGGTCAGAGACATTCACACCACTGGCCTGCTGGATGTCATTTTGTAGGCTCTGGCAGTGCTCATCATGTTCCTCCTTGCCCAAAGGAGCAGATAACTGGTCCTGCTGGAGGGTTAAGGACCTTCTATGGCCCTGTCCAGCTCTCCTAGAGTAACTGCCTGTCTCCTAGAATCTCCTCCATTCCCTTGAGACTATGATGGGAGACACAAGTGTTCCTTTAATTTTATATATAATATACTCCTATCTATCTATCTATCTATCTATCTATCTATCTATCTATCTATCTATCTATCTATCTATCTATCTATCTATCTATCTATCTATCTATCTATCTATCTATCTATCTATCTATCTATCTATCTATCTATCTATCTATCTATCTATCTATCTATACAGGGTGTATATATATATATATATATATATATATATATATATATATATATATATATGCACACGTATGCATATGTTACATTTTTAATTCAGTATTTATTTTCATACGTTCAAACTTACATGCAAAATTTAAATTCTAAATTTCTGGTATTAAGGCTGGTATTAAGCCAAGGTGTGTTTTGCAGTAGCCTTTACACTAAAAAATGTGTTTTTCTGCACATGTAAGGGAGTACTGAAGTTTTTGGATTAAATAATTACTCTGATATACTAAGTAAATTTGTGTGCGGAAGACTTTTTATTTATTTGTAATGCACTGTTCAGTTTTTATTTCTATAGATTATAACCACTAGGGGGTGCCAACTGAGTCTGAAACTGCAGATGCAATAATGCTGAACATGATTCTGGGTTTAAATAAAATATATTTCTTTATAAATAAGACATATTTATTTAACCAATGCACCTTCTCAATGAACACCCATGCAAAGGTCAGTCACATATACAAAATACAGTTAATTTCTTCTTCCTTCATTCTCCTAAGAGTGTTGCCCACTGCCTTCAGACTCTGACTTCCCTTTGTGAGGCTCCTATAAAGCTGGACTCGGTAATGCTTCCAGTGCCACAATGTGTCCTCTTGGAGGTACCTCTGGGTCATTTGGAAACCAGGGCGATCCTCCCAGACAGCGCCCTCTAATGGCACCCTGGGGCCTCATGCATAATGCTGTGCGTAGAATTCACACTAAAACATGGTATACGGACAAAGTGGAAATGTGCGTACGCACAAAAAAATCCAGATGCATAAATCTGTGCGAACTTCCACGTTCTTCCGCTCCATAAATCCTGGTCAGTTTGAAAAGTAACACACGCGCCTGCCGCCACTCCCCAACTCCACCCAGAATTATGCCTCTTTGAATATGACAATTAATACAAATAACCCTTAAGCTCAGCGTTCTGTAAAAAGACAATGGCAAAAGCACGAGAGAAAATAGAAGAATTTCAGCGAATACCAAGTGGAGGCAAGGAAAAATGTACTATTTGTTGGTTTAAACAGTGGTATAAACAACAAAAGGAAATTGATCGAGTGACCCAGAGTGCCGGAGAAACTTGAAAGCTCAAGTTCACAAAGTCACACAGTACCTGAAATAAAAAAGAAGATGTCAGATATCAAAGTCGCCGTGAAAAGGTGAGTCATAGCCCACCGTCTGAGTGTCATCTGAAAGCTTATTAGGGTACAGAGAAAAAAAAAATAGGAACACAGTGGGGAAAAAGCTTGAAATGTCAACTTTAATCTTGAAATTTCAACTTTAGTCACTTAGCTTATTTTGTCATTAAAATAGAACATCATAAACGTCATCTTTAAATTGTTTAATTTACTAGTTTCTCAAATACCATTGTATCTAAAGTAGCACGTTAAATGCTTTGTTTTTGTATTTGATCTTCTATGTGTGTGAATCACTATGTGCTTCTTAAATGGGCTTTCTCTATCTCTGACAGGACAAAGAATCCATTACATTCTTAATATTACAGCTCTCTGAATAATTAAAATACTGAGATGTATACTTGATATAATTTTCATGATGATAGGAATTAAAGCATGTTATTAAACACGGTGGCACAGTGAAAGTAATGAGCTGGCACCCTGTCCATAGATTGTTCCTGCATCCTGCAAGATGCTTGCTGTGCCGTGCGTGACCTTTGATGAAATAATTTATTGCAACAGTACTGTCTGTTTCAAACGTACAAACCCCCAATTCCTGTCCTTCCTTTCCTTTCTCCAAATACCCAATCGCCACACAATCAGCTCTGTAATAGATGTTAAGCCATCTGTTAGCTTAGAACGTTGAATCTTCAAAACTTTTAAGGAACATTGAAATATCTTCGTAGTACATGTTTAATTATTCTATCCATCTATCCTTCCAGTGTCGTGCCAGCCCCAGCTAGAGTACAGCGCGAGGCAGGAACAATCCCTGAACTAGCTAGCGCTGTGACACCATGTCCTCACATGTTTAATTATTAACAATATAGATTATTTAAATGATGTTAACATTTTATCTGTATAATGTAATAAACATATTTTGCTGCATTTCATCTTAAAAATATTGTCATCATATGTAAATACGCACTTTATAAAGTGGCTCAGGTTGTGCAATTTTATAACTGTAGTGCAAGTTTACAGTGAGATAATTGTACTTATAAGTACAAACAGTTCTACAAGGAGCACTTGATGGACTGATTGAGTGTGTTTATAGTTCACACTAGATACAGTGGGATAAATACTCTGATTGGTCCGGTGAGAGTAACAACGCTAAAGCAGCTATGGTATTTGGAATAGTTTGGCCAGTCCGTGGACCATTATATTGTTACAGGTTAATTACAATCAGATGCCTTAAACTAATAAACAATATGCCGTTAATTTCAGTGTATTTGATAAAGCCATGTCAGGAATGTGGATCTAAAAAAGAAAGGGAAACCACACTTGAACAAAAGCACTGCTTTGATGCTGGGTACTGCCAGTTTGCAAAACTGAGCGGAGAACTTGTGTATGCCAAGCATTTAGCTGACATGAAAATGTGCGTTGCTTTACGTCAAGTTTAGGTTTTATACATCGCGATTTGAGCCTGGAAACGGGAGTATGCAACATTTTTGTGCATATGCACCGTTTATACATGAGGCCTCTGAGCTTCAATTCTCATGTACCCCTGTAGATAACCAAACTGGGATGCCATGGGGGGACCAATACCACCTGTCATATGGGGGATAGAATTGCTTCAGGCCTGTGACTTCCATGAGTCTATCAATTGTATTACTCCAGGTGGGCAAAGGACCATTTCCACGTCCAGCCGGCTTGCTTGACTGTCTTTCCATTCTGGCCTTCCTTCCAGGCAGGAAATTATCTTCCATCCTGGCTGGCATTCCCATATTTCTGTTTACCCCTCAGAAAAATGAGCCAAAACATTTTTTTCAACAAGAAAACATGTTAATATTTGTAACAGATACATGTAAATTCCAGAGAGAGTGTCCACTGCTGTACTGGTGCAGGTTTAGCACACGTCCTTTGTATGGTGGCTTTTGAACAGTCACCAACGCACAGCCTGTTGTCACAATTGGGACATTACAAGCACACAAAATAGATATGAAAGGAACTACTTTATGTATTACATAAAGTTTCTGCAACTCTCCTGCATCATATATACCAGGGGGACAAGGGTGGGAAACCCAGTATGTCCCCCTGGATGCTAAATGGCAGCCTCCGTGGGTTACAGTGGTGCCTCGGACTCCCCCAGGGCTTCATGGGAGTTGGAGTTCTGTGCAGCCCTGTTGGGTTCCGCAGGCACCGCCAGGGGGTGCTGCAGCAGGAGCTGCTGGCCCCTTTAGGGCGTTGGTTTCGCCACACCCGAAAGTGCAGCCGGGTGTCGGCAATCAAGCACCTGGAGCACTTCTGGGTACCCAATAAAAGGACCCAGCGACCACCACTCAGCGGCCAGAAACAGGAGAAAGAGGACGAGGTTGCCAGGGAGGAGTGGTGGAGGAAGAGAAAGTGTATTGACTTGTGGTGATTTGCTTGAATACTGTGCTTGGGACTGTGTTGTGGCTGGAGGGATTACGGGGAAGACGTGCCCTCCAGCTGAAGAAAAATAAACAGTTTATTTGTTTTACACGTGCCTCCATGTCAATCTGTGTTGGGTCGGGCGCAATATAGCACCTTTTCTTACAAAAGGTAGGTAGGAAAGACACTGTATAAGATAGATATATACATAATAAAAATCAAAATGATGCATAGATCTATATTGAGGGCACTATGTAACAGATATAAAAGGAACTACTGTATATAGTAGGTAGGTAGGTAGGAAAGATACTGTATAAGTTACAAACTATTAAATTGATTGATAGATATGAAAAGCATGATATAATAGACAGACATTCTGTAGAGAGACAACAAATAGAGGAAGAGTAATGAAAGGTATACTCAGACAGGCACACAGATAGATCCATTGATCAATCAGCATATGTTTGCTTACATTCTAAACAGTAATCTACCAAACCTGTAGGGAGATTGTTGCTATTTTTCATGATACATTTTGGAATGGTATTATTTTGACAGTATGTTGTCTGGTATTATTTTATTATACATTTTATTAATATTTTGCCATACTACTTTCCATGAAAGGCATTATATACATTAAAGGCTGATTTTGCAGCTTCCTTTTAGGACTGTTTCTGATTCGTTGTGACTGTGGCCTCAGATTCTCAAATCCATACAGAGATGGCAGTTATAAATTCAGAAGTCCTGGTTACATATTAGGAGTTGTGGGAAGATGAGTTTTAGTGTCATGGTAAGCTGCTGGCGTTTCAAGTCATCTTTGTTGTCAGTTACAAAGTGGGGCTCTGATGGTGCTCCTTCAAATCGTTATAATACAACATGAAATTGTAAAACGGATAAAATAATATTAATTTGGAGAGGTGTTACTTTACAGAGAGCTGTTCACAGTGTCATTCATATCAAAGAGATTTGCATAATAAAATAAATGTCGGTTGGAGTGTGCTTTTCTTTTTTTTTGTGTGCTACAAAGGGAGCTGCCTTGCCAGGTGGATTAACCCTGTTGCCCTGACAAGCTGTTCTGCTTGTTTGATCGAATTTGAAAATGACATACTAGCCTGTTTACCTGCACAAAAGCCATCAAATGGAAAACTTAACTTTTTAAGTACTGTTAAAGCAAAAAAAAAAAAAACTCCTGACATGACTGTGAAACTGTAGAAATTATAATCAGGTTGTAAGAGCTGCTGAGTTTTGACATTGAAAATACGCAGCGACAGCCATACAAAGAGAAGGCCAATGATGCTGAAGTAAGAGAGGAGCTTAACACTGACTTTCTTCTGCCAGACAATAACCCCTCAGCTAGCTCCATTGTACTGATCTCCTCTTCATTTCACCATCGAAACTTCAATTTGTACAAAAAGCCTTAAGACTTACCTAATATATCCACTTTGAAGAAGCAAAGGTTTCAAATTAAGAAAACGTGACTTTAATGTTTCTCTGGCAACAAAAGTAAATTGGAAGTAATAAAATTTATCTCCGCTTTTTGGTCCCCTTTCCTTGTGGAGAGGATGTGTTTCTTTCTCCCCTGTCTGCCCACAGAGGGTGTCTTGGATGGAGTTATGATAACCCCCCAGCCCCTTCATCAAGCTTTCTTCTTCTTAATATCCTGCTTTTGCTTCTGCCATGTTCTGCCATGGCTTGTAACGACAGACAGATACATACTCAATTTATATGATTCTTTTTTCCTAAACAGTTCCTACTTTCCATCCATTATATTTTGTGTTATTTTACATAGCCTACATTCATGCAGAGTGGCAGACCCATAGGAATGGAAAATCAAAAAAGAGATCCCCTTAATACAGTGGAACCTCAGGTCACGAACGTCTCGGACCATGTACAAATCGGGTTACGACCAAAAAGTTCGCCAAACTTTTACATCTGTTCACGACCACACACTTGGGTGACGAACAAGCCAGTTTCCCTTCTGGTTCGTACGCGCCGATGATTTCCACACTTGTTCAGTCTCTCCCTGTGCAGCGAGAGAGAGGCCAAGCAGGGGTGTTTTGGCCAACACTTGGTGGGGCAGAAGGAAGCGGTCGCTCCAGCTGAGCGATCAAGGAGCTGGAGTGACCAGAAGAAGTAAATAAACATTTAGTTTACTATTACACTGTGCATTCTATGGTATAATTAACTATTTTTGTGCTTAAAAATCTTTAAAAAAAATACATATTTACATACAGCTTGTACGGTCCGGAACGGATTAATTGTATATACATACAATCCTATGGGGGGAAATTACTTTGGGTCACAACCAAATCGGGTTGCGACCAGAGTTTTGGAACGAATTTTGGTCGTGACCCGAAGTTCCACTGTATCTTTGTTTCTCGTAGACAACAATGACATCAGAAAGAAATACAATGAAGACATGTTCATTTGTCGCTTGCTTCTCAGATTTTTCCCCTGACAAAAAGTACCCTGGTATTCTCACAAGGGTCTTCTCTTGAGTTTCAGCAAAGTCACACAACAGGCTCAGGTCTTCCAAGGTCTTGACATTTTTTTTTTTTTTGCATTTTGAAAGTATTTGCATCGTGTGCTCAGTAATATACAGTGAAATGTATGGACAGTAAAAAACACTTTGATTACAAAACTATAGTCCTTGCTTCTGAATAATACTACTAGTTGCTCTAATTTATATTACTGTGCCCCAGTTAGATCCTACTCATTCTGGAAGAAAAGGCAGGTATGTGGCATGGTGGTTAAGACTTTGGACATGAAACCCTGAAGTTGTGAGTTCAGATCCCACTGCTGACACCAATGCGTGACCCTGAGCAAGTCACTTCACCGGCTTGTGCTCCAATTAGCAAAACAAAAATGTAACTGAGCGTATCTCGAAAGTTGTAAGACACCTGGATAAAGGCTTTAGTGCAATAATAAATAAAAATATGAAGTCTTGAAAGAGATTTCACAAAACATACCATGCATTTCAACTTCAGCTCCTTTTACTTCAGTTGTATCTCATGGCTCCTTTTTGTCTTAAGCTGTTTCTTCTAAGGAATTTTAGGAGAAACATCTGTGACAAATTTAATTCATAAATGAAACATAAAGGAGAATCTTTTAAGTTTTATGAGTCATCAAAGAGTATCCTTTGAACAGTAAAGTTTTCCAATGTTCTGTACTAATTTATAATTTTAAAAACTTCATAATCTCTTTTGCTTATACTGAAAAGCTTTAGCTCCTGCAGTCTCTCCTTATAGCTCCTACCTCTCAGCTGAGCCATCTTGACAGCACATTAGGTCCCCAGGAAAAGTAGTGCGGTGGGGCCCAAGTTTTGATAAGTCTGAGAAATAAAATTTTCCTATGGGAGACTTGTGATGAACAGGGTATGTAAGATTATCATTGTACTTTATGCACATAATAGTAAATCTGAACTAAACCCTTAGATTTTTAAGAGAGCAAGCCACCGGCACATCACATTTTTCACGGCATACTGTGCATATGTCAGTCAGTATCCAACCTGCTAAATCCTAACACAGGGTGACGGGGGGTCTGCTGGAGCCAATCCCAGCCAACACAGGGCGCAAGGCAAGAACAAATCCCTGGGCAGCACGGCACACACACCCACACTCCAAGCACACACACACCAAGCACATACTAGGGATTTAGGATCGCCAGTGCGCCTAACCTGCATGTCTTTGGACTGTAGGAGGAAACCCACGCAGACATGGGGAGAACATGCATACTCCATGCAGGGAGGACCCAGTAAGCGAACGCAGGTCTCCTTACTGCAAGGCAGCATGCCGCCCGACTGTACAAATCCACAATTAAAAAATATTCAGAAAATGAAGAAGGCAGAGCTTGCGATTGGATAACCAAGATGAACTAGATCGAATTGCCTCAAACCGATTATCAAATATTTTAACACATGAGGTGTCACTTCTGCAGAGGATATGGTGATAAAAGAATTAAGGACAAGGTTTCTGAGGGAGTAAACTCACTGACACACTAGCACCAATCAACCCGTAAATACACTGCAAGAAAATGCAAACTCCATGCAGAACCTGTGGCTCTGCATGACCACCCTGTCTATGCTAAACATCTGTACTAAGCTTAATAAACTTCAGCCTGACTTAAACTAAACATATGCATGTCGTCTGTTCAGTTCTTGTCAGAAATTGCACATTACACTTGTGCTCAATCTTTCTCTTGCTAGACCACCGAAGTACACACATGCATTAGCTTGTGGCAGCAGGCAATATCTTTTCAAAATAATGAAATAAGCTTACATATAGTGAAAGAATATGAGCGATGGTGTGGCTTTTTTCAGTTGGTATTGTCTAGTTGTCTACAGACCAGAGACAGTAATTCACATCTAGGCATCAATGTTCAAAATTGTTAATAAGGATTGTGAAAGAACTAAAAATGACACAGAAAGAGGTTTGGGGCAGCCGCCTGTATACTTGAATTAGGCTACCAAAAGTGAAGGTTGTGGTTCGATTTTATACAGACTTCAGTCCAAAAAACAAGAACAAACAGATAGGCAAACATGGCGGTTTTAGAGTCAGGTAGGGAAAGTGATGTCTTTAGGGCCGGAACTGGAAGTGACATCATCAGGCCTGAAATCGGAAGTGACGTCATCAAATCCAGGCGAAATTTCCTGTGGTTGGTCTGCCGATGAAAAAGAGAGAGGATCAGTGCACCTTGCCATTCCCTGGTCTGGCGTGGAACTACCTTCATTTGAGCCCTTTAGCTGCCTCCCATGAGCATGTGTGTGACAGGATGGTGGGGGATGACTTTCAGAGGTGAATCCATGTCTCCGGCACTTGAAAGTTTGTCGTGGAGGAAGACAAGCAGGCAAGTGGATGGCTGATATGCTCTTTACTTTTTTATGTTTTATAAACAACATGGATATGCTGCTTTGCAATATGTGTGCAATCTCAAGATGTGCATCAATACATGATAATGTTTTCGGCTTGAAAACTGGACGTATTTGGTATCTTTAACTGTTAATTTTTTGACACTGTGACTCAGTATCCATTACTTCCACTAAAAATGCAAGAGCAAGTTGGTTATTATTTTTTTAGTTTATAAAATATTCTTCACTTTAGAATGCAATTTCACGTGGCAAATTACTATATAGCATAATTTTGAAGAAATAATTAACTTTTTCTTCAACAAATTGATGATTTATTTGCACGATGGTCTGATTTCCTTACATTTTCTGCAACTTTGGTCCTAATATGATTGTTGACACCATGTGCTGCATTCACAGCATCTCAGAAATGGCTGCCATCCTGAGACTTTCATGCACTATGCTTCCTAGACTTTGCAGAAAATTGGGCAATAAACAAAGAAAGATTGAACTATCTGCAGTTCTCTGGGTGAAGACCCCTTTTAAATTGGAGGAATTGCAGAAGAATGGCCACCAATACTCAAATAAAAGTTCTTCCTGGCAGTGGTTTGCAGAAGAAGATTTCTAAAGTCACATCCGTACTTGACCACAAAATGGATGCAGAGCCACATCTTCCTAAACGCAGGTCACACACTGTGTGTGGGGTCCATGATTGGGGGGACAGAGGACTGTACTATAATGTAAAGTAACAACCTCCTCAATGGAGCGGAGCTCTGGAAGTCCCCATATTGACTCTATTGGGGTTATTTCTGTTTCATGAATCATCAAATTAATGTTGTTGACAGTTATGTGTTCTGATAATTTTCCATTAACGGGAAGAAAGAGATTGCTTTAAGTTAACACCAGTCATTAGCGCAGAAATGAAAAAAAAATAACATGAAGAAGCAGCTCTGTTGAGCTTACAGGTGTGTTTAGAAATCTAAATTTGTGTAACTTCTAGTAAGCTAGTGTGACGGCCGGCTGTGCCCCTTTTCCGGCCAGGAGGCCAATATACTGGAAGGACTGCCTCCCCTGGAGCGCTAGTTGGCAGCCCCCCTGAGTTGCAGCAGGGCCTCAGATTCCAGCAGGGCTCCATGGGAGCTGAAGTTTGGCACAGCCCTGTTGGGTTCTGTGTGGGCCGCCAGGGGGAGCTGCAGAGCCTTACTTTGGGTTTCCACTACACCTGGAACTACTTCCAGATAATGCTGATGGGTCATCTGAAGTACTCCCAGGTGCAGCATAAAAGGGGCCACCTTGCTTCACTCGAGAAGCCAGGGTCGGGAGGGAAAGAATGACATTTGCCTGAGGAAGAGTGGAAGCGGAAGAGACAGAACAGAAGAAGATAGAAAGACATTGCTGTGTGCTGTGTTTTGTGCTTTAGGCTGCACTATGCAGGTGGGAAACGTTTCCCACATCCAAAATAATTGTATGTTGTGCGGGACTTGTGCATTGTGTCTGTTGTGTCGGGTGTTTGGGGAGCTGGTGCACCCCCTGGTGTCCACACTAGATAACTTTACATCAATTGCCATTACACAAAACTAGCATTTTTCTGGACTAATGGAGTAGCATTACGTGGAATAGTTTTGATATTGAGTTACAGATATCTGATGTTACAGGACCTAGCTGACACAGTCTTGAGGATTATTTATTACCGCCATGTATGACCTTTACATGTAGTTAAAGGCTGCTAATATTAGTCAACATAGTAAGTGCTTTGAGTGTTTTTGCATTGAGAACACTTTCTGTAGCAGATGGTAGACAATTTGACATAAACAGCATGAATCCATGGGTCCATTCTGCCTTTTGTCAGTGGCACAAGCCAGTTGTATTAAGTTAATAGGGGGTGCAGAACATTTTCTTGCCGGGCATTAGCCTCCTTAATATGGATTGAGTGTCATCTCTGTGGCAGGTATCTGGAAGGTTTCCGGTTCAAATCTCTTGTGGCAGACCAAGGGCCCTGGCCGGGACGCCTCTTCAGTATATGGTCTGGGGGAACAGGCATGGACTGAACAGTACTTCCCCTGAGACGCTAGATGGTAACCCCCCTGGGTGGCAGTGGTGCCTCGGATTCCCTCAGGGCTCCATGGGAGATGACCCTGTTGGGATCTGGGGGGTGCCGCCAGGGTTCCTGTGGAGTTCCTGTGCAGTGGTTCCTGAGGCCATGTAGGCGGTTCTTCCGCCACACCTGGAATTGCAGCCATAAATGGGTCATCAAACACCTGGAGCACTTCCGGGTGGGATATAAAAGGAGCCAGCAGCCACCACTCCGAGAGCCAGAGTTGGGAGGAGAAGGGACTAAGCTTACCGGAGAGGAGTGGAGAAAAGCCAAGCAAAATGACACCTTTTATTGGCTAACTAAAAAGATTACAATATGCAAGCTTTCGAGGCAACTCAGGCCCCTTCTTCAGGCAAGATGTAATCAGATCTTTTAATTATGTCTTGCCTGAAGAAGGGGCCTGAGTTGCCTCGAAAGCTTGCATATTGTAATCTTTTTAGTTAGCCAATCAAAGGTGTCATTTTGCTTGGCTTTTCTCTACATTCATAATGGCTAACACGGTACAACACCCTAGTACTACGGAGAGGAGTGGTGAAGATAGAGAGAAAAGAAAGGAAAGTATTGTGTGCAGTGTTGTGCTTTGGACTGTGTTGTGGGCTTGTGGAAACAGGGAAGATGTTCCACACGAGCGAAGAAAGATAAAAGCATTTTAGTAGTGTGCCTCCTGTGTCTGTCTGTGTCGGGGTTAAGCGCTGGTATTGTGCCATCTACAGTCACACCCTTTAGTGCTAGAAGGGATCCTACTCTCTCTTCACCTGAAAATTGCTCCAGGGGTGCTGTATAATGGCTAACCCTGTACTCTGACCCCCAAAGGTCATGCAAAAAGACAATTTCAACTCGAGGATTAATAATGTATATCATCACCATTATTCAAACACCACCGCATATCCAAGGATTGTTTCTACTTCTCTTTGTGGCTACAGTGTGTCCTTTTTAAAATGAATATTATGTGAAGGACACGTCACCGCCAACTGCTCCTGTGAATATGACAGGGATTTGCACGGTTGCCAGATCTCCCTTTGGGATGAGTTAGAAAGGATGATTTGTAGCATGAATGTGTGGCTTGAAAAGTCTGCAGGAACTGTGTGATGCCATTTAGTCAGCATGTGCGAGTAACACTAAAGAATGTTTACAGGACCTTGTTGAATCCAAGTCACAAAGAATAGAATTGTTAGATTTTAACCTGATTGGCCACTTTGTTCGGTCTTCCTGTTTACAATGATAGATGCTGTAGGTAGTTGCACACTGTAAATACTGTAGAATGTTTTAGTAGCACTTTTAAGGCTTACATCTGTTACATTGAAGAAAGGAAGAAAAAAAAAAGCAATGAAGGAGGCGCTGGCTTAGTTTCAGCAGCACTGGGAAACCTTGGCTCTTTGTAACTTGTAAAGGAGCCACTGCTTCCAGGCCCTTCTATTTTAAGACAGGCCTGCATAATTGTTCAGCGTATTTTGCTCTCTCTCGTCCTCTCTGTCCCACTTACACAGGGAAGATTGCATTATTTCTGTCAGTACAGTCCATCTGCTAGGAGCGTATAAAAGTTAATGGTCTTTGCTCTGCTGCCAAGGAAGCTTTGTGCGAAAACAGGCCTACGGCTGTATTAGGAAGAACTTAAATCTCTAGCTGGTGTGCACATGTTTACTTTTATCTTCTTATAAATGTGTTTTGCTCACTCCTTTTGCCATCAGTGTAATTTTTGCTCCATGACTTTAAAAACATAGTGTGTTGCACAAGAGTGTAAATGTGCAGCCTATGATTTACTTCATGTACTGTACTATCACATAAATGCCCTCATTGCTGTTCTAGGGATATTTTGTGTTATTAATGTTTAGCTCAGTGTGACAGTACTCCGTCTGATGAGTGCTGTATGAAGTTTGATTGATTGAATAGCCTTTTTGAAATGACGCTGAGTTAATTAGTTTCCTGCTCACATAATGAACTCATAAGGGAGCCCTTGTGGTCACCAGTACATTTTATTGTGACCTCTGGAGTCCTGTTGCCCAGCTGACATACAATACAATACAATTTATATTTTTATAACAACAATATTTATTTCTGTAGCACATTTTCATACAAATGATGTAGCTCAAAGAGCTTTACAGGATGAAGATAGATAGATAGATAGATAGATAGATAGATAGATAGATAGATAGATAGATAGATAGATAGATAGATAGATAGATAGATAGATAGATAGATAGATAGATAGATAGATAGATAGATAGATACTTTATTAATCCCAAGGGGAAATTCACAAAAAAAAAGACAAAATATAAAAAGATAAAATCAGGCAATACTAATTAACATACGTAGAATAAAAGTAAAGTCTGGTGGCCAGGGAGGACAGAAAAAACAAAAAAAACTCCAGACGGCTGGAGACAAAAAATAAAATCTGCAGGGGTTCTGAGGCCACGAGACCACCCGGCCAGCCCCCTGCTAGGCATTCTACCTCAGATAAATGATCTCAATCAGTCCTCATGGTTTTCAGGCTTCACGTGGAAGAACTTGATGATGACCGTCATGTGGACTTCTGGCCTTTAATCCATCAATGTAAGGACCGCACGGTGATTTTGATCAGGTGGTTGTGGCGCAGATGGCCACCACAGAAAACCAGAAAAAGAACAGCAGAGAAATTAGGGGTTAGTACTGATTTCAGAGCCACCATGAATCCATCCATCCATCCATCCATTTTCCAACCCGCTGAATCCGAACACAGGGTCACGGGGGTCTGCTGGAGCCAATCCCAGCCAACACAGGGCACAAGGCAGGAACCAATCCTGGGCAGGGTGCCAACCCACCGCAGGACGCCACCATGAATGATAATGATAATTCAATGCATATACAGAATATCAGGGTTAAACTAAAATGAAGCTATGAGAAAGCTATGTTAAAATAATGCGTTTTTGGCAGTTTTTTTAAAGTGCTCCACTGTATTAGCCTGGCGAATTTGTATCAGTAAGCTATTCCAGATTTTAGGTTCATAACAGCAGAAGGCCGCCTCACCACTTCTTTTAAGATTAGCTCTTGGAATTCTAAGCAGAATAGCAGTATAGCCCAAAATCATCCAAGAATTACCCCAATGGGCTTTAACAGGCCCTGCCTTTTGACAGCCCCCCAGCCTTGACTTTCTAAGAAGACAAAGAAAAAAATGGAAGAAACCTTGGGAAAGGCAGTTAAAAGAGAGACCCCTTTCCAGGTAGGTTGGGGTGTGCAGTGGGTGTCAAAAAGAAGAGGGTCAATACAACACAATACACAGAACAGAACATAAGTAATCCTCAATACAGTATAATAGTAAAATAAAAATATTGCGGGTACGGAGCAGAATTTAACAGTAGATGATGTCACGTAATATGATTTGGATTGGCATGCTCCACAATGCTGCAGTATTCATTTTACTTGAGCAGGTAAGCCTGGAAGACAATGGACAAGTTTAGTGTGTTTCTGTGTGCTTTGTCGTGATACCAGGATGCAGGGCATTTGAAGTGATTATTAAAATGGTGCGAGTCTCTGGCTTCTCATGAGCTGCAGTATGTTTTCCAGGATACAGCTGGAGCACCAAGTATTAGAGGAAGTGTGTGAGGCTTAACAGACACTATACAGATGGGTTATAAAAAAATAATAATTTGAATGGGAAACTGGCACTTGTTTGCCAAACTGACGTCACTTTTCTCCCAGCACATTTCTCCTTAATTCACTTTTACTGTATGCTCCATATTTACATGTACTGCACGTACAATACAATACAGTTTATTTTTATTTAGCCCAAAATCACACAAGAAGTGCCACAATGGGCTGTAACAGCCCCTGCCTTTTGACAGCCCCCCAGCCATGACTCTCTAAGAAGACAAGGAAAAACTCCCAAGAAACCCTTGTAGGGAAAAAATGGAGGAAACCTAGGAAAGGCAGTTCAAAAAGAGACCCCTTTCTAGGTAGGTTGGGTGTACAGTGAGTGTCAAAAAGAAGGGGGTCAATACAATACAATACAATACAATACACAGAACAGAACAAATCCTCAATACAGTATAAAAAATAAAAAATGTACAAGTATGGAGCAGAATTTAACAGTAGATGATATCCCATAATACAATTTGGATTTGTTCAGAGTCCTGGAGACCTCGGCCATCAAGCTGCGTCTCCCTATTGGCCATTCCACAGCTGAGTTAGCACTGGACCAGCCAATCCGATGAAAGGACCCTCTACCTGATGATTCTTGTGATGCTCCATCAGAGATGACTTTACCTTAGGCAGGCAAAACAACTTGGCAGTTGGGCAGTGGCACATTTGAGTACCGAGAAGAGAAACCGAATAGGTGAGGGTTAGTAACAAATTACTAACGTAGAAAGTTTTTGCTGAATTTTATTTTTTAATAATGTCGCGTCTTTCCACTTTATGCACTCTCCTTTAGTTGTTTTGGAGAGAATCAGTCTTGTCTGACAGTCTTGAAAGGCCTCTGAATTTAACTGTCGGCTGCTCACGCTCGGACACTAGATCAGATTAGTAAGGTCAGTGAACCTACTCGTGTAATTCTGGACTTTCATTGCAATCCAGGCTGCTGAAATGGCATAAAAGAGTTACATTTCCTGGTAGCAATTAGTAATATACTTTTCATCTCCATTATTTTTGGATCCTACAGTATGTTTCATTAGCTCTGTTGAAGCCATAGTGAGTGGACTGGAATCCCAACTGGGATTGATAGTGGACACTTACCTGGCCAGGAGGCTTTTATAGAAGGAAAGTTTGCTTGAATGTGCATCCCGGCCAAGATGGCTCCTGTTCCCTTTTTTGAGTCAGCGTGAGGAAGTAACAGATGGACTGATAGAACATGGCATATGAAGAACTGTCTATCTCTCTGTACATTAGGTACCCCCAGTTTGGACACCTACAGGGCTACATGGGGTGGGTAGTTCAGGACCATGGCCTTGTTGGGTCCCTCAGGGACCACTGCCAGAAAAGGTCTTCACTACTCTATGGAGTGACATCCTGGCCTGGAAGTGCTTCCCTGTTGTAATTCTATGGCACCAGAAACACACTCCTGGGTCAAATATAAAAGAGGCCACCTCACCTCACTTGAGAGGTTGGAGTTGCTGGAGTAGATAAACTGGAGAAAAAGATGAATCATATTGTGGTTATTAGAAACTATATATAATAAAAACACTGATTTGAACCTGAGGCTGAGTTGGTACAATTGTGTCTGAGGTTTGGAGCTCAGTGGTGCCCTGTACTGACCACACCACCAATGGCAGAGCTCAGGATTGCTCAGTCTTTTGTCTTGGAGTGCCAGCCCCAGGCATTTAAATGTTTCATAGTACCACCATTTTTTAAATTCTTCAATTGTTAAGTACTGAACTCGTGTTAGGTAAAACTGAAGATGATATTTCTTCATCAGCTCCAAAATATTTTGTGTGTTGTAACAAGGTATTTCAGATAGTATTTGTGCATGTGTGTTTGTTTTAATTGTTATCACATACATCTGATTTTTAAAATTATTTTAATGTATGAGCAGAAATGTGGATTGATAAGTATAAAAATTAGCCTAAAATTTCTAGACTTAAAATTTACATAAACTATACAGTCCAGAACTTGAATTTCACATTGTGTCAGAGAGAGATTTCCCCCAGGAATCTGGCTGATTTTTATAGGCTTTGATTGATTTCAAAGTGAGGTTTACATAAAATAATATGATCATCGTGAACTACCAGATTTAGGACACTAGAACATTAGAAATGCTTTTGATAAGAACAGGCCATACAGCCCAACAAAGCAGCCCCAAACACTGACCCCTGATGGATATCACTCAACATTGGGCACTAACGCTCTTTGAATTCTATCATGTTGGTAAAATATGACCTCCCTCTTCTGAACCCATGATGACTGTCCCTTAAAACTCCTGTTATTGACATGTGCTGCTCAATCTTCTCTTTAATAATTCGTTCCTTTAATTTATGTGATGCACATTAAGCTCTTTGGTCTATAGTTGCTTAGATCCACCCAATCGCCCTATATATATATATATATATATATATATATACCATATGGGGACTGTACTACGCCCCGAACCCGGGCACAGACAGGCAGACCATAAAATTGAATATACAGCACACTTTTTATTTTCTTGCCTTTTAACAGCACAAAGTGCACAAATCAGGAACAAATAATGCTCATTCCTTTCTTCTTCTCTCTTTCTATTTGTTTGTTTGTTTGCCACCTCTACTCCTCCACGCAAGCTTTGTCCACCACCTCCCGACTCTGGCTCCTTGAACAGAGTGAGGTGGCCTCTTTATACTGCATTCGGAAATGCTCTAGGTGCTCTTTGGTCACCCGGGATTACACCAGGTGCATCGGATCCTCTTACGAGTGTGACGGAAGTACTGCAGTCCAGGGCTCCGCAACTGTCTAGGTGCCCCCTGGTGGTGGCCATAGGCCCCAACACGGTTGAGCTTCCAAGCTGCAAGCCCGTGGCCCCAATACAATCCAAGTTGCCCTCTTGTTTGGCGGATGACTGGGACCCTTGCCCAGCCGGGACTCCCCTGTGATGGAAGGTCCGGGGGAGAAGACATACTGTATTCGGGGCAACATCTCCCCTGGTCCTTCCATCACAGTGGTGTCACACACACAAATATATATATATATATATATATACCACTGCACAAAAATATTTAAAGGAACACTTTGAAAACACATCAGATCTCAATAGGAGAAAAAATCCTGCTGGCTATCTCTACTGATATGGACTGGTAATGTGTTAGGAATGAAAGGATGCCACATCGCTTGATGGAAATGAATATTATCAACCTACAGAGGGCTGAATTCAAAGACGGGAGCAGATACTGGTCAGTCCTGCTGATGGGTTAAGGACCTTCTACGAGGGGCCCTGTTCAGCTCTCCTAGAGTAACTGCCTGTCTCCTGGAATCTCCTCCATGCCCTTGAGACTGTGCTGGGAGACACAACAAACCTTCTGGCAATGCCACGTATTGATGTGCCATCCTAGAGAAGTTGGACTACCTGTGCAACCTCTGTACGGTCCAGGTATCACATGTGATAGACGGCCGGGGACCTTGCCGCACCGGGAGACATGGGGAAGCAGGGGACCGGGACAGGGGCAATTCCTTCCCCGCAGCCATGGAGCTTGGAAGCTAAAACCTGTGGGGACCCTTGGCCAGTGCCAAGGGGCGCCTGGATGGTTCCACAGCCACACCAGGAAGTGATGCAGGAACAAGAACCAGGTACACTCGGTGTGCTTCCAGGTGCCCATGCACCACAGGAAGGTCATCCGGGAGCACCCAGTGCATATCCAGGTGCATTATAAAAGGGTACACCTCACTCCATTCAGGGAGCTGGAGTCAGGAGGCAGATAAAGGAGCTTGCGAGAGAGGAGTGGAGGCGGCAGAAGAAGAAGAGAAGGAGAAATAAAAGTAAAGTAAAAGAACTGAGTTACTGTGTGCTGTGTTGTGTGTAGAAGAAAAGGAAAATAAAAGTGTGTGCTTTCGGACATTGTGTGCCCTGGTGCCTGTCTGTAGTTGAGCTGATCTTCCACACGCCTCATGCTACCAGTAGTGACACTGACCATAGCCAAATGTAAAACTAGTGAAAAAACAGATGAAGAGGGAAAAATGTCAGTGGCCTCCACCTGTTAAACCATTCATTCCTGTTTGGGGGGTCGTCTCATTGTTGCCCCTCTAGTGCACCAAAGCAGCTGAAACTGATTAACAAGCCCCTCTGCTACTTAACTGACCAGATCAACAGCCCAGAGGTTTCATTGACTTGATGCTATGCTCGGTTTAAAAAGTGTTCCTTTAATTTTTTTGAGCACTATATAAGGTCATATATGTACAGTATATATCCACATAGATGTGCCAAACACAACTACACTACACAGACCATTACTGTTGTTTGAGGAGGCAGTGCTGTCAGAGTCACAGTAGATGTCGGCATTGGGGACTAAATGTGCATCATTTTGATTTCCAATCCAGCTTCTTAACTTTTCAGCCACTCTCATTCCCAGAAGAACACAAATAACAAATTTGCCCCTAGCCGCACAGAGCAGCACTAAGCCCTCCTTTTCTTAAACGTTTATTAAAATGATTGTTATAGCCACAGCCCTCACAGTGAGACCTCTTTTAATAATTTTACTTCTATTTTACTTTTTCTAACATACCCATCTTGGTATCATCAGGGCTCTAATGTGCCATAATTGACCCTGTTTGTTTTGTACTTGTCACATGGCCATCATCCTTCCTCATTAAAGGATTCTGCGTTCGTCCTCTACTCTCTGGTGACAGTTTCATGCCAAGTTCAATTCTCTGCTATAGTAAAAGCTTTGTCTGCCGTACTTGCTTTCTAGTGAAATAATAGAATGATTTCATGGAATGGGCTTAAACCTCAAAATCCCTACGGAATGTAAAGAATATCCTTGTATGTGTGCGAGTGTATAGCATGTGAATGAAAATGCAGGCAAAGCAGACAAACAAACAGGACTCTTTCCAGATAGATTGATTTTACAGAAAACATAAAAGCAATCTCCAAGGTACTTTACAATGAATCTTGGTTTGCTCTTTCATTCACAGATGTTTCCGTCTTCAGGCTCTGTCACAGCGTGACTCCATACACTACAAAGCATTTTGTGGAAAAATCTAACTAAGATGCGCTGGAGCCAAGTAACATGCAACTGCCACCATCTCTTTAAATTTAAAGATATACAGCCTTAAGGTGAATGAAGAAGTGAAATTGTATCAACTTGGCGACAGGGGTGAGGGAGCCTACAAGAACCCACTACGAGTAGGCCAAAAATAAACCACAAAAGAGACACGTAAAGACAGCCAGATAAGTAAAAGGACATATTTAACCTCAAGACAGATCTTTGGCTGGTGAATGTTCATGGAGAAAGTTCTAGTGAGTGCAGTGGTGGGTATAGAAATTCCAGGTGGGAATCAAATTGGAAGATCATGTGATACAGTATGCATTATTGCATTAAACCACTTTTACACCTTTCATGTAAGCAGATGTTAACTCATTGATAGCATTTCAGCCTAAGGCATGAGTCCATTTCAAGTAATCAGCTTTTCCATATTAGTCAACAAGGAACACTGAAGCTGTTGAGGTTGGCCTTCCTACCCTCTAATGGCCAATATGAGCCCATGCATGTAATAATCAGTCTAGCTGTTGTGCAACTCAATAGTTTAACACCTAATGGAAACAACATTAACAGGTTTACTGCATCTTTGTGGACCATCTCACTTTGGTAAGAACATACAGTAAGAAATTGTACAAATCCGATTTAACCATTTAGTCTGTCAAAGTGGATTAGGTTTCCCACTGTCTTAGTTGTCTGAGTAAGTCAAGTTTATTGTCACGTGTATGTAGTACAATGAAAATCTTACTTGCATGTCTTCCTCTGAACAGTTGACAAAAGTAGAATACTACAAAAATTAAAATAAATGAATAAATAAAAAGTATTCATAGCATGCAACATACAGTGTATATACAATATTTGAGCTATGATTAACTGTTCAGCATCTTTACATTTTATGTATTGAAACTGTCCCTGAATCTGCTGGTGCGAGTACTAATGGCCTTATAGGTGTAAGATACTTGCAAGGAGTTTGACCTCACACTTAATCTGAGCAAGGACAGAGGTGATGGGCCAAGACAATGTGCAGTCGCCATCAATTAGCAATTTCAAGCTGCATGTCCCTTGACAATGATCATAACAAATGTATTTGAAAAGCAGCCACCGCCACCACCTTCTCTGGTTTATATAAGAGAGCCTGGAGCAACAGCAAACTGTCTGAGCACACCAAAGTCAAAGTGTAGGGTGCATAGTGTGGGTGTGTGTATATATAATTATTTATCTATGTTTATGTGTTTATCTATCTATCTATCTATCTATCTATCTATCTATCTATCTATCTATCTATCTATCTATCTATCTATCTATCTATCTATCTATCTATCTATCTATCTATCTATCTATCTATCTATCTATCTATCTATCTATCTATCTATCTATCTATCTATCTATCGTTCGTATATAATTCACTAAGTCCATGGCAAGCAAGACACACGCAAGACAGAGCCCCGCCCACCAACAATACACTAAGCAGCCGACCATAGCACGCAAGACAGAGACCATGGGATACGCACGACAGAGCCCCGCCCGCCAACTGTAACCCTCCTCCTGAGTCCACCCTCACTCTCGAGGCATACACACTGCCTGCTCATGTGCCCACATGCAACACCTCACCAAACACCGCCTCAGTCGCTTTCATCTCTGCTATAGTCCACGTGCACCTCTGAGCCACGTTGACTTTGCATTGTTCTTTTCGGTTCTGGCTGCTTTTCTATATATAATCCACCAAGTCGCCCGACCATGAGATACACATGCATGCAGGACAGAGCCCCGCCCACCAACTCTAATCCTCCTCCCGAGTCATGGGATATGCATGACCACGTCCACCCTCGCAAACTGTTTTACACGCTACATACAGCGATTCCCATCCGCGACAAACATGCTTCTTCTTAGATGGTTCTGCAGGTACGGGGAAAACCTTTGTCTACAAAAACCTGATTCATACCATACTAAGAGCATAGTGTTTTTGTTGGCTTGCCCGCCTTCCCGCCCGCCTGACTGTTACCAGCATTCTCCGCAATGTACTGGAGTGTAAAACTATCACAGCTGCTACCTCACAAACTGTCCTTATTCCCTGGATTTCCCTGTATAATTCACTAAGCAGCCGACCATGGCACGCAAGACAGAGACCATGGGATACGCTAAAAGCAGCCGGAACCGAAAAGAACAATGAAAAGTCAACGTGGCTCAGAGATGCATGTGGACTGTAGCAGAGACGAAAGCGACTGAGACGGTGTTTGGTGAGGTGTTGCGTGCGGGCACATGAGCATGACGCGGGAGAAGGGTTAGAGTTGGCGGGTGGGGCTCTGTCGTGCATATCCCGTTTTCAGTCACGGACAATTGTATGTTGCTCTCTCCAGAGTTCCATCCTTTCATTCACTCACAGTCGTATCCTCAAACCCACCCCATTTGGACAACTGTGTCTTTCAGGAAATGTTCACCCATCAATACATAATTATGCGGCGTATGCTACGCCGCAGGTTGGCTAGTTAATTATATAGTGCCTTATCTATTATATATTGCCTTATCTATCTATCTATCTATCTATCTATCTATCTATCTATCTATCTATCTATCTATCTATCTATCTATCTATCTATCTATCTATCTATCTATCTATCTATCTATCTATCGGGGGAGCCAGCCTATCCAGAGTTTTACCTCCCCCAGACCACTAGATGGAGTTTGGTACAGCCCTGTTGGGATCCATGGACGCTGCCAAGGGGTGCTGTAGCTGCTGCTGAGCCCTACAGAGCAGCTCCTCCGCCACACCCGGAAGTGCTGCCAGCAATGGGTCATCAAGCACCTGGAACACTTCCGGGTGCGTTATAAAAGGAGCCAGCAGCCACTACTCTGGGAGGCAGTGTTGGGAGGAGGGAAATGAAGCTTGCCTGGAGGAGAAAGGAAAAAAAGAAAAGTATTGTGCTTGTGTTTGTTAATGTGTTGTGGGCTTGTGGGAATGGGGAAGACGTTCTCCATGAGCAGAAAGAAGAAAAAAAACCGCTTGTGTGCTCTGAACCTGTGTCCTACTCCTGTCTGTGTCAGGGCTGACCTTTACTCTGTCATTCAGTGCCTTTTCTAAATGTATGTCTTCCTGTTTTGAGCAATGTTCCCTCCAATTTCTTTTTACTAATGAGTGGATGTTAATATTATATGAGCTGCAATTTAACATTAGTAGTGGGACAGAAGGCAAAGTACGGACTGAGCATCGAGTATCTCAAACCGCCTGCTCATGAATGATGGGGTGGAAAGAGGATGTCCCCCCATGAAGTATCAAGCATTGCAAATTATTACTTTTTGTGTTTTGGCACTTTAAGTGCACAACACTTCCCAACTGCTACATAGGAGGACCAGTGAGTGTTCTATGCAGCACCACTAAAAAAGTGTACATGAATGCACACCAGAAACAGGTTAGAGGGATCATAAGTACTAAGTACCATGCTCTATGGAAGTGAAACATTGACTCTGCATGCAGAGCAAGAACAGGGGCCGAACTTCTTCAACATGCACTGCCTGAGGTGTGTAAGGGCTCATTTATAATTCACGCTCAGAACACATACGCGCCCGCATCATGGCTGCCATGCGTTTCCAGCTTTCATTTGATGCGTCCTCTGAGCAGGTCCTCAGAAATTAACGCGACGCATCCGCGAGTTGCAGTACCAGCAAAAAGTCGGGGGGTGGGGGGCGCAGTGTGCTAAAAGTTGGAATGTGACGTTAGAGTCTCTGTTTACTATCTACATGTGACAGAAACCTGCTTTGTGGCTCCTATGAGATCGATGTGCGCGCTTCGATGTTTGATGAATGGTTCGAAGTGGTGAAGCAAAATGTCGACATACAGATGCATTCGTGGTGATTTTATATTCAAGCGTTGCATAATTGCGATCATAATGATGCAATACATTTTAAAACTCTCACATACCGTCTTCTGTGCCGTCTTTTTTTCTAGGGCTTCCTCCTGACCTGACAGCAGTGGCAAAGAGCAATAGATCGCCACACTGAGCACATTAAATGTATGGTATTCCAACTCTCTGCACATTTAGAATCCTTAGATTTATACTTGATATCACTTTCATGATGAAATGCATTGAAGTATGTATGTTACATTTTACAGATAAATCTGTAATTTCGTTTAAATAATGAATACTGTTAATAATGACACACATGGGGTGACACGGTGGCGGAGCGTTATCGCTGCTGTCTTTCAGGGAGTCACGTCGCTGATATTCCCTGCCTGGAGTTTCTCATGTTTTCCTGCTGGGTTTCCTCAGTGTGCTCTGGTTTCCTTCAAAAAATATGCAGATTTAGTTACACTAAAATGATGCCAGTGTGTATGTGTGTGCTTGTATCCATTTTGCGATGAGCTGATGCCCCGTCCAGGGATTGTTTCAGCCTCGTGCCCAATGCTAGCTGAAATGGACAAATCCTTAGACTGATGGATTTAATCATTAAACATCCTTTTCAGAGATATTGCGGTAAGGTGTCATCAGAGTTTAATGGGTGTTCCAGGCAATTCACAACACAGCGAAGTCGAACCTGTTCTCCCCGTGATAATATCTCACACTGCCACCAGATTCCTCCAGATTTACTTAAAGTATGCGCGCAAGTATAAACAGTGCAATGCTTGAATAGCAGGAGCATCCTCTGCAGCATGCGTCGCTTGGCGTGAAGTATAAATCCGGCCTAATGGGGATCACTTGGCAACAGTACTAGAATGGGCCAACACCACCTCCATGTTTACACTGCTCAACCTGAGACGTCTACTCTGGTTGGGTGCACTTCAGGCAGCGTGTCAGATGGGCGAATACCAAAAGACCTTCTCTTCAGTGAGGTGGTGTCAGGAAAAAGATCAACAAGAAGACTGTGTTTTAAAGATGTCTGCAACTGAGATCTCAATACTCTTGCCATCAACACCAACACTTGGCAATCACTTGGCTCTGACAGAACTGCCTGAAAGTAGATGTTGAATAAAGATCTCTCCAGGTATGATATGAGAAATATGAAACACATATGCTGAGGTTTATTGGTTAGGAAGTACAAAATCCCATTGCAGAAGGCAGAACTGCACCCTTAATTGAGGAGTTTTGCTGGTCAGCTGTGCTATTACAACAGTGCTAAATGCTGAGGTGCTGTCTGTAAACGGGACTCATATATGATGACTTGCTTGCACGGGGTGGGCAATGTCAGTCCTGGAGGGCCGCAGTGGCTGCAGCTTTTCATTCCAACCCAATTGCTTAATTAGAAACCAATCCTTGCCAGTTCCAGACCTTATTTAATGTTATGGGTTGTTAGTCTTCTTATATCGTAGATGTTTTCCTCTCCAAGGATATCATCTAAATGATGTGAAGCCTAAAATGGATCATTTTCAGTCTGTCACAATTTTCTCTTAAGTGTTTTATTAAACCAAATAGTGCAGGACGAATCCCCACAGGTGTCAAAGGAAAGTTAGATGGAGAACTGCTGGCTCCTTTGTCATTTGCATCTTATTGCTAATAAGGAGCCATTAAAAACATTGAATGCAGATGTTTAAGACTGAAATAAGCGATTAATGGTGGAGAACCTTAAAAAGCGAGACCACTAAAATGAAGAATCAAAATGTCACTTGAGTAATAAGTGTTTCTTATTATTGAGAAACTGGGTTTTGGAACAAAAACCTGCAGCCACTGTAGCCCTCCAGGACCGACTCTGTCCACCCTGTGCTAGAGCACTGCAGAATTTTAGAAAAATGTGCCTTGATTTGTTTTCAGCAATTGTAACATGACTTAATATTTTAATAGCCTCCTCAATAACTGGACATAGATACATTTGGAACTAGGGTTGTACCTGGAAACTTTATTAAACACTATCTGTGTTAGCCCGTGCTGTAAAAAGCCCGGGCTTCTAGAAACTATTGAAATTGTCAGAAAAAAAATTGAAATGCAGAGTCGGTGGTTTCATTTTGCGGACATTCTCGCCCCCCTTGTCTGTCAGCGGCTAAGCGAGTTTCTCTCTCCTCAGAGGTTTCGTTTTGCCGATGTGCTCGCCTCGCTTGTGTATTAGCGGCTAAGTTTGTCTTTCCTCTCGGTTTCACTTTGGCGACAGTGTTGCTTTCTTTCAGCTTCATGCTGTAACCTCGTACCTCTTCTTCTGACTTGTTAACTTGGGGCCGACTTGCCAGCTCTTTGAGCTTCATGCTGTAGCCTCGCACTTCTGGGCTAGACAGACAGACAGACAGACAGACAGACAGACAGACACACACACACACACACACACACACACACACACACACACACTTCCAAGCAGAGACATTTATATATAAGATGATAATCAGTATTCTGCACAAACTCATCCTACCCATCTACATAAATTCCCAGCCAGTCTTACTTCTCAAAATCAGGAGCCTCCAACTCTTTAAAGGATAAGTTTGGTATTTTTCATCCATTATCCAACCTGCTATATCCTAACTACAGGGTCACGGGGGTTCTGCCGGAGCCAATCCCAGCCAACATAGGGTGCAAGGCAGGAAACAAACCCTGGGCAGGGTGCCAGCTTTACAAACATGCTATACATACATTTGCCATGCAAAATTGAGTTCTAAAGGTAAATCTTGCCCACATTGGTGCTTTACAATTTAGGGTATGTGACATGGAGGAGAAGCTTACAAAATATATCCATTTTTCAAGCCAAGACAATTGTTGAATATTGATCCATACCTTCTCTGTTTCTGAAGCATGCATGTGACAACAAAATCAATCTGAATATAGTAATTTTACCATATATTCCTGGTAATATTTTTCACATGGTAAGACGATATTTTATTTTTTGCTAGTATGAATTCTCATGTAAATATGGAAGTAAATTGAAACAAACCCAACCATGTAGCACCAAAAGTTTACTGTGGTTTGGTGTTTTCAGAGGAAGCCATTGCCTTGGAAGACTAAGTGCAGAGCTGGTCTTCTATTAAAATGGCTGAATCTCATAATATTGGTGTGTTTTTGTTCAAAAATGACATGTATGAGCTATTTTGCAATGTATGTGTAATTGCAAGACACCAATCAATTGACATATTTGGTATGTTTTTAAGCTCTTCCTCCTCCTTCCAACACAAAGCACCGGTTTGGGCAAGATATTTTTTTTACGTTTATACATAGAAAGCGCTTAACATTTGAATACAATTTCCCATGGGTAATACGTATAATTTTTGAAAAAACACCTTCGACTTGCAAAATTCCGAACTTATCCTGTAAGTATTAATGGCTCCAAATGTTTTGATTTCCAGTGTCCCCCTTTTCTCAGATTCTTGAATTGTGTGTGATCAACTGTCTCTGCCATCCCTCCACGGGACTGCAGAGGCGTAGCTAGGGTTTTCAGCGCCCGGGGACAACTGAAGATTTTGCGCCCCCTCCTGTTTGCCAAAATGCAATGAGGAAGGGGAATTTGGTGCCCCCTGGATGCTGTGCCCGGGGACACATGTCCCCCCTTGCACCAACCCAGCTACACCACTGCGGGACCGTAATGGGACATGCCTGTAAAGTGTTGGGTGCGGCCAAGTTTGGTGGCTGGCTGATTTCAGTTTGTTAAAAACTTTACACCAAAGGAGAACAAATAGACACAATTTGTTATTAGAACCCAAAATTCGCTCTTGACGCCACCGGGTTCTTCTTGGAATGGCATCCTTCGCGAGACACACTCTGGCACTTTGACCAAGCTCTTAGTGGTATATACAAAGCACAGATTCAAATTAAGGAAACTAGGCCCAGTGATTGCTTGCACACTTCTGTTTGGCCTGTGCACCGTTTTTGTTCAGAGATACGATGCATGAACATGTGATGCTAATTGTAGCCACTGACAGACATAAAAGTTGCCTGTGAAGGACTGGATTGAATCTATTTTTATTTCTTTAAGTAGTCCCAGATCTACTACCTCAGGAAGTTCTGTCTTGTTTACTAAAGAATAAAGAGCTGCTTACTCTATCAGATTTTCCATGAGCCACTAAAGGTCTTGCCAAGCCCTCCCGTAAACTGTATGGCCTTGTGTTTGAGATTAGAAAATAAACCATAGACTGGCTACTTACTCTATGTGACACTTCAGAAGCTGCATTCACCTGTATAAAGTCTAAAAGTGCTCAATTTATAAAAAACAAAATGAATTAAAATTAATCTGTATCAACATGAGGACTCTGTTATGTGTTTTTACAAAACTGTCCATGAGTGCTGGTGGTGGCAGAAGGGAAACAATAGAAGCAGCCTTCTGGTTTGATGTCCGTGTTCACCTGTGTTCTGCACATGCTCTGCTCACCCCTGTCTAAGGAGGTGGATGTGTCGCACCACAGGATGTTTTGTCTCTTGTTTAGTAAATAAAAAAAAACTTTTACTTGTACCTAAGAAATAAATATTCTACAGTTATCCCTTGTGATTCATGGGGGTTAGGGATGCAGGACCCCCACGAATGTGAAAATCTGTGAAAACATTTTGGGCCCATGATAATACAGTATTCTAAATTTATTATCTTCTTCTATAATACGCTACCGTGGCTGTTCGTTTGTCTGTCCAGGATTTTAAATCACCTGTAGCTTGCAAACCGTTTCACCTATTGACTTGAAATTGGATACACATATACTACGTGACGTCTTCTATCCTCTTTCGGGGTGATGATTTCATTACTCTTTTTATTTTTATTTCATTTTATTGTAGAATCAACTCTCGGCAGCGCGCAGCAGGGCGGCCGTGCGGCGCATGCATACGGGCGCCATTCTCATTCCCTACCACCTTCGCTAATCATTCTTGAGGCAGATTGAAGACTTAAGTGCCAGATTAAGTGAAAAATTAAAGAAAACGTACTAAGTAATTGCAACACAAAAATTAACTTAATCAGTTTTAACGCAAAAAAATGCTGACGAAAGAAGAGAAGCAGCGGGCCGCTAGGGTGGAGACAAGAAGAGCTGCTCAGGAAGCAGCAAGCGCATCAACCTCTGAGCAAACGAATGCTAAACGTACAGAGAAAGAGGATGAATACTATGAATGCTTAAGTCAAGTAACGTGCAGTGCGCCGTTACTTGTACTAAATAATACAAAAAAAGGCAGAACAATCACTATGCAAGCAAATAACACATGTGAAGCTGACTACTGAGACAAAGATGTGTGCCATCCCCCAGACGACGTGCTTGTAGTTTACAAAAGTTAACTTGTAACAAATGTGTGCGCATATTTACAGCAGTAAATGATAAAAAATTTTAATGTTAAAGATACAAAACAAATCCAACATAAGACAAAGTGCAAAATGATAAACACTCACACCGGAGTCCAAATTTGCAGATACGGAATATGGTGGTGTAGTTACGAAATGAAATTCCCTGTGTGCAGCCACCTGAAGGTTATTCAGTCTACAGACAAAACTTCACATCGGATAAAGAAGACTGAAATAAGTAATTATCAGCTGTAGAGGCAGCAGTTCCATATCTTTGATAATTTCTAAACCATCGAATTGTTGAAATATTGACAATAATATTGACTACAGAACAAAGCAAATGTAATGGAGGGATTTTGAGCAATATTTCTTTTCATTAGGCTAAACAAGCAGGTTTGGGTTTGTGAACTTCTTCCAGTTTTCAGAATGTAGTTTATAAGTATCTGTGGCCCAGTAACAGAACTGAAAGTCTGGTAGTGCCACGCTGCCCACAGCAGTAGATTAGCCTTTTTAACACATGGCCCTTTGGAAGTCCAGATAAAGGATTTTACAATGGAATCTTCATAAAGATGCAATGATTGCTGTATATAGGGAAAGAGGTGTGACCAGAAACAAACTTTTGGATGGGTATGTGCAAAAGTGGGTGTTCCATGCTTTAAATTGCTGTCCTCATGCAGCATAATTAGCGTAACTTTACACCTTCATTTCATTTGTGGCAAAGACTACATTCTAGCTTTGATGTTCAATTTATTTTTAATCTTTGGTTCAGATCCTTGCTGGTTATTGACCATAAATTTGGCCAATCCATTTCTGATCCTTTACTCCTCTCTCACCCCAGTTTTGGATCTGAAGTGATTTTTCCTTTTTTTATTTTTATAATACAACTTCTTTGCAGCAAGAAAAATGTGTTAGGCTATGAGTTGTATTTTCAATTTTTGCTTAAACTATCTGTGCTACCCATCTAAGACAGGTTGAAGTCTAAGTAATCAAGGTAAAGCTCAGCATATTCACATTAACATTTGCAGTGCACCATCTTTTGGAATGAATTTGTAATGCATATTTAGTAATAAAATGCATTGTGTTTTTCATTTCAACAGAAGGTGAATCACAAACATCAGCAGTGCTTTCATGAATCCCATACCAAATTTTTGTAATGCACGTACTAATAAAATGCACTGCGTTTTTCATTCCAGCAGATGTCGCATCACAAACATTCATAGTGCTTTTATGAATCCCATAGCAAATGGCGTATAACAGAGACAACACTCAAGACAGCTTTATTTAGGTGGATTATGCAATTCTGGAGGCTCTTTGTTATTTAACAATAGGTAGTTTGCAATTCCACAGCATGCCAGCAGATGGCCATAGCCTGCCTTTTTATTTTGGAGAGTTCAGTGAGCACAGCAATTTGTTGATTCTTAACCAGTGAAGCAGTAATAACATGAAGAATCTGACATGAAGAAATAAAAATGTAAATTCAGAAGACGAATGGATGGAGTTTTGTGGGAAAATAGAAATCTGATCCATACATGTTATTGGAGAACAAGTGATTGTGGTCCTTTAATTTTCCATCATGACCACAGTTTCCAATCAACAAGCTTTTGAAGGTTTTGATTCTTAAAATGGTTGTAATTTTTACCATTTTTCTTTGCATTGTGTTATTCTGTGCTTTCTGAAGCTACTTATGATGGAATGTGGTTGGGTCTGTGAAAGGTTCTATATAAAATAAGAATGTATTGCTATACGGGTTGTTTGAACTCAGAAAATAAATGTGGTGCTTTGGCCTAATATAAAACAGTTTATAAGATTTACTGTATTTAATCTCTGTGTGTTATACATAGGGTGGCACAGTGGGTAGCGCTGCTGCCTCGCAGTTAGGAGTCCTGGGTTCGCTTCCCGGGTCCTCTCTGCGTGGAGTTTGCATGTTCTCCCCGTGTCGGTGTGGGTTTCTTCTGGGTACTCTGGTTTCCTCCCACAGTCCAAAGACATGCAGGTTAGGTGCATTGGCGTTCTTAAATTGTCCCTAGTGTGTGCTTGGTGTGTGTGTGTGTGCACCCTGCAGTGGGCTGGCACCCTGCCCGGGGTCTGTTTCCTGCCTTGTGCCCTGTGTTGGCTGGGGTTGGCTCCAGCAGACCCCCATGACCCTGTAGTTAGGATATAGGATAATGGATGGATGGTGTTATACATATTTAGCTAGTTATAGTAGCCATCTTTTTCAATTTTTGCAAGAATTTTCACTGTTGGTTTTCCAGCACATGAATTCCTGTGCTAACTTATATTGTATGCAGTGTCAGAGTGCAAAATCTGCACACAAATGAAATAATTCTGTTTTATTTAATTTCTTCCTTGTTTCTACATTTCATACACTGCAATAATGTACTGCGCTATGCATCATGTTTCAAAAAGCAAAAGAAAGATTGTTTAAATATTGTGTGTAATTATTGTAATTTTTTACTATTGATAAGAATGTTTAACTCCTCCATGTTACAGATCCACGAGGCACATTTTGACGAGAATGGATGCACTTCACAATCCGTCTTTTCCAGGACAGAGAGGATTAGCATTTCCTTGGCTTGTGTTACAGCATTGTGCTTTGCACGATTCATTACACATGTGGAGAGAAAGACTTATGGATTCATCACACTTCTGTTGTAGATATCACGAGCACCAATACATTCTGGTGACATGTTAGAATAGAGACTTTAGGGCCTTCTGTTGTACGCCTTCTAGTCACGCACTGCTGTTTAACACAAACAAAGTCTTTGTTAGGGGTCTTGACTAATAGACTAATACATGCAGCATAGGCGGTCTCAGTTTTGAAATCAGTTGTGCTCTACATGTTTATTAAGGCCAAACAAATCTATTATTAAGGTCTTCTTACATGGCTGATGAATAGATGCACCTTGGTAAATCCTATTCCAATGTGTTACTGAAATTCTAAACCCCACTTTCTTTAAGGAAAGTGATAGCAGTAATATTCTGGGACTATCTGTGACGATGCGGGTTCGGCTCCATGCTCCCATTTGCTGTCCGGGAGCCCTTGAACCCCTCACCGTCGGTAATGTTACTGATGAGCCAAGCAGTGAGGCAACAACATAGCAAGGGGATGCAGTATAAATGTGTCAAGTGCTTTTATTTAAAATCCAACAACAATGTTCAAATAAATAAGTGCAGTGATTCAAAGTCTTCAAATAAATAAATCCATAAAACACATGTGGAGGTTTAAAAACAATAAATAGAACAAAATAATAATCCTGTAAAAGATGATGAGTGTTAAAACACCGCTGGAAGCAATCTCTTCTAAACACTAAGCCCAGTGTGTTCGTCTTACTAGTGTCTCCCCTGCTTCTCCCTATTCAGGCTTGGCAGCAGGGGGAGCCACTCAACCTGCAGCTGACCTTCCTTCTCTCATCCGCACAGGTCTGGAGGCCTCCCGATCCCTGGCTTCGGTCGTGCACTCATCCCAGACCCGAGACTTAGTTTCTCTCCAACGGCCAGGACTCCCACGCTGGAGATTATCTGCCCAAGTCTCCCGACTCCCGCTGTCTTCCACGGCGAGTCACCTCCCTCACTAGTCACTCCTGCTCTTCTCAAAATGCTCAGCGGGAGCGACTACAATCAACTGCCCTAGGTGTTAGACAAACACCTCGCTAGGGCCCACAGTCCAGCTGCACTCGAGCCTGCTCTCGCTCGTTCGCTCGATCTCCTTCGCGCTCTCTCTCTCTCTCTCTCTCTCTCACACACACCGGCTTTCTCCTCACTTCCTTCCGGCAACCTCCATCTCTTTCTCTTTCCGTTCATTTCCTCTTCTAGCCGACTCGCACATCTATATATGTCGAGAGGGCATAGCAGCTGCGGCAAATTAGCAGCCCCAGGAACAATCACGGAATGCGGGCAGTCTCTCACCTGTGCACTTAGGTGAGAAATGCCCACATCGCAAATTGCCCTGAGAACTGCCGTAGCCACAACCACCATGCCCCCTCGCTAAGCTGTGAGCGCGGTGATTATTTATTTAAAAAACTGGCCTTTGCTGAGAGCTGTGGACCCGCTATACCACACTATCCTAGCCAAAGGTCTGATGAGACACCACTGCTACATTGCAGGGAGATGTTACAAAGTTTTAACTTTAGTGCCATCTCCTTCATATTCATCCTCACTACTAGTCATCCCACCTTTGACTACAAAATACGTTTAGTATTTAGATGAAAAACTGATAGCATGAATACTAAAACTTGGTCATTAGTGGACCCCATTTATTTTGTCTGACAGTTTTATAATATACCAGTAACGAGCACACTGCACGATAACGTGCAGTGAATACACTTAACTCATAGTTTTCTTACTCTTTCTCTGTACGTTTAGCATTTGTTTGCTCAGAGGTTGAAGCGCGTGCTGCTTCCTGAGCAGCTCTACTTTTCTCCACCCTAGCGGCCCACTTCATCTCTTCTTCTGTCGGCATCTTTTCACGTTAAAACTGATGAAGTCAGTGTTTGTGTTGCAATTAATTAGTACGTTTTCTTTAATTTTTCACTTAAGCGGGCACTTAAGTCTTCAATCGGCCTGAAGAATGATTTAAGATATGAAGAGATAGGGGAAGTGACAGCAAAGGTGGTGGGGATGAGAACAGTGCCCGTATGCATGCGCAACATGGTTGTCCTGCTGGCCACTGCTGAGAGTTGATTCTACAATAAAATAAAAATAAAAAGAGGAATAACCTTGGAGGTCAATCATCACGCCGAAAGCGGATTGCAGACATCATGTAGTATGTACCAAATTTCAAGTTCAAGCGGTTTGTGAGCTACAGGTGATTCAAAATCCTGGACAGACAAATGAACAGCCATGTTAGCATATTATATAAGAGAGTGATCAGGGTTGTGGGGAACTGCTAAGTACAGAAGCTCTGAACCGCACAAAAAAAAAAAAAATGAATGGATAGCCCCTATCCCAAACATACGTGAAAATATCTTGTACGTACGGGATGTTTTCATGTACATATGGGATACTTTCACGTATGTATGAGATATGTTTTCAAGTACATACTGGATACCCGAAGCACACTTTTGTAAATTTTTTAAATCTAAATTTATCTCGCACACACATGAAAGTATCCCATACATATGTGAAAACTTCTCATACGTACACGAAAGTATTGTATAAGTATGGGATGTTTTCATGTACATATGAGGAAAGGGCTATCCCATAATTTTTTTCATTGTGCAGTTTCGAGCTCTCGTAGGTAAGTACAATAAAAAGGTAATCTACTGTGTTACTATTCACTGGTGAAGGATATTATTGGGAAGGCCTGTACCCCTGCTTATTCATACAATTATCTAAGCAGCCAATCATGTGGCAGCAGTGCAATGCATACAGTCCTGCAGGTACTTGGCCAGGAACTTCAGTTAAAGTTCACATCAAACAGTAGAATGAGGACAAAAAGGTGATCTTAATGATTTTGACCGTCGCGTGACTGGTACAGGACTGGCTGGTTTGATATTTCTGTAACCGCTAATCTCCTTGGATTTTCACACAGAATAGACTTTAAAATTTAGTCAGAATAGTGCAAAAAATAAAAATAAAAATAAACACATCATCCAGTGAATGGCAGAGCTGTGGATGGAAAAGCCTTGTTTATGAGTGACGCCCATAGAGAATGTCCAGACTGGTTCAAGCTGACAGAAAGGCTTCTGTACCTCAGATAATCATTCTGTACAGCTTTGCTGAGCAGGAAAGCACCTCAGAATGCACAACATGTTGAATGTTGAGATGGATTTGTTACGACAATAGAAGACCACTTCAGGTTCCACTGCTGTAAGCCAAGAGCAGAAGGCTGAGGCATCAGCTGGCCTAGGATCACCAAAACTGAACAGCTGAAGACTGAAAAATGTAGCCTGGCTTGATAAATCTTCATTTCTACTGAGGAACACAGTGTGTTAAAAGTTGGTGCCAACAACATAAATCTCAGCACCCAACCTGCCATGTGTCAACAGTCCATGCTGGTGGTATTGGCATAATGGTGTGAGAAATGTTTTCTTTGGGCCTGTTAATCCTCATCAATCATTGTGTGAATGCTGCTGCTTATTTGAGTATTGTTGCTAAGCATTTGCATCCCTTCATCACCACAATTTACCCACCTTCTAATGGCCACAGGCCCTCCCAACATTGAACATTACAATGAGTTCAATATTCTTCAATGGCCTTCGCAGTCACTGGATCTGAATCCAATGGAACACCTTTGGGAAAATAATAACAATAAAAATATTATTTCCTTACATTTATATCGCGGTTTTCTCACTTTTCAAAGTGCTTTATATAGGGAGTGGAGAGCCACTGTAAATCAAATCAAATCAAAATCTTTATTGTCATTGTAGCAATGAGACATTGTAGAATAAATTTTAGGTGCAATTTTCCAATACAAAAATAAAATAAAAACAAAACACAATTACTCAAGTTAAAACTAAAATTATCCATTCATACATACGTCATATTGCACTTGTCCCATAGCCAATGATGATTTAGAGCTGTATTGTAAACATGAAGGTGCACTCAGCAGCATTCAGCATGGTGATGGCTGAAGGATAGAAACTGTTTCTCAGTCTATTTGTCTTAGTCTTTATGTATCTGAAACGTCTGCCTGAAGGCAGGCATTCAAACAATGCATGTCCTGGGTGTGATGGGTCCTGAAGTATTTTCTTGACATTCCTGAGACAACAGGAACTATGTAATTCTTCTACTGAGGGGAGAGAACAGCCGACTATCCACTGGGCGACCTTAATGACCCTGTAGAGCTCTTTTCTCTGTGCTACTGTGCAGCTGGAGAACCACGCACAGAGACAGTAGGCCAGGATGCTCTCTACTGTGCAGCGGTAAAAGGACACCAGCAGTTTCTCAGGGATGTTCTTCTTCCTGAGAACCCTCAGGAAGTAGAGTCTCTTTTGGGCCTTCTTCACTACCTCAGCAGTGTGTGTTCCCCAGGTCAAGTCCTCCCTAATGGTGACACCCAAGAGGCGGAAGTCTGAGACCCTCTCCACACAGTCCCCATTGATGATGAGTGGCTGGATGTTGTCTGCCTTCTTCCTGAAGTCCACGATGAGCTCCTTGGTCTTGGCTATATTTAGGAGCAAGTTGTTATTACTGCACCATGTTGTCAGCTGCTCCACCTCATCCCTCATCTCCCCCAGAGATGAGCCCTACTACCATGGTATCATCAGTGAACTTAACAATTGTGTTACTGTGGTGAGCAGGAATGCAATTGTGGGGATCCAGTGCTGAGGCTGATGGGTGTGGAGAAGTAGGGGCCCACTCTAACCCTCTGAGTGCGATCACTCAGGAAGTCCTTGATCCAAAGGCAGGTGGAGTGTGGAATTCCTATGTATGACAGTTTGGTCACCAGTCTGTGGGGTAAGGTGGTATTAAAGGCAGAGCTGAAGTCTATGAAGAGTAGCCGTGCATAGCTCCCCAGCTGCTCCAGATAGGAGAGAGCAACATGGAGAACAGTGGCCACAGCGTCCTCCGTAGACCTGTTTGCTCTGTAGGCAAACTGGTGCAGATCAAGCATGGGAGGAATAAATGACTTGGTGTGGTTCCTGATGAGCTTCTCGAAGCACTTCATAACCACAGGGGTCAGTGCAATTGGCCTGTAGTCATTAAGACTGGTGATGGTCTGTTTCTTGGTCAGAGGCACTATGACAGAGGATTTCAGGCAGGATGGCACAGTGGACTGAGAGAGAGATTGGTTGAATATCCTGGTGAAGACCCCAGCCAGTTGGTCTGCCCAGTCTTTCAGCATGCATCCTGAGATGCCTTCAGGTCCAGCTGCCTTCCGTGGGTTGACAGCTCGCAGCGTGCGTCTCACCTTGTGCTTCCCCACTGTGAAGATGGGGCTGGCTGTCTCTGGTGAATCCACTTTCAAACCGGGCAAAGTAGTGGTTCAGTTCCTCAGCCAGCGATAAATCACCTCCCACAGCTCCGGGACTGGTCCTGTAGTTGATCATATGCTGGACACCCATCCACATTTGCCTGCCATTGTTGCTGTCCAGGTGTTCCTCGATCTTCCTTTTATAATCTAACTTGGCCTCTCAGGTGCTCCTGTTTAGCCTGGCATGGGCTGTGCTGTAGAGGACCTGGTCACCAGACTTGAAGGCAGTGTTACTCTCATTCAGCAGCCTCCGGACTTCCCTGGTCATCCAGGGCTTCTGATTGGGGTAGACCTGGATATGTTTATCCACTGTGACAATGTCTGTGCAGTTCTTAAAATAACAGAGTAACCACCACCAATGTGCAGAATCCACCTGGATGATTCAATGACAGCCATTTTGCCACTCACCGCACATTAACTAATCAAGTAATCAAGGACTTTGTTAAATGGTGCAACTCAAACTACCTACAACTGAACACCAGCAAAACCAAGGAGCTGGGGTATCCTTCAATAAGGGCGCACACAAAAAGGCAAGCTTCAAAAGGGCGACCTCAATTGGGCGCGGCGAATAAAGGCGAGCTTCAAAAGGGTGACCTCAATTGAGCGAATGTTTTAATATTCTTGCTTTTGCTTTTTTATACGTTCAATCATTGCCTTTATCTAATAAATTTTCTGTAACAATTTTGTTGCGTTTGCCTTTATTTGCTGCGCCCAATTGTGGTCGCCTTTTTGAAGCTCGCCTTTTTGTGTGCGCCCTTATTGAATAGAACCAGAAGCTGGTGGTGGATTTTAGGAGGCCCTGGCCCCTCATGGACCCTGTGATCATCAGAGGTGACTGTGTGCAGAGGGTGCAGACCTATAAATACCTGGGAGTGTAGCTGGATGATAAATTGGACTGGACTGCCAATACTGATGCTCTGTGCAAGAAAGGACAGAGCCGACTATACTTCCTTAGAAGGCTGGCGTCCTTCAATATCTGCAATAAGATGCTGCAGATGTTCTATCAGACGGTTGTGGCGAGCGCCCTCTTCTACGCAGTGGTGGGCTGGGGAGGCAGTATAAAGAAGAGGGACGCTTCACGCCTGGACAAACTGGTGAGGAAGGCAGGCTCTATTGTAGGCACGGAGCTGGACAGTTTGACATCCGTGGCAGAGCGACGGGCGCTGAGCAGACTCCTGTCAATTATGGAGAATCCACTGCATCCACTAAACAGTGTCAATTATGGAGAATCCACTGCATCCACTAAACAATGTCATCTCCAGACAGAGGAGCAGCTTCAGCGACAAACTGCTGTCACTGTCCTGCTCCACAAACAGAGAAGATCATTCCTCCCCCACACTATGCGACTCTTCAATTCCACCAGAGGGAGTAAACGTTAACAATATACAAAGTTATTGTCTGTCTGTATACCAGCATTGTTATCACTCTTTAATTTAATATTGTTCTTTATCAGTATGCTGCTGCTGGAGTATCTATCTATCTATCTATCTATCTATCTATCTATCTATCTATCTATCTCTCTCTCTCTCTCTCTCTCTCTCTCTCTCTCTCTCTCTCTCTCTCTCTCTCTCTCTCTCAAGGGGTGAGTGAGAGAGAGCCAATTGCAGAAGGGGATATTCAAGGTATGAATGTGTAGCTGACAGATCCAAAGAAATTGTGTAATGCAATCATGTTCACATGGGCCAGAATCTCAAAGGAATGCTTCCAACAGTTTGTGGAATCCATGCCATGAAGAACTGAGGCTGCTTTGAGAGCAAAAGGAGGCCCTGCCCAATATTAGTATGGGGTCCTAAGAATTTTCTTAGTGAGTGTCTATCTTATCATTCTGTTTAGTAGCACACTTACAACTCTTCAGAGATCTATGTGAAGATGTGCAGTGTGGTATATTGACTAAGCAAATGGAAGCTCTTCTTCTTCTTTCGGCTTCTCCCGTTAGGGGTTGCCACAGCAAATCATCTACTTCCATATCATTCTGTCCTCTGCATCTTGCTCTGTCACACCCATCACCTGCATGTCCTCTCTCACTGCAACCATAAACCTTCTCTTAGGCCTTCCTCTTTTCCTCTTGCCTGACAGCTCTATCCTTAACAATCTTTTCCCCATATACCCCTCATCTCTCCTCTGCACATGTCCAGACCAACACAGTCTTGCCTCTCTGACTTTGTCTCCCAATCGTCCAGCTTGAGCTGACCCTCTAATGTCCTCATTTCTAATCCTGTCCATCCTCGTCACCCCCAGTGCAAATCTTACCATCTTTAACTCTGCCACTTCCAGCTCTGTCTCCTGCTTTCTGGTTAGTGCCACCGTCTCCAACCCATATAACATAGCTGGTCTCACTACCGTCCTGTAGACCTTTGCTTTCACTCTTGAAGGAAATGGAGACTCAAAACCAGAATTTCAATTAGCAACTGTCCCCCTGGGTGATCATATAAAGGCCATTTAACCTACCTGTTCACCACATATAGAAAGAAAGAAAGAAAGAAAGAAAGAAAGAAAGAAAGAAAGAAAGAAAGAAAGAAAGAAAGAAAGAAAGAAAGAAAGAAAGTGATTTTAATATTTATCTGTGCTTGTAAAGTATAAGGAGATGGTACTTGCTATAGGAAGTTATTTTAAAGAGCTAAAGTTGTATGTTCCCTATTTCTTATTTATTAGTATGTCTGTCCATTTATATGTTTATATATTTGCTTAATGATCTGTAATAAACTATATAGTAGTTAAAAAACCTTATGGCAACAGTCAATTAAATGTTAGCATTGAACAAAAGCCACTCGACACAGCTGTTGTCCCTGTGCACGTGGTGGAATTGAAAAGCTTTGTATGATGATAACACAAGTTATTTCTTGTGTTCTTATAGACAAATTATAAATATAAGTTTACTTTTCAGGTTTACTCTTGCAATTTTTTTTCATTTAACCTGTGCCCACCCCCCTTGTTTTCTTGTATTTTTATTTTTGCAAAGGTGTGTGGCACATCTGTGGCAATCTATTGTTTATTCATGCTGTAAGCCCTTTGAAATGTGTTAAAATGCTTTCCCTCATTATAAAAATCCTGCCACCCATGGATTAGGACTTTGATGTCACCAATCCTGCTTCAAAGGCTTCTTTCAGTGCTATTAATCACAGTTTAGCCTCTGAAGATATAGCCAGAGAAAACATTTGGACATCTTGTGCTGTACTTGCTAAAACTTTGAAATGTTTAGGGTGTCTTGCACATGCTTAGTTTTGTCATTTCCTCTGCCCTGACAATGCGGCTGCACAGGCTGCCTGGAAGGCAGTGTTTTCAAGAGGATCTCTCACCTATGTGTAAGGCTCATTGTCAGGCTTTTCTCCCTCAGCTAGTAAAACCCCACCGCTGCCTGTTTTCACCTCACTGTAAAAGGATTGCAAATTTCCGGCAATCCATACCTTTTTTTCCACTAGCCCCCTTTTTAAATATTCCTTTTCTTCTTCCCTAGACCAACATTCCCGGTGAGCGATATTTGTATTTTTTTTTAAAAAACAACGTATTATGTATTTATTTTAAACAGGCAATCTGGCAACATCAAGAGCAAGGATTACTGCAGCTTCAAAGTCGCTGCCTCCTCAGCTTGGCGCAGGACGCAATAAGGTTGGTATGGGATGTGCACGGAGAGCCTGCTTCACAGTTACAGTGCATTCTACTGTTCATTTTTTTAAATAATGGACAGTGCTTGAGTAAAGAAAATAATTATTGAAACAATTTAACTATGATATTGAAACTTTCAAAGTTGTGCTTTCAGCTTAATGCAGGTAGCAGCATTGCCTATACATTATAAAGTGTGATATTAGTTAGAGCATTTATAACCTTTATAATGTGTAGTAGTCCTGCAATAGCTGCATTATAACCATCATATGTTATCTATTAACAGATAATCACATTCACCCAAGAGTATACAGTATGAGTGACATCATATTATCTGTTAAAAACTGTTAGTACTTAGCTAGGTATGTCATACTATATAACGATGAACTTCTATGTGCCTAATAAACAGCTCAGAGATGAAATGCATTGTTCATGTTAGATTTACAGTGCATCCGGAAAGTCTTCACAGCGCATCACTTTTTCCACATTTTGTTATGTTACAGCCTTATTCCAAAATGGATTAAATTCATTTTTTTCCTCAGAATTCTACACACAACGCCCCATAATGACAACGTGAGAAAAGTTTACTTGAGATTTTTGCAAATTTATTAAAAATAAAAAAATTGAGAAAGCACATGTACATAAGTATTCACAGCCTTTGCCGTGAAGCTCGAAATTGAGCTCAGGTGCATCCTGTTTCCCCTGATCATCCTTGAGATGTTTCTGCAGCTTAATTGGAGTCCACCTGTGGTAAATTCAGTTGACTGGACATGATTTGGAAAGGCACACACCTGTCTATAGAAGGTCCCACAGTTGACAGTTCATGTCAGAGCACAAACCAAGCATGAAGTCAAAGGAATTGTCTGTAGACCTCCGAGACAGGATTGTGTCGAGGCACAAATCTGGGGAAGGTCACAGAAAAATTTCTGCTGCTTTGGAGGTCCCAATGAGCACAGTGGCCTCCATCATCCGCGAGTGGAATAAGTTTGAAACCACCAGGGACTCTTCCTAGAGCTGGCCGGCCATCTAAACTGAGCAATCAGGGGAGAAGGGCCTTAATCAGGGAGGTGACCAAGAACCCGATGGTCACTCTATCAGAGCTCCAGAGGTCCTCTGTGGAGAGAGGAGAACCTTCCAGAAGGACAACCATCTCTGCAGCAATCCACCAATCGGGCCTATATGGTAGAGTGGCCAGACGGAAGCCACTCCTTAGTAAAAGGCACATGGCAGCCCGCCTGGAGTTTGCCAAAAGGCACCTGAAGGACTCTCAGACCATGAGAAAGAAAATTCTCTGGTCTGATGAAACAAAAATTGAACTCTTTGGTGTGAATGCCAGGCATCACGTTTGGAGGAAACCTGGCACGATCCCTACAGTGAAGCATGGTGGTGGCAGCATCATGCTGTGGGGATGTTTTTCAGCGGCAGGAACTGGGAGACTAGTCCGGATAAAGGGAAAGATGACTGCAGCAATGTACAGAGACATCCTGGATGAAAACCTGCTCCAGAGCGCTCTTGACCTCAGACTGGGGCGACGGTTCATCTTTCAGCAGGACAACGACCCTAAGCATACAGCCAAGATATCAAAGGAGTGGCTTCAGGACAACTCTGTGAATGTCCTTGAGTGGCCCAGCCAGAGCCCAGACTTGAATCCGATTGAACATCTCTGGAGAAATCTTAAAATGGCTGTTCACCGACGCTTCCCATCCAACCTGATGGAGCTTGAGAGGTGCTGCAAAGAGGAATGGGCGAAACTGGCCAAGGATAGGTGTGCCAAGCTTGTGGCATCATATTCAAAAAGACTTGAGGCTGTAATTGCTGCCAAAGGTGCATCGACAAAGTATTGAGCAAAGGCTGTGAATACTTATGTACATGGGATTTTAAATTTTTAATAAATTTGCAAAAACCTCAAGTAAACTTTTTTCACGTTGTCATTATGGGGTGTTGTGTGCAGAATTCTGAGGAAAAAAATGAATTTAATCCATTTTGGAATAAGGCTGTAACATAACAAAAGGTGGAAAAAGTGATGCGCTGTGAATACTTTCTGGATGCACTGTATATAATAAATTAAACTTCTGATAAGTTACCAATTTATCGTCAACAGTGCTTTAGTAAACCTAATAATGCCCTTAAAAAATTAAGTGCATTAACAAACCTCTTATGAATAAAAGAAAGGATTGTCACATTAGAAATATATTATTCTTTTAGATGATTTGTGGTTATCTCTGATGATGGATCATCGCAACCTTTAATCCATTTTAAACCTCTTTCCGTATGGCTGGTTCCGGTGAATGTCTTCTTAGGAAGAAGTTGTGCAGGATAGATAAGATATCTTGGTCTCCAATAACAGACTGCAGCTGTTCTTAGAGGATTCCTTGGTGTTTCAAGGCCACATTGCGTGGGTGCAGGAAGTATTCTGACCCCTTTTACTTTTTTTTTGAGTTAGTCGTTTAGATTCATTTTTTCCCCACACCAGTTAACACTTAAAACCCCAGAATGAGAAATCAAAAATTCAGTTTTAGAAATGTTTGCAAATTTATTAAAACCAAAAAACTGAAATATCACATTGACGCAACTATTTCAGACCCTTTGCTATGACACTTTAAGGTGTGCATCCCATTCTACGAGGTGAGACACAAAAATAACTGGACTGGGGTTGGGGCTTTCCTGGAAAACCGTCTTTTGAAGTCAGCTGGACGTGAATCATAGAACTTTATCCTCTCCTACACGCCCTCTCAAACCGCCAACCGGCTGGGTATATCCTGTGAAGAGCCCAGTCATTATTTGCACAACAATCGCTACACAAGTTGCCGCAATAATATCGGGTGAAAAAATCGAACAGTGAATCAACATCAAACTTCTCACAATTTTAACTTTTCCATAAAGCAATTTTTGACTGACAAAAACATTTCTGCCCTCGATCATCCTCCCTGTTCATCCAATTTAGCTCCCTGTGATTTTTATTTGTTCCCGAAAATCAAAAGTGACCTGAAGGGAACACATTTTTCTTCAGTGGATGAAGTGAAGACAAGCCTGTTGAAGAGCCTCAAGCAAGAAGACTTCCAGCACTGTTTCAATCAATGGAAGATATGTATGGAGCGGTACAGAGATTGGAAGGGGAGTATATAGAAGGTCACAATGTTTAGAAAGCTGTAATTCATCAATAAATCATTTTTTTACCAATCTGGTTATTTTTGTGTCTCATCTCGTATTGATCAACATTGAGATGTCTCTGCACCTTGTTAGTAGTCCACCTGTGGTCAATTCGATTGATCAGACTCATTAGGAAAGGCACACACCTGTCAACTTAGAGACAGGATTGTGTAAAGGTTCAGATCTGGGGAAATCTGCCAAAATGTTTCTGTAGGATTAAAGGCTGCCAAGAGAAGAGTGGCCTCTGTAATTCTTAATTAAAAGATGTTTGGAACAACCACAACTCTTCCTGAAGCTGGCTGACTGGCCAAATGGAACAAACTTGTGAGTAGGGCTATAGTAAGAGAGGTGATCAAGAACCAGACTGTCACTCTGAGCCCCAGAAAACCTGAAAGAAGGTGGCTTGGGGGTGGACTTCCAGGATGACAACCATCACCGCAATACTCCATCCATTTGGGGTTTATGACAGACTGGACAGACAGAAGCCTCTCCTTAGAAAAAGACACATGGAAGCCCAATTGGAGTTTGCTGAATGGCACTTAAAGACTATCGGACTGTGAGAAACAAGATACTCTGGTTTGATGAAACCAATATTAACATTATGTCAGGAGTAAACCAGGTACAACTCATCCCCTGTGCAGTGCCTTTCCAGTGGTGAAGCATAGTGGAGCCATTTTAACATCAGCAAAACCAAGAAACTATTAATTGACTTTTGCCACACTAAACGGCCTCTACGTCTGGTCACTACTCAGGAAGTGGATGGAGTGTTGGCCCACTCCTACAAGTACTTGGAGGCATGGCCGGATTAAAGGTGCTGCAGCATTAGGCCCATTCCTGAAATAGGCCCAGATGAAAACAGACGAGAATTTTCCGGAAGCTGAACAGTTTTCCTTTGCTATATTAACCTCAAAATAATTCTTAGAGTGAAATTTGGAGTCCGACTTTCGGATGCCTAGACACAGCGTTACTTATTATACAGTTACTATTGTTCTTTGCGTTGTGACGTAACTATAACGTCTTGTTTATTGTTAACCGAAGATTTCAAGTTAATGCTATCAATTTTACGTTAAACAGTTTACTTAGTAATTTAGCTGCATTTTTTGCAATATCTTGGGGATTCTTGCCACTTTATTATTGTTCGGTAAGTGCCACGTAGTAAATTCTTCACCTTGAAAGTTAGTTGTACAGTAAAAATCGATGGCTATTTAAATGGTTATCTGTAAAGGTAAAACTAAAAGCTGGCCCGCAGGCCCGGCATGGATGTTTAGAATTTTTTAAATCTTCGACAGGATTCTGGGCTATTATGAAATTTAAATCGTGGACAAATTTTTACTGTCAAGAGCCTGAACTGAGTCACTTTGACCCAATGTCTCTGCAAATTCATTTTTTCTTACTCTGTTTCGTAAGAGAATTGCAAAATTTTGTGTATTTCATTGTTAGGTTTTCTGCATTAAGTGCACTTCTCAGACAATTGCTACTGAATGTTGATGTTACATAGATTGATGTTAATCTCGAATTGTTACGATACTACGTCGTTATTATTATTCATGTTCAATAAAGGCAGGGCTGGTTGCGTCACAAGCAATTAAGGCTCCTTGGTCGGTCTGAGTGTGCATGTACGGTGAGTGTCGAATGCACCAATGCTGAGAAAAAATAGGCCTTTTTTGCGCTGCAGCATCAGGCTCAACTTCGTCTTAATCTGGCCATGCTTGGAGGTCCTCATCAATGACAAGTTGGACTGCTCTTGTAACACAGAAGAGCTGTATACAAAAGGACAAAACAGGCTCTATTTCCTTAGGAGACTGAATTCCTTTAATGTGGGAAGTGACATCCTTCACATCTTCTAAAACTACAGTGTGATTTTCTACGCTGTGGTGTGTTGGGCTGGTAATGCCACTTCAAGAGAGGCCCACCAAATTAAACAAACTAATTAAAAGGGCAGGCTGGGACACACTCTGGACCCCCTGGTGGTCGTAGCAAAGGAGAGAATTAAAACAAACCTGAGTGTCATTACAAACAATGCTGCGCATCCTGTCTCTGATAAAAGACTTTCAGACAACAAATTATTCAACAAAAATGTGTCAGGAAATGCTATGGGGGCTCCCTTATACCAACAGCAATATGTTTGCATAACACCTTACTTGGGACTGCGACAGACAAATCATAACCTTTCTTTTTCATTTTCTTGATTTTTATGTCATTCTAGTATGTGCTCAGACCATAGTGTGTGTATGTATGTGTTCTTTCTTTCTTTCTTTCTTTCTTTCTTTCTTTCTTTCTTTCTTTCTTTCTTTCTTTCTTTCTTTCTTTCTTTCTTTGTATTTATTCATTTAAAGAGCTTCTGTAAAAAGCCAAATTTCCCCCTCGGGACAAGTAAACATCTGTATTTCTATCTAAGAATACGTGGTTGTGGGGTTGCTTTTCAGAAGCATTTACTGAGAGGGAATGCTGAACAGAACAAAGTGCAATGATATTATTAATGAAAACCTGCTCCAGATCACTTTAGACCTCAAAAAATCCTAAAGATTCACCTTCCAAGTAGAACAATGGCCCTAAGGAAAACCAAAGACAACACAGGAGCAGCTTAAGGACAACTCTGTGAAAGTCACTGAGTTGCCCAGACAGAGCCTGGACTTGAAACCAATCAAACATCTCTGGAGAGACCTGAAAAGAGCTGTCCACTGATGGGCACCATACACCCTGACAGAGCTTGAGAAGGATATGTAGGGAAGAATGGCAAAAAAACCCCAGAAATCCCCGTGTGCGAAACTGGTCACTTAAGGAGACTCTGGGCTGGAATCTCTGACAAATTGGATTGAACTAAGTAAGTACTAAGTAAAAGGTCTGAATGCTTGTGTCAATGGGATAGTTCAGTCTTTGTTTTTATTTTTAAAAATATTACATAAAACTTTAAAATTCTGTTTTCACTTTGCCATTGAGAGGTGTTGAGTGTTAATTGATGTGGAATAAAATTAATGTAAATGATTTTAGCACAAAAATGCAACTTAACAAAATGTGTAAATCCTCAAGGGGTCTGAATACTATGTGTCATCAGCATATATTTAAAACTAGGCAGTTGACACTTGATATTTTCTTGTAACGTCCAACGACCGATTCTAAAATTTGTATTCAATGTTATAAGGAGTAAAAATCGCCAACAGAATATGGATAGATGAAAAAGTGAATTTCAATATATACTCAGGTACACAAAGTAAAACACTGATAAGAAATGAACACCAAGGTCCAGATGGTTGTGAGCTCAAAGCTTTAACTGTTGGGAAAATGTCTGAAAAGAAATATGCTGTGATAAAAAGGCGCTATATGAGTGCTGACCTGACACAGACTGACACCGGAGGCACACATAAAAATAAACAAACTTTTTTCTTCACTTGGGGCCACATCTTCCCCATGTCCCTCAGGCACAACATAGTCCCACACTAAGCACAAATAAATTCTCCTTTTCTTCACAACCACTCCTCACCGGCAAGCTCCTGCTGCAGCACCCTCTGGCGGCGCCTGCGGAGCCCAACAGGGCTGCACCAAATTCCAACTCCCATGAAGTCCATTCAGGAGTCCGAGGCAACGTTGCAACCCAGGAGGGTTGTCATCTAGCATATCCGGGGAGGTATTGGGTAGTCCATGCTTTCTCCCCTGGAACATATACTGATGCACACTTTCATTTAAATAAGGAAAAGTTATTCTAGCCATTATAAACACTGTAGACACCTTGAATGAAAAGAACCAAAATTAGCAACAAGAAGAAGAAAAAACTTTAAGATTTTCTGGTCCCCGGGTATTGTATGCATATTCCACTGCTTGTTGAGTGTCCCTGTAGCCTCACAAGTCTTGACGGCCACTGAGGTATTGCAGTATCTTTCTCACAGTGGTGGTCTTTCTCCCTGTGTCCAGGTGTATTTGCATCATGGATTCCCAATTTGTAACCAATAGTCAGATGTGCTAATACTTCACTTAAGTCAGTCTTTGGCTGTGCCTCAATGCTCAAAGTATGAATAAATGTCAAGGGATTTAGCCAGTGGTCTAATAGGGTTTAATTAATTTACTGACTTTTGATTTCAAAATTTGCAAAAATATAATCAAAACCTTAGCCTTTTTCATGTACTTTCTTCTTTCTTTCTAATATAATGCTTGATGTTGTTTGTATACGCTTTGCTTAATTTATCTCTCTGTCTTCTATTTCCACGCTCTAATCTATTTCAATGTTCCTGACTTTACCTTCCTGCAAAAAGTCTTGGAGATGCCTGTCAAAGGTAAGAACAGATGGCAGCCCCTCAAATCACCTGTAACCCCGAGAATCACCCCTTTGTCTTAGCATGCATTTAACTGCAAGATTAAATAATGCAATAATGCCTCACTGTTTATTTTTATTTGATTTGGCTGGGTCTTATGCTGTGTTCCATTTGAACTGGGAAGTTGGAATTAATAACTGGAATATGAAAGCAGCTGGATTTCCTACTAGGAAGCTCAGGCCTGATCTGCCAAGTTCACGTTTGCCCCACTTCAGATTATGATGATAGCTCACACCACAACACCACAAGCTTTAGCGAAGACTACGGTATAATAGTGTTTATTAGTTTTACTGTCTATTTGTGTCTCATTAGACCAGTCATATGCACAGTACTGGCCAGCTGCTATCTGTGGACATATTGCTATGGTGTTTGGAGGTGCAAAATACCGCATAGTGCATTGTTCTCAACTGGTGTTTATTACAAAAAGCAAGCACAACAAAGGCTTTCCCGGAGGTGTCCATATTAGTTTTCCGAATGTGTTACTGGAATGCAGTCAACTCAGGTGTGACGTCATTCTAAGTTTCAACATCCAACTTCTGAGGTAAATGGGATGTAGCAGTACTTTTTTTTTAATTTCATTATTTAGGCACCTTCGTTTGTGTGTTTAGCACCTGGGGGTGATGTACTTTCCTCAGCAAAATAATCAGTATTTTTTTATAGTGTCTTTCCTTCCCAACACAACTATAGGCATACGTTGCAATTTACTGTACAGATAGGGCTTTCTGTATGCTGTGAGCCCATGCTAATATATTGGAGTGTTTAATATCAATTCATTAATCCTGCATCTGTTTCACACTTGTGAATAGACCTTATGTACTTTGCAAACATACATTAAAGATGGATCTCATGCACTTTTTATGTTCCTAGGATCAGCATTCAGATTATAATCCTCTTGATCACACCATTAGACCATCACGTCTAGCTCTAGCTTCCTTATGAAGACCATGGCAAACACGACAGACCCTTGTTTTAGCAATAATGAGGCGCCTCTCATTCCTATTTGCAGAACTGATTTGTGTAGAAAATTCCTACACTTTCTCTTTCTGTCTGTTTCCTGCAACACACAGTGTTATTTTAACTCCATGTTAGGTTTATTAAATCCCCCTACTAGAAACATGATGTTCTGTGTTGTGTCACGAAGTGAAAAGTAACCATTCCACTATATTGTTTTGACTGTTACAAATATGCTGGCAGCATTCTTTGTTGCCAGTCTGTATTATCAGTCGTAGGCCAGTGCTTGGTTCTTAAGCAGTCCAAGATTGCTGCTATTCACGTTCCTTTAAGTATCTATTTAATATAATGCAGAAGCAGTCTAGATATCTGAAACCTCACAGATTAGTGGCTTCATATCCTTCTTTTGCATTTTTTCACAAGACTTAGAGGAACTTCGGCGCCCACTAATTTTTGATGACTCTCCAGTCAAGATTGGGAAAAACCATGGAAGTGCAAACTGTACAGTTGGTCCTGCACACATTTTCTGAATTTCTGTGAATTCAATTTGAAGTTCAAATTCACATTTATTGCCACGTGTACGTAGTACAATGAAATTCTTATTTGTCTCCCATAGACTAGTATCAGTAGTTCAGTGGCTATAGACAAAAAGGTGGCAATGTTTGAGCAGGATAAGAAGAATCCTACTGGACAGATTTATAGTGAATGGCAGAGATCATAATGGTGTTAAAGTTAAGAGCCAAACAAAAGAGTTGTCTATTTTAATAACAAACATCTGAACACCAAAGTTGTAAAATCATTCAACAAAGTGAGTGGAACAAACTAAAGATGTAGTAAAAAATTGTAATGTTCAGATCTTTTCCTAAATTATTTGATTGTTTGTTTGAGTTGAGTTGAACCCGTTTCCAGTGAGAGTTGGACTCCGCCAGGGCTGCCCTTTGTCACCAATTCTGTTCATAACTTTTATGGACAGAATTTCTAGGCGCAGCCAGGGCGTTGAGGGGGTCCGGTTTGGTGGACTCAGGATTGGATCACTGCTTTTTGCAGATGATGTTGTCCTGTTTGCTTCATCAGGCCGTGATCTTCAGCTCTCTCTGGATCAGTTCGTAGCTGAGTGTGAAGCGGCTGGGATGGGAATCAGCACCTCCAAAATCCGAGACCATGGTCCTCAGCCGGAAAAGGGTGGAGTGCCCTCTCAGGGTTGGGAGCGAGATCCTGCCTCAAGTGGAGGAGTTCAAGTATCTTGGGGTCTTGTTCACGAGTGAGAGAAGAATGGAGCGTGAGATCGACAGGCGGATCGGTGCGGCGTCCGCAGTGATGCGGGCTCTGCATCGGTCTGTCGTGGTGAAAAAGGAGCTGAGCCATAAGGCAAAGCTCTCAATTTACCGGTCGATCTATGTTCCTAACGTCACCTCTTTTCATGAGCTATGGGTAGTGACCGAAAGAACGAGATCGCGAATACAAGCGGCTGAAATGAGTTTCCTCTGCAGGGTGTCTGGGCTCTCCCTTAAAGATAGGGTGAGAAGCTCAGTCATCCAGGAGGGGCTCAGAGTAGAGCTGCTGCTCCTCCGCATCGAGAGGAGTCAGATGAGGTGGCTCGGGCATCTGATCAGGATGCCTCCTGGACGTCTCCCTGGTGAGGTGTTCCGGGCACGTCCAACCGGGAGGAGGCCCCGGGGAAGACCCAGGACACGCTGGAGGGACTATGTCTCCCGGCTGTCCTGGGAACGCCTCGGGATTCTCCCGGAAGAGCTAGAAGAAGTGGCCGGGGAGAGGGAAGTCTGGGCATCTCTGCTCAAGCTGCTGCCCCCGCGACCCGACCTCGGATAAGCGGAAGAGGATGGATGGATGGATGGATGGATGGATGTTTGAGTTCTAGTCTTTGATGAGGTCTTTCTCTGAATTGCTCAAAGTACAGAAGCCATTTATTGAAGGTGGTCATCTTATACAGTTTGTTGTTGCTGCCATGATGTTAAGAGTAAACTGTGCAGCATCCTATCAATCAAGTACACATTAAATTAATGGAAACAGTTATCAAGGATAAGACTGAGCAACACATGGCAAGGACAGGAGTTTTACTGAACAATCAGCATGGGTTCAGAAGAGGGAGGTCGTGTTTTACTAACATGCTGGAATTCTATGAAGGAGAAACAAAAGGATTCGATCAGAGTGGAGCAGATGATGTTATTTATCCTGACTTTCAGAAAACATTTGATAAGGTGCCACATGAGAGGTTGGGCATCAGACTAAAAGAAGTGGCAGTTCAGTGTGTGGTGTGTGGTGTGTAGATGTTGGAGAATAGACTCAGACACAGGAAGTGGAGGGTGATGGTGTGAGGAACCTCATCACAACTGGCAGATGTTAAGAGTGGTGACCAGCAGGTCTGGGGCCGCTGTTATTTTTAATATATACTAGGGGGGCTTTGCCCCCTGCTCATTTCGTTCGACCAACCCCTCCTGGGAGTGCGTTATGCTCCAGCCACTTTGCGTTACTGCTGCTCGCGTTGGTTGGCAATAATAAATGTACTGTAGAGTCCATCTTGACACAGTTGCATAGTGTGCTGGTATGGCAGCAGTTCAGCTAGGGATCACAGGGCATTGCAGAGGTTGGACATATTTGCCAAGCACTGTCTAGGAATTATGGAGGACCCCAGTCATCTTGCATGGACAATTTTCTCCCTCCTTCCATCAGCAGGTACTATAGAACAATTAACACCAGAACTGTGAGATTAAGAACAGTTTCTACCAACAGCTCCTCAACTGTCATACAGTACGTGATAAATTGTCTGTAATCAACTGAGCACATCGTGTTTGATTCTTGTGTATGTAATATTATGCTTGGTATTATTTGCTGTGATTATTCTTAATATAAGATTTACATTTAAGCTTTTTTCTCTTCATAATATTTTATGTTGATTATTGACTCTACAAAGAACATTATATAAGTAAGAATTTCACTGTACATTATTCATTCATTCATTTTCCACTGCTTATCCAAGACTGGGTCGTGGTGGCAGCCATCTTAACCTTGAGGTCCATATGTCCTTTTACCCAGCCACACATGCCATTTCATACTGTGGGATCCCAAGGTGCTTCCAGGCCATCTGGGAAATATAATTCACCAAGTGAGCCCTGGGTCTCTCTGGTGTTTCCCAACAGCTGGTCATGCCCATAAAACCTCCACATGGAGTTGTCCAGGAGGAATCTGTATCAGATGCCCAAACCACATCAGTTGGCTCCTTTCGATGTGAAGGGTCAGCAGCACTGCTTCGAGCCTCTCCCAGATATCTGTGCTTCTCACCTTATCTCTAAAGGATGGCCCAGCCACTCTGCAGAGAAAGCTCATTTCGACTGTTTATACCCACAATCTCATTCTTTTGGTCATTACCCAAAGCTCACGTAGGTGGAGAGTTTTGAGAGTCCCTGTGACCCTGAGAACTATGTTTTCCGAAGCAGAAGCTCCTGGTTGGGCCTCCCAAGAGAAATTGGTCCCAGATGAGGGGTCAGACAAAGAGCAATTCAAACCCTCTAAAAATGCAAACCCTTAAATTTAAAAAGAGTACCCTGCCGGTATGAGGTTACCAGGGCCTTCACCTGGAGCCAGGCCTGAGAGAAATGCCCACGTGTTAGTGCCTGGTGGCCAGGCCTACTACAGGGCCCAGTCGGGAGTGCACTTCTGTAGACCTAACATTTCCAGGAGGAATAGGAGCCAGGCGCAATATGAACTGGGTGGCAGTTGAATTTAGAGGTCTTGGGAGACTGGAACCCAGACACACAAACTGACCACCACTGTACATAAGCATGTGTGACAATAATAAAAAAAAAAGAAAAAGACATTGACTTTGACAGAAACAATAGACAAATGGTATAAACGAGGAAGTAGCATGGTGGAGAGTAAGACTTTAGAGACCTTCAAATCCGGAGTTGATGTTATTTTGGACAATTTAGTTGAATAGGATGGACGAGCTTGTTGGGCTGAATGGCCTGCCCTTGTCACAAGTCATCTAATGTTTCAAATTTACAGCTTTAGAGGGACAAAAAGGAGGAAAGTTTAAGTTAACCCCAAACCATTAGCAAAGGGGCTTATCTGTTTTGAAGGGTACTACTTCAGCACTGTTTTAGATTGTTGTTACCAAATGGAGCTACTGAAGCCCTGCAGGACTGTTTTGAGAGCACAGAATGGAGTGTCTTTAGAGAAGCGGCGACCATTGATCATCACATTGACATTAATGAGTATGCCGAAGCAGTGACAGGATACATTGGCAAATGCATTGGAGATGTCACCGTCATCAAATCTGTCTCAACACGCGCTAACCAGAAGCCATGGTTCACAGCAGAAGTTCACGAGCTGCTGAAAACAAGGGATGCTGCCTACAAAGCTAACGACGAAGTGGCACTCAGAGCAGCTAGAACCAACCTGTCCCGAAGCATTAAGTTAGCAAAGCAGAAGTACTCAAAGAAAATTAGTGATCACTTCGCCTGCTCAAGAGATTCTCGTCGAATGTGGCAGGGCATCCAAACCATCACGGATTATAAGGCCCCACCGCATATGTGTGTTAACGACACCTCTCTTCCAGACGCTCTTAACACCTTCTACGCCAGGTTTGAGACACAGAACAATAAACCAGCATGGAAGACCATCCCCTCGTCAGACAATCAAGTTTTGTCCCTGTCTGCAGCTAGTGTGAGAAGGACTCTCATCAGGGTCAACCCACACAAAGCTGCTGGACCAGATAACATACCTGGACGTGTGCTCAGAGCTTGTGCTGACCAGCTGACTGATGTCCTAGTGGACATCTTCAACATCTCCCTGAGCCAAGCTGTTGTGCCACAATGTTTTAAAAACACCACCATCAGACCTGCCCCAAAGACAGCTACAGCCTCAGAACTCAATGACTACCGCCCAGTGGCACTCACTCCAATCATTATGAAGTGCTTTGAGCGGTTAGTTTTGAGTCACATAAAGAATCAGCTGCCCCCGAAACTGGACCCTCTACAGTTTGCATATCAATCAAATCGATCAACTGACGATGCAATTTCAATGGTATTCCACCTGATCCTGTTACATCTGGATCACCGCAATGCACATGTAAGAATGCTGTTCATTGATTTCAGCTCAGCATTCAATACTATCATTCCCAGGCAGCTGATCAGTAAGCTGGATCTGCTCGGACTCAACACCTCCACCTGCAACTGGATTCTGGACTTTCTCACTGAAAGACCTCAAACAGTACAGATTGGGAATAAAAGATCTAACACCATCACACTGAGCACAGGTGCCCCCCAGGGTTGTGTGTTGAGCCCGCTACTCTTCACGCTGTTGACCCATGATTGCACCTCCAACTCTGACACAAACCACATTATCAAGTTTGCCGATGACACTACAGTAGTGGGACTCATTGAGAACGACGATGATGCGGTGTACAGAGAAGAGGTGGAACGGTTGGCACTTTGGTGCAAAGACGATAATCTGTCTCTTAATGTTGAAAAGACAAAAGAGTTGATTGTTGACTTCAGGAAGACAAAGGCTGTCCATCTCCCACTCAACATTGATGGCGTCACAGTAGAGAGAGTGAAGAGCACCAAGTTCCTAGGTGTTCATATCACAGAGGACCTGTCCTGGACCAAAAACACCAACTATCTAACAAAAAGAGCCCAGCAGCATCTTTACTTCCTGCGACGACTGAAGAAGGTGCACCTCCCTAAACCCATACTTACCACCTTCTACAGAGGCACCATAGAGAGCGTCCTGACCAGCTGTATTACAGTCTGGTATGGAAACTGCCATGCCTCCGACCGCAAAGCCCTTCAGAGGATTGTGCGGACTGCTGAGTGCATCATTGGCAGCTCTCTACCCAGCCTGCAGGAGATTTACACCTCACGCTGCCTTCATAAAGCCACTAGCATCATGGCTGACCTCCACCACCCCTCCCACCAACTGTTTACTCCTCTTCCATCTGGAAGACGACTCTGCAGCATCAGGAGCAGGTCTGCGAGATTGTGCAATAGTTTCTTTCCCCAAGCAGTCCAGCTCCTGAACACCATGCTGCCCTCCTCCACACTGGACTCTTTACTCCACACACTCTCTGGAATAAATAATACTACGTAATACTGTATATGTTTTTTAGTTATATATATCTTGTGTACTGCACCTTTTTACTCTGGAGGACGATATTTCGTCCCACTGTGTACTGTAAGTATATTGTTAGGATGACAATAAAGCTCTACTACTACTACAAAGTGGTGACTGATAACGCAAGTGGCTGGCATCAAGAATTAGAACACATTAAATCAAGGAACATTACATTTATAAAAAATACAATTTTTAATGGTGAAAGCACTCTGTGCACTTTGTGACTACAATATCTCTAATCATAAAATATGAATTAGAGGCAATGTAATCTCATGTTAACAAAGAACAATCTGACATTTTGATAAGGCGTGATATGCTTGTTATGCCACTTTCAGAGCTTGTCTGTTTTCTGAGAACAGGCCCTCTTGTGCTTTCTCGAAACAAAGGTGCTACTTGCATCATTTTTTTGATCGCTTGTACTTCTGGGCAATTTGAAGCAGCTGATTCTTGCTTTGACTTCATCCTATTAGACTTGTTATTTACTAATTACTCTACAGATATTACAGCCTTCCATTGTCATTGCTTGGTTATGCAGTCACTTTGTTAATATTAGTAATGGCCATGTCTTACGTGGAGACGAGGCAGCCTGATTGCTAATTTAATAGAATTTGACAGATTCTTGTACATCCTTGTGATCTTGTATACATAATGCAGAAATTTCTAATGTACTTTTACAGAATTTCTTTTGCTTTTTTGGAGGTGATCTGAAGAAGTTATACCCATCTGGTTTATTTCCCTTGTGTTCGGTTTGCAAGCATAGGGATTGATAATAATGCAATATTAACACGGACTCTTTGATTTATTTTAATAGCGTGTAGGTTTCTCTTTCCAAGCCGTAAAACAGTTCACAGCAAAATGATTTTAAAGAAGACAATTAAGAGCATAAAGGCATCTATTTTGTTTTGGCAATTCATGAATATAAGAGGGCAGAAAATCACTTTTGCAGAAACAGTTTTTGTTGTAAAGAGGTAGACAAACAAGACACATTGTAGAAATTAATAATAAAAAAGGCAAATCCACCTTATCCGTGGAAAGATGAATAAAATAAAATATTAAGTTATGCACTTTGCTGTATAGACATATTCTAAAATATTTATTGCTTCATTAAATTTGATGAAGTCTAGAGCTGAGAAAAAAATCATTAGAATGCTAATATTGTATCTCCTTAATACTATGCTAGTGAATCAAGCTTCAAGTTTTTCGTAACATCCTCAATTTTTGGTGTATTTTTCTTGAGGTTTCGCATGCCTTTCAGCTATAAAAAACATTTTGTTTCTAGATTATTGACTTTTATTGTATATGAAATTGCTACGTGTGGAAAACAAAAGTAATTGAAGCCATTTCATTGGTTGGTCAAGTCAGAAAAATAAAATCTTCATTTATTTGCTGACCCCTGTTTGCATTTATTTCTTTCTTTATTTTTTGCTGACTTTTGCATCTAATGCAGTTGTATAGAAATGAAAATACAAGATGAAGATTTGGGGTGTCTCTTAGGCAAAGCTCTGTTTAATAAGGTGAAGGAAAAAAGAATGATCGATAATGATGTTTGCAAAGCCCTTTGAGTAGTAAGAAAAGCACTATATAAATGTAAAAAATAATAATTATTATTATTAAACACACCGTAAATAGGTGCTTCTGTAGAGGAGGTGAGTCCCACTTAGTCGCGGGTCATTTAGTGAATGCCTGCTTCTGGGTTGGTGCGTCCTTACATATTGCAAGAGGCGGGACTTTCCGTTTTTTCACAGGAAGTGACATCAGGTGTCTTTTGGTGGCCACTCTTTGGTAGGTCTACAGGCAGAAAGGAAGAAGCCATTAGCAAGTGTTCCTTATCTCAGATGAGAATGCGCATGACAATCTCTGGAGAACCCTAAAAATGCCTCCTAAAGAAACATGTCTGACAATAACTTAGAAAAGAGAAATGCATCATGTCAAAATGTTTTATGCCATTTGATAACCCTGGCAGGTAAAGTGAACCTCAGTTATCACAGACGATGGACTGAACGGGTGTCAGATATCTCAGTGTGCTGTATATTAACATTGGGGTCGAATTTTAGGCCAAGGTCTGTTTGAGATTTTAAAATAGTTTGGAAAATTCAGATTTTTTTGTGCCAAATCTAGCAATATGTTCAAAATGATACTCACAATTCATTTTTAAAAAGTTACCATAAAAACATATAGAGAGCAGCAAGACAAAAATCAGTAATTTCATCCATCCATCCATCTTCCAACCCTCTGAATCCGAACACAGGGTCACGGGGGTCCGCTGGAGCCAATCCCAGCCAACACAGGGCGCAAGGCAGGAACCAATCCTGGGCAGGGTGCCAACCCACCACAGCAGTAATCTCAATTGAAAAGAAATTTGTAACAAAATGTGAGTAGTGTGTTTGTCAAGAAGACTGTGAGAGCAAATGTGCTGATTGCTTTGTGATTTTTACAATAACAGAACATAAGGTGAGATTATTTTACACAGTGCATACTACCATATCTGACAAGTAATCGTCATATTTTCCATACCGGTGCCCTGGCTAGTAGTCCACACTGTCATTCAGTTATTATAATAATAATTATACATTTTATTTATCTAGTGCAGGGGTGGCGAACCCCAGACCTCGAGTGCCACAGTGGCTTCAGGTTTTCATTCTAACCATCTTCTTAATTAGTGACCAGTTTTTGCTGCCGATTACTTCTTTTAATTAACTTGACTCAGGCCCCATAGTGGTTTCTTTTTCTTTAATTTGCAGCCAAACAATGATGAGACACAAACCAAGACATCACATGACCAGCTCCCCTGTGCCCATTATACAATATCTGAAATTAAAGAGAGGTGATGGTCTTGGTAAGCTTGATCTCTCAGGTCACCAAAACACTTTGATGGTGCTCTTAGAAAGAACAGAAGAACAACAGTTTTCGAAATGTGTGCTGTGGCAGAACGAGAGCAACAACAAGCCATGGAATTAAATTACGGGTGTAATTAACAGCAAGAATTGGCTTCTCATTAAGAAAGTGATTGGAATGAAATTGGTTGGAGTTTGAAGCTGGTCACCTGTTAGCTCGTTTCACATCTCATTTCTGCTTGGCTGTCATTTAATGAAGAAAGGAGTCAATTCAGAGGGCTGAACTCTTCTAACAGGGCTATTAAAGTGATGGGGAAAACGTTAATTAGCAATGAAAACTGGTCACTGATTAGAAAAAGGGTTAGAATGAAAACCTGTAGCCACTGCGGCCCTCCAGGCCTGGAGTTCGCCACCCCTGATCTAGTGCCTTTCATTTGCCCAGGGCACATCAAAGAGTCTCGGAAAGAAGAGCAGGGTATATGTAACATTGGATACTAATAATATCTGCTTAGAGCACTAAGAATACTTAAATACAGGATATACAAAGCATTCAATAGAGTAAAAGACAATAAACGAAAGTAAAATACCAAATACACATTGACACAAGTATTCAGACCTTTTACTCAGTGTTATGGTGAAGCCCCTTTGGTAGCCGTTACAGCCTGAAGTCTTCTTGGGTTTGACGCAACAAACGTCACACACCTGGATTTGGGGATTTTCTGCCATTCTTCTCTGAAGATCCCCTCAAGCTCTATAAGGTTGGATGGAGACCATCAGTTTGATCAGTTTCAAGTCCAGGCTCTGGCTGCATCACTCAAGGACATTCACAAAGCTGTCCCTAAGCAACTCTTGTGTTGTCTTTGCTTTGTGCTTAGGGTTATTGCCTGGTTGAAAGGTAAACTTTTGACCCATTCTGAGGTCCAGAGTGCTCTGGAGCAGGTTTAATTTAAGGATATCTCTGCACATTGTTCCATTCAGATTTCCTTCAACTCTGTCTACTATACCAGTCCTCAAACCCAAAGTATGACGTTCCCACCACCACGCTTCACCATTAGAATGGTGTTGCACAGTTGATGAGTTGTGCCTGGTTTCCTCCATTCATCAGACCAGAGAATCTTGTTTTTTCCAGTCCAAGTGTCCTTTAGGTGCATTTTTTTCAAACTCCAAGCAGACTTTTAATGAGGAAAGGCTTCTGTCTGGCCACTCTGTCATAAACCCCAGATCAGGGGAGTGTGGCAGTGATGGTTGACCGTCTTGAAGTTTTTCCAGTTTCCACACAGGTTCTGTGGAACTCAGCCAGAGTGACCATTTGGTTCACCTCTCTTACCATAACCCACTCTCAGAAGAGTCGTGGTTGTTGCAATCATATTCCATGTAAGAATTATGTAGGCCATTGTGCTCTTGGGAACCTTCAATGCTGCAGACATTTTGTGTAGCCTTTCCCAGATGTGTGCCTCGACACAATCCTGTCTCTAAGTCCTACAGACAGTTCCTTTGAACCCATGACTTAATTTTTGCTCTGATACTAATTGTCAACAATGGGACCTTCTATAGATTAGGTGTGTGTGTGTTATCCTAATGATATTCATTCAGTCAATTGCATTTAGTTCAGTGTTTATTTTCTTTTTAATACAATTGCAAAAATTCACAATTTCTTGCTTTTGTTTTGTCATTCTGAGGTATTGAGTTTGGCTTGATGTTGGGGGGAAAAATCATTTAAATGATATTAGTTCAAGGCTGCAACATAGAAAATGGTGTAAAAAAGTGAAGAGGTCTGAATACTTTCTGAATCCACTGTGCATTTAAGTCAGAGATTGGCAAAGTAATTCAAGAACAAAGTTAATTCATACAAAGTGGAAACAATCAATTTAACGACAATATGTGACAATATGCGGTATGTGTAGTCATGGGGTATGTCAGATTAGTCAACTGCAGTCATTGATCTCATTGCTGGACCATGTCAATTTAAACAGCTGTGCTGGAAGTTGGAGTTACACTTGACGTGACTAAACAATATAAAGACTCTTAAGTCAATGTCACATCTAGTCATGGTGTATGTCAGATTACCCAACTGCATCACTGGACCATGTAAATTTGAATAACTGAAAACCACTGGCTATGTCACATAGCTGTGATCACCCCTTTTTCTGACAGCCAGTGGCACCGATGGAGTCAGCAGTGTATGAAAGGCTGACAGCTCCAATGAGTTCAGCAGCAATTTTGGCTTCTTTTTTTATGCTTTTTCCATTCTGTCACAGTATGTAAAACATGACAACATCAGACAGACAAGCCTCTCTTCTGTTGGTGAGCTGCTTGATGAAGGTGGTGCTGTTTGAAAGGTTAACAAGTTTGGTGAGTTCAGCTGCAGTTTGATCCCTTTTTTCTGTATTCATTCTCTTTTAGTACATAAAACACAAGACATCAGAAAGACAAGCTTCTCTCCTATTTCTATAAACATACGTAGGTGTTCCTTATTCCACGTCGCTACATTCTAAACATTATACTCCCAGATGAGCATTCATTGGTTGTCAGCTCTCATGCACACATAGCCCACCCCTACGACTAAAGACAGGTTTGATTTTGTCAGATTAGTTAACACCACACAGCTGGTCAAGAGGGCTCAGCAGCGGCTGTACTTTCTGAGGAGGCTGAGGAAGTTTGGTTTGTCGACTAAGATCCTCGGCAACTTTTACAGCTGCATTGTTGAGAGCATCCTGACCAGCTGCATAACCGTGTGGTACAGCAACACTACTACTATGGACCGCAAAACGCCTGCAGAGAGTGGTAAAGACTGCTGAGTAGATCACTAGGACCCCACTGCCCTCTCTGCAGAGCATTTACAACTGCAGAGTCCGCAGGAGAACTGCCTCGATCCTCAGGGACCCCACTCACCCCCAACACGAACTGTTCACACTTCTACCCTCAGTATGAAATGCAGGACTTCCAGGCTAAAGAACTCTTTCTTTCCCAAGGCCATTAGACTCCTAAATAACTGACTGGAGTTTATAACCACCATGGTTCATCTCATTCTATCTACCTCACACAACTGTATTTGACTTGTCCATCACACACCTACCTGCACATTAATTACACTTTATACTTCTATATTGTTTTTATTCTTTATGCTGCCTCTGTTACTTATTATCTATCTGCTACTTATTATTTATATTTATCTTTATATGTGGGTGGCACAGTGGCGCAGTGGGTAGCGCTGCTGCCTCACATTTAGGAGACCTGGGTTTGCTTCCCAGGTCCTCCCTGCGTGGAGTTTGCATGTTCTCCCCATGTCTGCATGGGTTCCCTCCTGGTGCTCCGGTTTCCTCCCACAGTCCAAAGACATGCAGGTTAGGTGCATTGCCGATTCTAAATTGTCCCTAGTGTGTGCTTGGTGTGTGTGTGCGCCCTGCGGTGGGCTGGCGTCCTGCCCGGGGTTTGTTTCCTGGCTTGCGCCCTGTGTTGTCTGGGATTGGCTCCAGCAGACCCCCGTGACCCTGTAGTTAGGATACAGCGGGTTGGATAATGGCTGGATGGATGGATCTTTATACATTGGTTTTGTCATTTGATGTGGACAGCAAAGAAAGAATTTCATTGTACAGGGAAACGTGTTTCTTTACTGTGCACATGACAATAAACTTTGAGCTTGTGCTTGAACTTGAACTGAATCACTGGTTCATGTCATATTAGGTGACCGGCTTCACAAGAGTGCAACACTGACTGTCTCCGACTTGCTAAGCCTATTTAAATGAGGGCTGGAGGAGTCCTGTAATGTGACACAACTTTTAATGTCAAGGCCCATGCTTACCAAAAACAACTGTTCTTTGTTTGTCCTCCCTTAAAGAAAGACTCTTTCAATGCTGTCTGATATGACCAATACAGTTATCTTATTTGAACATTTCATCACATAAGAAGATATGAAATCCAAATCATATTATGTGATATCATCTACTGTTAAATTCTGGTCCGTATTTGTAAAATTTGTATTTTTATACTTTATTGAGGCTTTGTTCTGTTCTGTGTATTATATTGTATTGACCCAACCTACCTGGAAAGGGGTCTCTCTTTGAACTGCCTTTCCTGAGGTTTCTTCCATTTTTCCCTACTAGGTTTTTTTTGGGAGTTTTTCCTTGTCTTCTTAGAGAATCAAAGCTGGGGGGCTGTCAAAAGGCAGGGCCTGTTAAAGCCCATTGAGGCACTTCTTGTGTGATTTTGGGCTATACAAAAATAAATTGTATTGTATTGTATATGAGAAGGAAATGAGGGGCTGCGAAGCAACAAAAGTGGTTCTGAGCTGATAGATGCAATGGCTGATAGTCTTGTGCAGCTGGATTGCAATTGCAGGGAGCATCCTGACTGACTGAAATTGAAATGTGCCGATTCCAAAGTAGAAACAAAAGAAAAGCGTGTCTCATTGGACTGCGTGACTTACCAAAAGACCAAGCTTACTGGGTTAGGTAATGGGGTATGCTAGAAAAAAGAACTGGAGCCCAGTGAAATATAACAAAATGCAATAAAAACATTGCAAGTTAGGGGTACCATTAGAGGTAGTCATTTGTGTTGTGGCACCTGTATTGGGCATGCAAGCCAAATCCGCTTCAAGTGTGGAATTGTTGAATCTATTGGGTAATTATAGTCTAGAAATTATATTTTTAAGAAAGTTGCTGCATCGTTTGTCTACATGAGTTTTTTACTCAGGTTTGTCAAGGGCAGCACAGTGATGCATTTCTTAGCATTGCTGCCTTAGGCCATATCTTATTATCTTAACAGGAGTTTTACACTCTCTCTTGTCTGTGTACCAATAGTTACTGTTGTATTTACTGCTTATTGCAGTGGTGGGCAAAGTCGTTCCTGGAGGGCCGCAGTGGCTGTGTATTTTTCTTCCCACCCAATTGCTTAATAAGAAGCTCTTATTGCTTCTGCTTCATTTTCATTGTCTCACTTGTTAAGATTTTGAACCCTTATTGCCTATTTTAGTCTTAAACAGCTGTAGTCTCCATTTGTAATTGCTCCTTATTAGCCATAAGATGCAAATGACAAAAGAAAGCAGCAGTTCTCTATTTAGCTTGTTTCCATTTACAACTCTGTGTGTATTCATCATGCACTATTGGGTTTAATTAAATACGTGGAAAGAAAGTGAAGAGAACAAAGTGAAGGACTGAGAATTACTCATCCAGTTTTAGACTTGAAATCATTTGGATGATATACTTAGAAAGGAAAAAAAAATGTAGGATATGAGAATGACCTGACATAGCAGAGTTAAAGCATTAACAAGCCATGAAATTAAATTATTGGCAAGAATCTATATATATATAATTCACTAAGCCGCCGCCAGAGCAAGCAAGACACCCATGAAAACACGCAAGAGCAAAGCAAGACACCCATGAAAGCATGCAGGAAGGAGCCACAGCCACCAACTCTAAGACCATTGGATACGACGAAAACTCGCAGAGCCACGCCCACCAACTCGGACGCAGCAACTCACAAAACACGACGTCATTGGAGATGACAGTGTGTATGCTTCGAGAGCGAAGGTGGACGCGACAGCACCATCTAAGAAGAATCATATTTGTCGCGGATGTGAATCGCTGTATGCAGCGTGTAAAACAGTTTGCGAGGGTATTCCATGGTCTTAGCAGTGTCTATACTTCGATGTGAATCACTGTATGCAGAGTGTAAAACGCTGTATAGTATGTTGCCCTCTCCAGAGTTACATCTTTTCATTCACCTACAGTCGTATCCTCAAAACCAACCCCATTTGGACAACTGTGTCTTTCAGGAAGTGTTCACCCATCAATACATAATTATGTGGCGTATGCTACGCCGCGGGTTAGCTAGTTGTTTTCTAATTAAACAATTAGGTTTGAACAAAAACCTGCAGCCACTGCGGCCCTCCAGGAACAACTTTGCCCACCCCTGGCATATTGTCATATATGTATAGGGTATGCTAACAGACAATTCCAAATTTGCCCGGGTGTTTGAGTGGGTCCTGTGATGGAATAGCACTCCAGTCGGCACCAGCTCCTGACTTGTGCTCTGTTCTGGCAGGATGGGCTCCAGCCCTGATTTGGATTAAGTGGGCTTGGGAATTTTAATTTGTTTTGTTACTGTACTAGAAAAGATGTCTTCTCTGCCACTGTAATACTAACTCCTGAATTCCCTTTGCAGGTGGACACAATGGAGATAATGCATCATCCTGAAGAAACAACAAATATGCGTAGGCAGACGGTTGCCTCCTACTTCAGGGTATTTATGATTTGACTTTTACCCTTTTGTGCTTTTTTGTTTTCTTCCTATGATTTGTTAATTATGTACCTTAATTTCGTTATTTTTCTTAAACTTGTTAATTCAAGTTATTTTCTTCGTGTTAGAGAACACTCTGACACACTTTAATTTTTCAACTCTTTCCCTCAGAACTTGACCCTCTAATTTTAGACCAACACTAACTTTATTACAATAGTCTTATTTTTTATAAAGTAGAAGTACAGTAGTCCCTCGCTATATCGCGCTTTAACTTTCGCGGCTTCACTCTATCGCGGATGTTTTTTGTAAGCATATTTAAATATATATCGCGGATTTTTCACTGGTTCGCGGATTTCTGCGGACAATGGGTCTTTTAATTTCTGGTACATGCTTCCTCAGTTGGTTTGCCCAGTTGATTTCATACAAGGGACGCTATTGGCAGATGGCTGAGAAGCTACCCAATCAGAGCATGTATTGCGTATTAAATAAAACTCCTCAAATTTATTGTGAGCAGGGGGGCTGTTCGCACCCCTAGAGGATACAGATGCTCATCAAAAAACACTGAAAGACTACCTTCACATTGCTCCCTTCCTTGCTGGGCTTACTTGTGGCTGCTTTGTTGCACAATATGCTTCCCGCACGGTGCTTCGCATACTTAAAAGCCTAAACAGCGTCTATTGATTTTTGATTGTTTGCTTTTCTCTCCCTCTCTCTATCTGACTTTCATACTTAAAAGCCCAAACAGCACCTTTTGATTTTTGATTGTTTGATTTTCTCTCGCTCTCTGACATTCTCTGCTCCTGACGCACACTCCTTTGAAGAGGAAGATATGTTTGCATTCTTTTAATTGTGAGACGGAACTGTCATCTCTGTCTTGTCATGGAGCACAGTTTAAACTTTTGAAAAAGAGACAAATGTTTGTTTGCAGTGTTTCAATAAAGTTCCTGTCTCTCTACAACCTCCTGTGTTTCTATGCAAATCTGTGACCCAAGCGTGACAATATAAAAATACCCATATAAACATACGGTTTCTACTTCGCGGATTTTCACCTTTCACGGGGGTTCTGGAACGCAACCCCCGCAAAGGAGGAGGGATCACTGTACTTGTTAATGAAAATACCTACAGAGAAACTATGCCTTGTAAGATAATCCCAATCCTTTAATAAAGGAACAAAGGAATAATGTATTTAACAAACTGAAAAAGAAAACACAAATGGCCAAAAAAGCAAATAAAGGATTTGCCTAAAAGTCAATCCAAAACAAGTAAGTCCAAATCGAGATCCAAAAACACAGACAGAAAAGAGAAAAAAATTCAGAAACCGAGAAAAATCAGTAATCACAAATAATTAATTCAAGAACAACAATCAGTGAATGAACCGCTCAAACAGATGTCACATTAGGTGACTTCTAGTCATAGAATATGTCACACTTGTCAACTGTAACTGCTGATCTTGTCACTGAACGATGTCGATTTGCAAGACTACAAAAATGTAATGAATGTGGGCCAACTTTCCAGCACAGTCGCGTGTTCCCCACTTTTCTTAAAGCTGATAGAGTGTTGCCTGAAAGAGCCAGTGCTGTACAAGTAGGGTGAGTTCAGACACAATCTCAGCCCTTTTGTTTTTCTTTTTCCCATTTTGTCATTTCTACATTAAATGAGACATCAGACAGACAAGCTTATCTTCTGTTTCTGAGGTCCAAAACACCCATGTTCCTAATTTCTTGTTTCTGCTTTCCATGCATTGTACTTCCCAATAAGCATTCATTAGTCGTCTGCTCTCATGCCCACATTACTAAAGACAAAATCAAATTGGTTTGTGTCGGAGCGAGTCATGGATTTGGTTGGAATGAGGTGCTGGGCATGTTAGGCTACGAGACTGAGTGTGCATTGCCAAACAGCTCTGACTTGCTAAGGTTATGTAAATGAAGGCTTCTACAGAAAATCACTAGATGAGTCGTCAGTTTCATGGCTGAGACTGGTCACTTAGCAGTGAAAAGCCTCTTGGGGTTTACCCACAAAATACAAGGGTAAATGAAAAAGTAAAATCAATTTGAAAGTTATACGATAACCACAACGAATACAAGCTGATGCAATAAAACACGTTTGTGATGGCTTATGGGTAGCTTGAACACACACAGTGCTTTGCTGGCTTGTTCAAATCAGTAAGTTGTTTGTGTACCCGTCTTGTGCAAACTTTATGGTACCCCAAGTCATCATGCACCATGGCATGTGCAGATCCATAACTAAGATCCAAATGTGCAGCGACATCACACAGAGTAATCTGTTGGTGTTCTCTGATGAAGACATTCGCCAGGTTGATGTGGGCTTGTTTGGGTGATGTTGATGGCTGACCAGATTGAATTTCATCAGTTACACTTGTTCTTCTGGCTTTAAACCTTTCAAACCCATTCGTAAATGTTTCATCGAGTCCTGCTGTTGTCACTTCTGTACTGAGCGAAACAACCTTCTGTGACTTTCAGCAGCTTTCACTCCCTCTGTTGAAAGAAATCTCACTATAAGCGAGTTGCAATCCCACAGAGGAGCGTCCATGTTCATTTGACCTCAGCTTCAACTACACTAATCTCACAGTGCTGCGCTGTGTGTGTTCAAACTACCCATAAGCCATCTCGAGCGAGTTGTATTGCGTCAGCTTCTATCCACTGCGGTTACTGCATAATTTTCAAATTGCCTTTACTTTTTGATTTACCTTGTATTTTATACATACATATATATAATATGTATGTTAAAACATAAATAACCAAATAAAAGAAAAATAATTTCACTAAAGACTGTAGAAACCATATAATAGATCAGTTGTTCTTTATTATTGTGATTATTGTCGCAGCATATCATTGCATTCTCATAAACGTTTTCGTTGAGTGATGCTGTTTTCACGTCTTTGCTGAGCCAACATTCTTATGTGAATTTCAGCAGGCTTTGTCCCCTCTGCCCAAAAAAATCTCACTATGGCACATTTTTTAAAAATGGTTAAATGGTTTAACTAGAACGCTGTGCTGTGTGTGTGTTCGAACTACCCATAACCCATTGAGAACGTGTTGTGTTGCCTCAGCTTCTGTCCGTTGTGATTACTGCATGATTTTCAGATTACCTTTACCTTTTTGAATTCCCCTCGTACTAAGGAATCCATTCCTGGACGGGTTTATCCATTCCCGGGAATCCGGCATGTCATTCCTGGGAATCCTGGGCTCCCGGGAATGACACAGTGCACGGGCATCTCACATGTGAACGGTTTTAGAACGAGCGACACTTATTTTTAATAAAACTACTGCAATATGTTGACACCAATAAAAGACTAACCTTAACTACAAGCAGTTCATGCTGTCATATAAGTACATGTATCTTTAGTTGCGGTAATAAGAGCGTAGACAGCACAATGTGTCGAGCGTGTGGTCGTCCAGGTGACAGCGCACCTTCGTGCAGAGTACACCAGCCGCTAAGAAAGCACGCTCTGCCTCCACTGAAGTAGGCGGCACAGTCATCAGATACTAATACACTTGTTCTAAACAACGCCCGCGCTTGCTGTTGCTCTGAAGCACCGCCATTTCGGCTTCTACTGATGCATCCAGTTTCTTGTCATCATTCTGTGATGGCAAGTTTCTTAGCAAGAGATAATGCGGATGCAACAGGCTGATGCATTGCAATTTCAAGTTGCTGTTCAAAGCTGTCAACAGCACAGACGTCAATGAACTCTGCCCCGTCCTGGCATTCGTGAGCTGCAGAGTGCAGACACCTCCCAGTCCACTGTGCTCAGTCTTAGTGGGAGCCGGGAGACTGACTGCTGCTGGTATGTTGTTGACTGAATTAATGAGCAACACACTACACCGTGGGCCAAGAAAACGTGCCACTTAATTATTTTCAACTATAACTCTGTTATTTCTTGATCGATTTTTACACTTGCTATATATGTGAGCTTGGCTGTTCCCGTTCAGCCGGGAATTCCAGCAGTTTCATTCCCGGGAATGGGAAACGTCTGGGAATGGATTCCCTACCTCGTACAAGAAGCATCAGAGAACACAACCTATATAGATAACAAATAATAATTAGACAGACCAACATTAACAAAAAACACGTTACTCGAACATATAAGAAAACCGTGGCTAAAACATAACACCGTCTATCAAGGTCTGCTCCTTGGCAATTACTACTGGGCAACAGTGACATGATGGAGGGGCTGGAGACATAATCTGTGGTGTTATCCACAGTAGTTTTCTTTTAGTATTTGCATTCTTGCCTTTGCACCAGCCTCTTCCTAGGGTTGCCTTCGATTGAGTATTCTTATAGTGCTCTGGGATTTTTCTAGTATTTCCCTGTATTTGCATACTTATTTTTTTAACCTTTTTTGCCTGTCTTTGTATTTTGTTGATCCTATCATGGATTTGGAAGTATTAGCTGTTTGGCCTTCTACAGTATATCAATGACCTGCCTGCATTATCAAATTCTGTTTTTGTGTTACTGGATTTGTTCCATAAGTCCTTTTTGCCAATAACATACCTACATTATTATGGACTTGTCCTAATCTGCATTCCCCTTTGGGGTTTGTGCAGCTGGTCACCTTCTAATTGGTGACATTCTGTGGGGCCCTGTAACCCTAATGAAACCAAATTTGATTTGATGACTAGTGAGTTACGTTTTGCATTGTCGTGACTGAATTATTTAATTGTGACACCTTCACAGATTTCACTAGAGTCTCCTAATTTTGAAATGAATCAGTGTCTAACTAGTAAATTGTTGATGGCTCGCTATACAACAATTATGGATAAGATCATTACAAAAAGAATCTGTCTTCTTCTTTGCAGTATTCTCTGATGGATCTTTTGTCTAAAATGGTAGTTGGGACTCCTCACTTTGTAAGGTGCATAAAACCCAACGACGACCGACAGGCACTGAAGTTTTCTAGAGAGAGGGTGCTGATTCAGCTACGCTACACTGGCATTCTGGAGACGGTCAACATCAGGAGACAAGGTTATTCCCATCGCATACTCTTCGAAGAATTTGTTAGAAGGTAATGAGTCTTGATTTTTGAAAGTCTTAAATATGTTCAGTATAAGACGTTAGATGGCAAAGATACGTGGACATTCCACTTGTAAAATGTCTGAATTAAAAACTATTTGACTTTAAGCAGAAGAAAGATGAAGAAAAGAAATAGTGTCAATTGAATTGAAAGTCATTTAGTGTAATATATCTGCTGGTACCCATACTGTGTCTAAAGTTATGCTATGTTGAATCTTTGTATACCTTGTGGGGAACAGCCCAGACACAGACAGTTAGACATGATTTAAGCACCACAACACTTTTATTTACACTATTTACACAGACACACCCCAGTGCCGCAGCACCAATCACCCCAAAGTCCAGGCCCTCAATACAATGCCTTTCTCTTCTGGTCTGCCTCCACTCCTCTCCTCCTAGCTCTGTCCTCTTCCACCCGACTCCAGCCACTGAACGGAGGGAGGTGGCCCCTTTTATAATCACCCGGATGTGTTCCAGGTGCCTCCCGATAATCTTCTGCTGGCACTCCCCAGCGTGGCGGAAGTACCGGCTGCGCACCCGGAAGCACTCTGGGTGTCCCTGGTCGTCTTCCCCCCCAGCACTTCCTAGTGTGGCAGAAGTGCTGAGGACCAGGGCTTTCCAGGCATCAAGGCTCCCCCTGGCGATGACCACGGGCCCCTATAGGGTTGAGCTTCCAAGCTCAGTTTCCATGGTCCCCAAACAACAACAATATTTCTTTATATAGCACATTTTCATACAAAAAGTAGCTCAAAGTGCTTTACATAATGAAGAAAAGAAAAATAACAGACAAAATAAGAAATTAAAATAAGACAACATTAGTTAACATAGAAAAGGAGTAAGGTCCGATGGCCAGGGTGAAGAGAAAAAACAAAAACAAAAAAAACTCCAGAAGGCTGGAGAAAAAAATAAAATCTGCAGGGGTTCCAGGCCACGAGACCACCCAGTCCCCTCTTGGCATTCTACCTAACATAAATGAAATAGTCCTCTTTGTAGTTAGGGTTCTCACCCTAACTCAAAGCCACCAGGGCGGTTGCCCCCTCGCGGTCTGGAGGAGGCGTGATCCCTCCTCCGGTCCTTCTGAGCATCCCGGCTGGGTGCCACCCCCAGCCGCTTGCCACAACCTTTATTACTTAAGTTCTATTTACAACTCCTTCTCTTGTGTAATGAGATAAACACAATCAAAGTGTTTTGGGGCACCTTCACCTCCAACCCTGTATATTAAAGGCACACAAAAGACATGAAAAGAAAACGCGTGTAAAGCACAAAATGTTGAGTCGTCCTGGATTTCCTAGTCAGACGGTCCAAAATGGCGTTGCTTTGATTTTAAGAGGCATTCTGGGAGGTAGAGACGGGTCCAGGAAGTGACATCATAGGTGGAATTGTGTCAACCTTCCATTCTGTAGTGGGAGAAGAAGACCGCATCATCACATGTCTTGGCAGAGAATTACAATCACATAAGCCCTTAAATTGTTCCCCATGTGCATACATATGACAACGGAAATCATATTTAAAAAATGTAGTAAGCACATCCTAAAATATTCTTTTTGCATTAGTGAACTATTAGTGAACAAATAAACTGATCACAGAGTGTTGACTTTCATTGGGCATTTGTATGCCTGCTCTACTTTCAATAACACTTCAACTGAACGAAAAGTTAAAAAAAAAATACATATATAGTATACAGTAATCCCTCGCTACTTCGCGGTTCACTTTTCGCGGATTCACGACTTCGCGGATTTTATATGTAAGCATATCTAAATATATAATGCGGATTTTTCGCTGCTTCGTGGGTTTCTGCGGACAATGGGTCTTTTTACTTCTGGTATTTGCTTCCTCAGTTGGTTTGCCCAGTTGATTTCATACAAGAGATGCTATTGGCGGATGGCTGAGAAGCTACCCAATCAGAGCACGCAGTAAAGTTCCTGTGTGCTGCTGATTGGCTCAGCGACGGAGTGCTGCATTAACCAGGAAATCTCATCTCACAAATTCAGCATTAACGTGCTCTTGCTACTGCATTCAGGGGATTATCACCTTCATCGTCATCATTTTTACTGCACAGCATATTCATCACCATCATCACGTCATATATAGCTACGTGTACTTCGCTATACAGTAAGTGTAAACTTATCTACCGATTTCATATTGCTTAGCAGTTGTCCCTGTTATTAATAGAGTAAAGGGTGGGTTGTAAACAATACAGGGAGGGTTTAAAAACGTCCAAATACACGTTAAATAATTAAATAAATATGGTGTCCCTACTTCGCGGAAATTCAGTTATCGTGGTCAGCCTTGGAACCTATCTCCCGCGATAAGTGAGGGATTACTGTATATAAAATAAAACTACCATATAGCTAATACTGTTATCTATCTGTCTAGTGCCTCCTGTGTCTGCCAATTATATAGTGCCTTCCCTATTTTTTCTGGAATTATTATACAGTGCCTTCCTAATGTATCAGTCTATCTCTACTGTCACTGCCTGCTTGGCTGCCTGCAGTGTCTGATAATTAATACATAATTTCATTTATTTTTTTGATATAAATTGCTAAGTTAAAATAGATATATAGCATACACAACCTCACAGACAAAGGTTTCTCCAAGGTTTCAGAAAACCAAACAATTCAGTTCTTGCTCTTTTCTCTTTGCCACTCCTCTCAGTTGAGCTTTGTCCTTAATAGACACCAGACTCCTATTCGCCTGAGTGATGCTAAGAGGTTGCATGGAGGAAAAACTTCCATGTGAAGTGGAATCCTCACAAAGTAGGGACAGCCAATCCCTGCAGCTCATCCCTGGCAGCACCCATGGAACCCATAAAGGCTGCTCCACGGGACTGCAATTCCAAGCACGCCCTGCAGGTTTGTGTATGGGTACCCCGGCCCAGGACTGCTGCCACCTAGTGTGTTGAGGGAGCATACATTCTTTTAAGGCTGTCTCTCCAGTCCTTCTGTTATACTGTTCTTCCAGCATGCCTGCTTCTATTTTTATAATGTGTGAAGCCCGGGGGCATACAGCTGCCCCAACCCTTCACAGACGGGCAGGACACAGGTTCAGCACACAACACGCACATTTATTCTACTGTGGGGAAGCATTTTTTTTTAATTGCACCCTACTTCTCTACAGAATACAGAAAATGGCAACAATGATCACACAGACCTTTCACCTCCAGTCCTCCACACAGGCTTTGTCTTTCTTCCTCCCGACTCACACCATTAAATACTGGTGGCTGGCCCTCTTTCATATGACACCCGGAAGGACTTCAGGTCTCCAATGACTTTCGTCCTACAGCACTTCCTGGTGTTGTGGAAGTGCTGCTAAACAGGCCCAGCAAACGTCCAGACGCCCCCTGGTGGTGGCCACTGGCCCCAGCCAGGTTGAGCTTCCATGTTCTAAACCCATGACCCCGCCGTAAGCCAAGGGGGCTGCCGTCTGTCGGTCTGTGGAAGAGAATGTCCTGAAAAAGCTCTCTCCCCTGGTCCTCCCATTGTCAGGGCTTCCCGGCTGGGTAAGGGCCCTGGCTGTCAGCCACAGCTGGTATCTTATGTCCGCCTCCTGGCTGAGGTATGGAACTCCATGTCTTTTCTTCTGGCCACTCACTACCTTGGCCTAACATCCAGGTAAGAACCTAGACACTATCCTGGCAAGAACGTCAGTCCATGCCTACCATCTATCAGACTGGCTAATGACCTCTTAACTACCTGTTTGATCTCGGCAGTACAAGTTGCAGATGTTGTGTGACTAGTGTCTATTTTTCTCTGTTCAGTAAAATATTGCCAAACCCCCAAATAAGTACTCTCTTCTTTTTAATTCTGATTCATGTATTGGTTCATACACAAGTTCTTCCACATCTCTTGTGGCATGCAGCTTTCTTAAAATCTTTGTAATTATGCGTGATAGTTAAACTTTTAATATAGTGGATTTAGTAAATAATGGTTTCCTTTCAAAGGTTGACATTAAGCTCTGCCAAAACTGCACTTAGTGTTTACCTTCAAAAAAACTAACAGGTATCAACAGGAATTTAAGTAAATGCAGGTAAATGATCAGAATATCAAAGAAGTTGTTTTTTTTGTCTAGTCTTTGAATAACTGTATTATTAGTCTTCTAGAAATCCTGAATTCATCAGACTGTTACTAGCATCCTGAGGATCTGCTTTAGTATTATATATGCAATGCTTATAATCAACCGGTTAACCACTTATATAGTATTAGATATCCCCACATGTGCAGATTGCCTTAAAGAGAGTGCACATAATATCTGATTTTTTTACTTGCACACAGCATATTCAAAATTTCCAAATTTCACCAAATCTATCGATCTACACTGCATCCGGAAAGCATTCACAGCGCATCACTTTTTCCACATTTTGTTATGTTACAGCCTTATTCCAAAATGGATTAAATTCATTTTTTTCCTCAGAATTCTACACACAACACCTCATAATGACAACGTGAAAAATGTTTACTTGAGGTTTTTGCAAATTTATTAAAAATAAAAAAACTGAGAAATCCCATGTATATAAGTATTCATAGCCTTTGCGCAATACTTTATCGATGCACCTTTGGCAGCAATTACAGCCTCAAGTCTTTTTGAATGTGATGCCACAAGCTTGGCACACCTATCCTTGGCCAGTTTCGCCCATTCCTCTTTGCAGCACCTCTCAAGCTCCATCAGGTTGGATGGGAAGCGTCGGTGCACAGCCATTTTAAGATCTCTCCAGAGATGTTCAATCGGATTCAAGTCTGGGCTCTGGCTGGGCCACTCAAGGACATTCACAGAGTTGTCCTGAAGCCACTCCTTTGATATCTTGGCTGTGTGCTTAGGGTCGTTGTCCTGCTGAAAGATGAACCGTCGCCCCAGTCTGAGGTCAAGAGCGCTCTGGAGCAGGTTTTCATCCAGGATGTCTCTGTACATTGCTGCAGTCACCTTTCCCTTTATCCTGACTAGTCTCCCAGTTCCTGCCGCTGAAAAACATCCCACAGCTTGATGCTGCCACCACCATGCTTCACTGTAGGGATGGTATTGGACTGGTGATGAGCGGTGCCTGGTTTCCTCCAAACGTGACACCTGGCATTCACACCAAAGAGTTCAATCTTTGTCTCATCAGACCAGAGAATTTTCTTTCTCATGGTCTGAGAGTCCTTCAGGTGCCTTTTGGCAAACTCCAGGCAGGCTGCCATGTGCCTTTTACTAAGGAGTGGCTTCTGTCTGGCCACTCTACCATTCAGGCCTGATTGGTGGATTGCTGCAGAGATGGTTGTCCTTCTGGAAGGTTCTCCTCTCTCCACAGAGGACCTCTGGAGCTCTGACAGTGTGACCATCGGGTTCTTGGTCACCTCCCTGACTAAAGCCCTTCTCCCCCGATCGCTCAATTTAGATGGCCGGCCAGCTCTAGGAAGAGTCCTGGTGGTTTCGAACTTCTTCCACTTATGGATGATGGAGGCCACTGTGCTCATTGGGACCTTCAAAGCAGCAGAAATTTTAACCTTCCCCAGATTTGTGCCTTGAGACAATCTTGTCTCGGAGGTCTACAGACAATTCCTTTGATTTCATGCTTGGTTTGTGCTCTGACATGAACTGTCAACTGTGGGACCTTATATAGACAGGTGTGTGCCTTTCCAAATCATGTCCAGTCAACTGAATTTACCACAGGTGGACTCCAATGAAGCTGCAGAAACATCTCAAGGATGATCAGGGGAAACTGGATGCACTTGAGCTCAATTTTGAGCTTCATGGCAAAGGCTATGAAAACTTATGTACATGTGCTTTCTCAATTTTTTTATTTTCATATATTTACAAAAATCTCCAAGTAAACTTTTTTCAAGTTGTCATTATGGGGTGTTGTGTGTAGAATTCTGAGGAAAAAAATGAATTTACCGTAAATACCCGCATATAGGACGCACTTTTTTTCTTAAGAAGTAGGCCTAAAAACCCAAGTGCGTCTTATACATGGATACTTTTATTACAAAAATTATAAATCTATATATAATTCACCGAGCCCCGCCCACCAACAATTCACTACTCAAGATGACAGAACCCCGCCCGCCAAATCTAACCCTCCTCCTGCCACACATGCAAACTATTTTACATGCTGCACACAGCGATTCCCAAACGTGATTATGGTACACTTCTGCTGCCACACACGCAAACTATTTTACAAGCTGCACACAGCGATTCCCAAACATGATTACGGTACCTTTCTGCTGCCACACATGCAAACTATTTTACACGCTGCACACAGCGATTCCCAAACGTGATTACGGTACATTTCTGCTGCCACACATGCAAACTATTTTACACGATGCACACAGCAATTCTCAAACGTGATTACGGTACCTTTCTGCTGCCACACATGCAAACTGTTTTACACGTTGCACACAGCGATTCAAGAAGTGTTCAGTCATCAATAAATAATTATGCGGCACTCGTTTATTACCATATAATACCGTATCAGAAATATATTATAAAAATTTCAAATTACAATACCTTATTCATCAATATTTAATCCTCGTCGTCACTGTCCTTATTAAACAAAGCATCCCACTCCTGTTGTGCTATACAGTCATCATGATAGTCCAGGTCTTCCTCCTTTTGGTCAACGTCGTCAGCATCGTCCATCCAAAGAATGTCGTCTTCCGTGCCGTCTAACATGTTGCTGATACAACATTTCTTAAATCCCTTCACCACGATCTTGATTGGCAATTCTTTCCAGGCGTCTACTATCCATTGGCAGATTGTAGGCATGTCGACTTTCCTCATGTTGCCGCCCTTGGTGAAAGTGTGTTCACCATTAATCATCCATTCTGCCCATTTTTTCTTTAGTGCTGCTTTGAATGGCTTATTCACGACGGCATCCATCAGTTGCAGAATACTGGTCATGCCGCTGGGGATGATGACGAGGTCTGTATTGTGTCGCTTCAATCTGGATTTAACATTGTCATTGTATGGCATCGGAAGGCATCTAACACCAGCATCGATCGTTGTTTCCCTAGACCACCGTCACGTTTCATCCATACTGTTTTCAGCCAGTCGTCCATTATGCTTTCATTGAGCCATCCTTGTTCTTGCACCCTGACTATCACACCACTCGGGAACTTGTCTTTGGGCATGGTTTTCCTCTTGAAGACAACGTACGGTGGTAACTTTGCACCATCAGCCATACACCCAAGCATCACGGTGAAACGGTTCTTTTCGTTTCCAGTCGATCGCATAGTGATGGTCCTTGCGCCTTTGATGTATACTGTGTTCTCGGATGGCAGGTCGAATGTCAGCAGAGTTTGGTCGGCGTTTCCAATCTGGCTCATGTCGTAGTTGTATTTCTGACGCATCTTGATGACATAACTTTGAAATTTTGTTAATAACTCCTCGTGGTCGCTGGATAGTCGCTGACTAATAGTAGTTCTTCGTCTTATTGAAAGCTTGTTTCTTCCAAAGAATCTCTGACACCAGTTCATCGATGCCTTGAATTCTGGGATGTTTTGCTCTTTCGCCAATCTTAGAGCCTGTAAACGAACGGTAGTGGTGCTGACCCCCAGGCAGTCACGACGGGTATCTTCAATCCATTTAATGAGTGCCTTTTCCAGGTTAGGGTGGTGAGCCTTCGAGCCTCTGTTCGCCCTCTTTACCTTTCGCATTTCCTTGATGGTACTTTCGGCTTTTCTCCATTTTCGGATTACGCATTCTGTCGGACCAAACTTCCGCTCTGCTGCCCGGTTCCCGTGTTCTTTCGCGTACGTAATCACTTCCAGTTTAAACTTTGCAGTATAGCTCTGTCGTGTTGTCTTCGCCATGTTGACTGGGTAATAATGAACAGCTACCGTACCTTTTTAAAACTACGTAATGGGATATTGGACTTTATGATCGTGTGCGCATGTGTCAGTGCCTCTCATTCGCCTTCGATGGCTGTGTGACGGGACAGAGAGGAGTGGTTTGAATCAAATTTGAATTTCAAGCTTTGTTTTCAAGCGACAGTCGGTTAGCAGTGCTGCAATTGTAGCTACTGGGGTATGCCTCAGTCCATGCGCAATTAGCCGTTGCCCCCGCACTGGCATTTCACACCATTTCAAATTAAAGTATTTTTCAGATGTAGCGTCGCTAATACTGTATCGATTTTGGAGAATGACACGGCGTTTGAAAGCTCATTTTACTATACATCCACCTGTATGCCTTATTGTAACATTTGGAAAGTGTTTTATTTTGAATACAGTAGCCTCCCGCTTAAGTACGCACCCGTTTAATTATGCATCCCGGTTAAGTACGCATATTTTTCCCTAAAATTCTGGGTTCAAGATTTATTAGTTAAGCATGTCATGAATCGTTATTTGGCAAAGGTTTTGAAGTTTCTTGCATTTGGCTTTGAGGGAGACAGCCCGGATCTTGCTCTGAAAGGATTCAAACGATTTCTTAAGATCATTGAATGTATCATCAGCTTCAGTTTGAACTTCAGAGCAGAGCAGCTAATCCTCGATGTCGAGAACACGCTATGGCCCTCTTACTGGGTGCAGACGTTTTGCTTAGCTTCGAGTTGATTTCGCAGCATTGAGACTCATTTAGACGCTTGCCGTTTGGTTTCTTTAACATCATAGCGAAATGCAAGCTATTTGGGAGTGGCGGCTAAGTATGCACAAACTTCGCAGGTTTAAGTTGCGTACTTAAGCGGGAGACTACTGTATTCACGTCACCGATACGTCATTTTTGCCATCTAGTACCGGTATGTTTCTGGCTCTTTGTTGTTGTTCAGAGATACTCCAGCCTAACACAAACACATGGATACAATCACTGGTGCTGGCGGCAGCAGCTTTTAATTAGTACCCCGGTAACATAAAATCAGGATGCATCCTATAAACGGGTACACAGGTTTTTCCATGGTTTTTAGGGTCAAAAATCCACTGCGTCCTATACATGGTATCGTCCTATATGCGGGTATTTACGGTAATCCATTTTGGAATAAGGCTGTGACATAACAAAATGTGGAAAAAGTGATGCGCTGTGAATACTTTCCAGATGCTTGCTTGCTTGCTTTCTTTCTATCTATCTATCTATCTATCTATCTATCTATCTATCTATCTATCTATCTATCTATCTATCTATCTATCTATCTATCTATCTATCTATCTATCTATCTATCTATCTATCTATCTATCTATCTATATATATATATATATACTGTATATATATATATATATTTTTATATATATATATATATATATATACTGTATATATAATATTTTCTTTATGTCTACATGACTATGACTATTTCTAAGGGAAAGGTCATTTCAATCTGGGCCATTTTCATTTTAAAAAATAATAAGTAGCTTTGAAATAACATGGATCATTTGAGCAAAGTATGCCACACACACAATCTACATGTCTTATTAATGCATTAGGAGGTATTTAGAATGCAAGGCTGATCGAGAGATATACAGTACACAGTGATTTCTGTCCAGAAATCATGTAAGACATTCCCAGAACATGTGGCCTAACAATACATGTGCTTAATGACAGGTTGGATTTGAACTAAAATGTAATCAATGACTGGCTAAATTCTATTCCTGTTCTAAAATTTGAATCAAAAGGTCCCTTTCCCATCATTCCTTTAGGTCATTAAGAGATAAGGAGTAAGAAAATGCACTTCTTAGAAGACCTTGTACTATGGAAAGATCATTGATATTCTTATAATAATTAAGAAAAACAACTGAGCTTAGGAGATAATGAGGGAAAACTTTAAAATGTGCTTGCATGTTATAAGGGTGCAAAAACATGGCCTGTTTTAGAATCTTGAGATTTAAAATTAGGTTGGTTTCATGCAATGTCTGCGAATCAGCAGAATGTATTTTGGGAAGCAGGTCTTCATAAGAATAAGTTCTTCAAGAAGTCCTTTTTTAATTGTTTAATTATTTGTAAGATCTCTAGCAGTAGAGTGTTGTACCGTGTTAGCCATATATTGATACAGGAGAAAGTAGGGTGAAATGACACCTTTTATTGGCTAACTAAATAGATTACAAATGCAAGCTTTCGAGGCAGCTAAGGCTCCTTGCCTGATGAAAGGGTCTTAGGTGCCCCGAAAGCTTGCATTTGTAATCTATTTAGTTAGCCAATAAAAGGTGTCATTTCACCCTACTTTCTCCTAAGATCTCTAGGACAAGTGTTTGAATCCACGACTGTCCAGTAAAGTATTCTTGCCTTGAGTTTCTCATCAGCACTTTTTTATTCTGCTGAAGCTCATCTTTTTCTTTTATTAATTCATATTTTTTTCATTTTGGGAAGTTGTTTGAAAAGATTTCTTTTCTTTACTTGTTTAATTTCTTCACTTTTTTACTAGTTAAAAGTCATCCCCTACTTTACAGTCCTGGCTCATGGCAAGACCATAGCGTTTTGAAATGAGAAAAATAGCTTGCTGTACACTTTATCACAAACATGGCCTCCGAGCGCAGCTTCTTCACGCTTTGTTAGTAGAACTCTTTTCATTCTGTCTGCTGGATTCCACACATGTCATGTAAGACCATTTCAACTTTTTAGCTTCATTTACACGCTTTTTTTTATCAAATGTTTGCATGCCAGGGGAGCTCTTTTAATGAAAATGACAAATATAAATGAAAGTGTTAACTCTTACTGCAATATAAAAGTCCTGATATTTTTTTAATTGTGAAAGGGATGTCAAAGAATGATAATAATCAGAAAGAAAAATATGCATATTGCCCTGCCTTTTTCCAGGTAAAAGCATCCATCCACTGATCCGTTTTCTTACCAGTTCAGGATTATGGTGAGCCTTAGCCTGTCCCTATTCCGTTAGGCACAAGATGGGAACCAACCCACCATTAGTTCATGTGAAATAAATAATAGTCAGTAATAAAATCCCCAGTAGGGCCTCAAAGGCCCTCTTTGACATACATCCAGAATATGTGGCATAACGGTTATTTACTGATTGCCCCTAAAATCCTTTCTTCCAATTTTAGGAAATTAGACCCATTATTCGAATGTTATTTGCTGTGCTTCTGTCACTGTTAGTGATGAGAGAACCTCACTGAATTCACTTTGTCCTGAGTTTGACAAAACCACAGAAATGTTCAGGCAAACCACTGCACCATCGTGCCTCCCTCAGTTAAAATTAATAGAAGTAAATGTCAGAACAGTAAAGTTTCTGACAGACAGTGCAAGACAAAAAGAATGAATTCACTGGGGCTTGGTCCCCAAACATTCCATAACAGGTAATAAGTGAAAAGTACAGTTTGTTTAATTTACCTTGACACAATCGCCCAGTTCCTGCCACTGCTACTGAATAAGCACAACCCTGAAGCACATGGATTCTTCATCCCTTCCTGTTTAAATCAATTACACAGCCCTCTGGGTAATACAAGTAAAGTGTTGCGCTTACATATTACACACAAATCACGTACAAATCTCATGCAAAGAAACCTCTCCTTTAAGATACGAATACACCAAAACATTTACAGTTTCTGTTCCATTAGCTTGAATGAGAATAGTCTGTAAACTGTCATCCTCCAGTCTCTCCTCAGATGTTCTGAGGTGTTAAGTCTGGGCTGTGGCCGGGCCACTTAGGGACAATCAGAAACTTGTCCTGGAGCCACTCCAGCATTGTTTTTGCTGTATGTTTCGGGTTGTTGTTATGATGAAAGGTGAACTGTCACATAAGTCTGAGGTGGCGCGCACTCTGAAGCAGGTTTTCTTCAAGGAACTCTCTGTTTCTGGTTGCGTTCCCTCTTCCCTCAATTCTGAGCGGTCCCCCTGTCCTTGCAGCTGAAAAGCACCTCCATAGCATGATGTTGCCACCACCATCATTCACCATATTGATGGTATTGGCAGTGCCTGGTCTTCATCAGACATAGTATTTGGGGTTCTGCCCAAAGTGTTCATTTTTTCCCATCACACCATAGAATCTTTTCACTTTTGTTCTCAGGGTCCTTTAAACTGTCATATGCTTTTTAGTGAGGACGCCCTAACATAAATGATAATAAATGATGGAGTGCTGCATTTTTCCTTCATGTTCTTCCACCTCAGCAAAGAACTTCTGAAGCTCTGTTAGCATGAATATTGGGTTCTTGGGGTCAACTCCCTGATCATTGAGTTCTTAGTCAGCTCCTTAAGCAAAGCCCTTCTTCTCTGACTACTCACTTTGGCTGGAGAGCAAACTTTAGGAAGAGTCCTGGTGGTTCCAAACCTCTTCCATTACACAGTTATTGAGGCCACTCTGCTCCTGTGAACACTCAAAGCTTTAGAAGTGACTTTCTCCCCTTGCCCTGAGCTGTGCCACACCGCTATTTAATCACAGAGGTCTACAGAGAATTCCTTGGACTTCTTGGTTTGTGTCCTGACATGCAGTGTGAATTGTCGGACCTTATATATATATATATATATATATATATATACACAAGGGAATGCCTTTCTAAACGATGTCCAATCAAATCAGTTTGCCACAGGTGGACTCCAATCAAGTTCCTAACAGATCTCAAAGGAAGCGAAAAGGATGACATGAGCACAATTTGCAGTGCCAAACCAAAGGGTCTGAATACTATGAAGGAGAGATTTCAGTTTTTGAAATCTATCTATCTATCTATCTATCTATCTATCTATCTATCTATCTATCTATCTATCTATCTATCTATCTATCTATCTATCTATCTATCTATCTATCTATCTATCTATCTATCTATCTATCTATCTATCTATCTATCTATCTATCTATCTATCTGTTATATAGTGCCTTTCATATCTATCTATCTATCTATCTATCTATCTATCTATCTATCTATCTATCTATCTATCTATCTATCTATCTATCTATCTATCTATCTATCTATCTATCTATCTGTTATATAGTGCCTTTCATATCTATCTATCTATCTATCTATCTATCTATCTATCTATCTATCTATCTATCTATCTATCTATCTATCTATCTATCTATCTATCTATCTATCTATCTATCTATCTATCTATCTAATAGTGCCTTTCATCTGTCTGTCTGTCTGTCTGAAATAGTGATGATCCACAATAGTGATGTCAAGTAGTTTGTGCACATGGCCTGGACTTTCACTGCTATGCTGATGATACCCAGATGCAGCATATTTAAAAACATCCACATTTCTTCCACCTCCTCTTATTGCTTGTCTGATGGATGCAAAAGTATGGTATGACATCTAAATTTAAAAAATTTAAAGTGTGAAAAACCTGAAATACATTTAATTGTCTCATTTGGCTAAGATGGATACATTTGCCTTACTTGTTGATGGTATCCATGTCCAGGTTTTGCCTGTAGTTTAATTAATTTGATTCCTCTATGTCATTTATTCCACATGTTAATAACTTAATAAAAACTTCAGTTTATCATTTAAGGAATTTAGCCCAAGTTTGAGGATCTTTGAACTTATAGAAGCTGAATGTTTAGCGTGTGCTTTTATTACATCTCTGCTGCTTGGGGTCTCACTTACACCAAGCCCTGGGAACATAATAATTGTCTTCCAATTGAATCTCAATTTCATTATATGATACCTCTGTTATCTTAAAAAGCCTTAAATCATTAAGCTCTGTCTTATCTTCTCTCTGACCTTCTACACCTGTATGTTCCTCTCTGCTAATTCCGATGATCTCCAATCTCTTTTGCTTACCGTTCCTAGCACTAAGAAGAGTACAATAGGTGATAGAGTCTTCTATGTTTCAGCTCCAACTTTGTGGAATGCACCTCTTTAGAAGCTCACATCACTACCAGTTTTTAAAAAATGATTTAAAACTTACCTATTTACTAAATCCTTTCTATAGTTCTGTTTTGATATCTTTTGCTGGTATCTTTCTTATGTATTTTTAACTATTGTTGTTATGTCTAATACAGTGTCTTTGGGCTCTGAAAGGCTTGTTATTAATAAAATGTATTATTATTATTATGATTAATATTATGAGCAAAGCCTATTGAATTTGTTTTATCTGAGGTTCAGCGAACATATGGGAATGTTTGGGAATTTTGGCAAACTTGGCAAAATGCATTGAAGTCAGTAGGACTGGATTAGTTTTGAATGGATTATAAAAGTGCAATTGTCTTTGAAGAGTCCCAGAAGGCTAGAAGAGTGACTAACAACCATGTTGGAATAATTACTATAGCCAAATATGTGACCAGTGCACCAATGTGCATCCCTGAGATGAAAATTATGCACCATGTTCACAATACTCTGAGTTCTTTACCTCTGCCGGTGTCTTCTGACCTCCTATCAGTATGAATAACTAACACCCATAGAGCCTGTGATGTAAGGGATCAGCATCATATACATGGTGGCATTTAACGGTCACTACCCCATCTGTGCTACATATTGTGCTTAATCCAGCAGTAAAGATGCAATGAATCTATGCAGAGCAATGACGTCTTTTTCTAATATTGTAATCATGATCAGCAAAAGTACCCCTTTTTTAGCATGAGGGATGCAAACCAAGCTGGAGTATCTAAAAAATCCCCCCTCATTTCAGTGTAACAGTCAAATATGTTCCACATATTGTTAGAGGCCCTACTCCCGGAATGCCACTCCTCCACATGGGGCATCTTCCCTGACCCTGATGTTTCTTTTTTTCTTCTTCTTAGATTTCACCTCTAGTTCTCTTACATTTTGGTTTTCCCTTTGCGTTCTCTCCCTTTCCTTTCAGATTACCCTATCACTCTCCTTAGGTTCTTTTATACTATTGTGTATGGAGGTATCTTAATTATGACCCCCTGAGCCCTGCACCTGTTCCCAAACAGTCCCCCATACTGATGTTTACTCGATTATGTTGACCTCCTTTGTAAGTCACTTTAGATAAAAGCATCTGCTAAGAAAATAAATCCAAATAACTGCAACTGCAAAATGTAATCGATTGGGCAGTGGCATCATGCCCGAAAAAAAGTGTTGTCATTTCTACATGGTGTGACTGAAATGGATGTAAATCCCCTTTAATGAAAGTCTGCAAAGTGGATTTTAATAATGTTTGAATTGCTTGATTTGTAATTTTAAACTGTGAAATAGAGGGGGAAATCAAAGAAAAATGTGTCTTTGTCTGAAACAATATGGAGGGCACTGTATTTTAATTGTTTCTTTTACAGCACTTTGGATCAGTTTAGGATGTTGTTAATGTGCTTTATAAATAAAGTTCGACTTGATTTGGCTTGGCAGGCAGTGTGGTGTAGTGCTTAAGGCTCTGGGCTTCAAACCCCGAGGTCGTGGGTTCAAATCCCACCAGAGACACTGTGTGATCCTGAGCAAGTCACTTCACCCAGCTGTGCTCCAATGGGAATAAAAGCAATGTAGCCAGTGGTATCTTACATATTTTAAGTCGCTTTGGATAAAGGCATCAGACAAATAAATGTAAATATAAAAACTTGATTGCTCTAAGACTCGACCTCCAAGCTGTCCTTTCTGGCTCACATAAACGATTCCTCACAATGCCGGAACAATCTCTTTAGAATGGAAAATACAGTAGTTGGTACCTCCACGCTTATATTGCACTTGGTTTTCCTGTTGATTGATTTCAGACAAATGAACACAATGTGTTATTAAAAATAAATAAGAAAAGTCTTCCCTACTGCCACAGAATAAGCCCTTTGCCTGTAATCAGTTTTATATTTGTCTACATCAATGCCTGGCAGTCTTCTCACAGACCTAAACTAAAGTAAAGATTGCACAGAGGGGTGGATGAATAATGATAATAATAATAATTATTATTATTTCTAGCAGTAACAAAAATTCATGCCATTTGGCAAAGGACGTCCCAGAGGTAATAGAATAAGTTGACAAGGTCGGGATTTTAATGCGTTAAACATATGAAGGTTCTATTAAGTAAACTTTTGTTACGTTTAATGTATCTTGGCTGTAAACCTCCTTAACGCTTTGTTCTTTTCTCTGTTAGATATTATTACCTTGCCTTCAGGGCACACCAGATGCCTGCTACTACTAAAGAAAATTGCATTGCCATTCTGGAAAAAGCAAGACTAGACAAGTGGGTCCTTGGAAAAACAAAGGTACGGCAACAACTTCAGGGATTACTTGAGATCGCTTGCTCTTCTGTGACGGTGTCCCAAAGGGATTTGTTAAAAACCCTCTCATCCACATTCCCCAGCTATGTTTGATTGCAAGTAATATTCTGAAAAGGTGGCAGGATAAGTGGGCCTGGTTTCAAGCTCTCAATAAAGTTGTACTAAATCTGTCAAAGGAAAATGGTTGAAGGCTGAACAGCTTGACTGGTGCATTTTGCGTTTGGCTTTTTTTCGTAACACAGAGCTTAACCAAACTTCAAATAATAAGCAGGATGCTGTGGGCTATTTCTGTAATCTCTTTCAATTCTGACATGTTTATCTTTGATGTAGGTTTTCCTCAAATATTACCACATTGAACAGCTGAATTTGCTTCTTCGAGAAGTCATCGCCAGGGTTGTTGTGATGCAGGCTTACACAAAGGGTTGGCTCGGCGCTCGAAGATACAGAAAAGATAGAGAGAAACGAACTCGGTGTGCCATCATCATTCAGTCAGGTGAATGAAAACTCTTATCTGTGCACACTGACAGAAATCATTTTGTGCTCCTGTGGCCTTCTGTGAGCAGGAGGCAAGCACAAGTTTTCCTTAGAAGCATTATAAAAAAAATTATTTGTATTCTCCAGTCATGGTGAAGTGTGTCTGCTACAGTACTGTATATGTGCATCACCCACCCATACATATCTAATCTTCTTATCCTGTTCAGGGTTTCTGGAAGCTGACATGGTTAATGAAAGAAATAATTATTAAAGTTAGTATGACATATCAGTCAATAAAGAGTAAGAAAATTGTTCTTAACTGTGATTGTACCAAAGTGGAAGAAGATTGTTGTTTGAAATATAAGAGACAACTAAAAATTGCATTTTGATGTGCATTACATTAATAATTTTTTGATCCTGAGAGGTCTAAGGCATTTAATAATTTGCAATTACAGTGAGTGTTGGGTAATGTCAGTGCATTCATTTCACAACTTTTTTATGTATGGTACTTGAAGAAAATAACTCTACATACAATCAAGTGAAACAAATGACTTCATAGTTGAAATAGAAAAAAGCAGGAACAAAAAAACCTAACGAAACGGAATTCGAACCCCACCCACGTTTGATTTTTTTCCATACTGATAGCAAAATTGTGTTAAAAAAACATAATGTGATGCTTACCCCTAGATATCTATTTCCAGTCTAGTATGGTGTGCTAAAGAGTTCACTGGAAAAAACACACTTTTCTATTCAAATTGATTTTGAGTTCAGATATCTTTTGAAACTGTGCTAGTGCATTAAGGACTAATGGCAAAGATCTTTGTGGCTCTGATATATACAGTATCATACCATCTGTGTATAGTGATATTATCTGTTCAGGTCCTTCTCTGGTAATCCCCTTTATCTCTGATGTATTTTTGAAAGTACATGGCCATTGACTCAATGGCAACTGCAAAATGCAGTGGTGATGGGGGGGGCATCCTTGTTGAGTACCATGTTCTACTTTGAAATAGTTTGAGATCACGTTATTAATTCTGATTGAGGCTTCTCGACTGATATAAAGTAATTCTAACCATGCACATACTGTAAATGTGGGCCAAACCCAAATCTGTGCAATGTGGTGAATGGGGAATCCTATTTGACTCTGTCAAGTGCTTTTTCTGCATCCAAAGAGAATAAGTTCTCTGATAGGTTAGACTTTATGGGTGAGTATATTACATTAAACAGATGCTTAAAGTTTGAAGTGTTTGCTTTTCAATAAATCCGGTTTGGTATTGTGATATTACAGAAGGAAGCATTTTTTTTAATCCTTCTAGCTTAAGCTTTGGAGAGTATCTTAAAATCATTATTCAGAAGTGAAATTGGTCTATATGGTGCACATTGTGGTAAGTTCTTATTTTTCTTTGGAAAGTCGGCAATTAATGCTTGGTGAAAAGTTTGAGGTAGAATTTTGTTGTCTCTATCTTCTATAAATGTCGTAATAATAGTGGAGCTAAGTTACTTCAATTTTTTTTTTTTATAAAATTCCACATTTCATACCTTTTAATAATAAGTGACATTGTCCTTGTGCCCTGAAACATTTGTTAGTAAAGAAAGTGATGTGCAATGTTTTTTGGATTTTCAAGAGATTTTCAGCTATATATCCACAAGTGCCTCCTTGCATCCTTCTGTCCTTACATTGTCTTCATGATCCATTCATTTTCCAACCCGCTGAATCCAAGCACAGAGTCACGGGGGTCTGCTGGAACCAATCCCTGCCAACACAGGGCTCAAGGCAGGAACCAATCCCGGGGAGGGCGCCAAACCCACCGCAGGAGACACACACACACACACACATACACACACACACCAAGCACACGCTAGGGCCAATTTAGAATCACCAATCCACCTAACCAGCATGTCTTTTGACTGTGGGTGGAAACCAGAGCACCAGGAGGAAACCCACGCATACATGCGGAGAACATGCAAACTCCACGTGGGGTCTCCTTACTGTGAGGCAGCAGCACTACCACTGTGTTACCGTGCCGCCCCTTGTCTTCATGATCTAGGTCTCAAATCACTTAGTCTCGCGCAGTGTCAGACATGGTTCTCTAACGATAATACACGTCTGGGGAAAACCTATAAAAAGTGTGTAGTAAAGCAGTGAAATACTGCACTGCAAAGGCTCCACACACAGTGATTCCTCTTAAAACACCTGACCCCAATTCCTCCAGTCTGTGCATTTTAAACCACCGCTGGGGTTTCAGGAAGAGAACAAAAGATACTGAAACAAAAGACTGAGAGAGAATAAAAAGCTAAAATTGCTTTTATCTATTCAGGAGCTCAGTAGCACTAGGTGACTGAAATGTAATAATTAATGTGTGCATTGTAATGAGCGCCATGACAGTAGAGACAGAGAGACAGACACACACACACATAGACCACCGCAGCTGTAGGGCTCCACACATCTGAGGAGTACCCTGTCTGCTCTGATATCATTCTGTCATTTTAACTATTGTATCACTACATGGAGAAAACAGCAGCATACAGAGTTTAGATAATCACTGTGGTCAATGTATATACTATGTGTTAAAACACAGTGGCTATTTTGTCAAAGCATTTTTGCCTTTCAATCAGATAGTAATTTTACATTTCTTTAGTTATTCATTTAAATGTGCAGTCAGAAGGTGGATGCTGTTCAGCCTCATCTGTGCCTCTACTGGTGTTGTTAGACAGATTTGATTATTCGGGTGTTTTGAGTACTAAAATCTGCATCTTCTGTGACTCCTCGTGTTCAGCTCTCTTAACAGCATTCTTTTGAAGAAGTATGACGCGTCATTTACTTCAAATGTATATTTTGCAGATCATTATTTTCATGAATATAGCTGCCATTTCTTTCAAACTTAAATTGACTCCTACACTACTGTTGTAATGCTGAACAGCAGAGCGCACATACAGCACCTGTGATAATGTATTGTTCACGTTTACCACTCCTCCATTGGTGCCAGCGAATACCAAAATATGATTTGATTCTACAGAAAGATTTTTCCCTATCAACAGGCTATGTTTATTTTTAAAACCTGTAATGTGCTCTCTGTAGACGACATTTATATGTCTCCTAGGGTTTTTTTAGGAGTCTTTTTGACTGTAGATGTCTCAGCATAAACACAAGCTTACTGTCTGTCGGACCAGGTTAGAGGACGCACCTCTGACGTTTGCAGTTTAGAATCATCACCCTACTTTGAAAGCCACCTTCACAATACGTTGGATTGGTTTAGAAGTGTGACACTCAGTGAGCCATCTAATTGTTCCCACCCAATTTTAAGCAAAATTCACTCGTGGTGGTCTCTAGACATATATATTATTACTATTTATTTTTTTTTTTCTCTCTGTCCTCTTCTTACTTGTTTTACAATGCAGCTCAGTGTGATTGTGTAGGGCCAGGAGATAAGAGCTTGTGTGAGGTTGAAGCTCATTAGGAGAAGCACATGTTTTTCTGTGAGCAGGTTTTCAGTTGTTTTATGCCCACTGCTGCTAGAACAGGCTTCAGCTCCTAGCAACCTTGAACTAAGCAGGTTAAGAAAACAGGTACAGTGTTTCCCCTAAAATAAGATAGGGTCTTTTATTAATTTTTCCTTCAAAAGACGCGCTAGGGCTTATTTTCATGGGATGTCTTGTTTTTCCATGAGCAACAATCTACATTTATTCTTGAACAAAAATCTACATTTCTCTCTATTATAAAAAAAAAAATCTTGGAAGACCTGGAAGGAGACGATATGTGATTTTCTCAGAGACACTTTAACGACCCACAAGACAAGGCAGTGAGACAAAAGGACGGCTGCTGTACAGGCTTTTAAATTATCGACACCCAGCGCGACAAGCAGAACACGCAGCTTGGCAGCAGTAGATAGATAGATAGATAGATAGATAGATAGATAGATAGATAGATAGATAGATAGATAGATAGATAGATAGATAGATAGATAGATAGATAGATAGATAGATAGATAGATAGATAGATAGATAGATAGATACTTTATTAATCCCAAGGGGAAATTCACATACTCCAGCAGCAGCATACTGATAAAGAAAATATTAAATTAAAGAGTGATAACAATGCAGGTATACAGACAGTCAATAACTTTGAATAATGTTAACGTTTACCCCCCCGGGTGGAATTGAAGAGTTGCATAGTGTGGCAGAGGAACAATCTCCTCAGTCTGTCAGTGGAGCAGGAAAGTGACAGCAGTCTGTCGCTGAAGCTGCTCCTCTGTCTGGAGATGACACTGTTTAGTTGATGCAGTGGATTCTCCGTGACTGACAGGAGTCTGAGTATATATTGTTTATACATTAGTGGGAAAGCTATTTATTTTTTAATCACAAAGCATTACAACCATGCTGTTCCTGTTTACTTTTATGGATGGATTAAAGAGAAAAATTATCTTTTATAGCAGGTGGCGCAGTGGTAGAGCTGCTGCCTTGCAGTTAGGAGACCCAGGTTCGCTTCCCAGGTCCTCCCTGAGTGGAGTTTGCATGTTCTCCCCGTGTCTGTGTGAGTTTCCTCCCACAGGCCAAAGACATACAGATTAGGTGCATTGGCGATCCTAATTGTCCCTAGTGTGTGCTTGGTGTGTGTGTATGTGTGTGTGTGCCCTGCCCGGGATTTGTTCCTGCCTTGCGCCCTGCGTTGGCTGCGATTGGCTCCAGCAGAACCCCGTGTTTGGATATAGTGGGTTGGACACTGACTGACTGACTGACTGTCTTTTAATAGTATTTATAGATAGTAAATTTAGTTTGTTGACTAAGATATAGGATCTTAATCTCAATAGACCATGGTTTTTTAAGCTTACTTTTTATTGTGACCCAATCTTACCCTTTTTAGTGTCTTTGTCATTTCCTGGATGATGTTCAATGCGGGAGGTGGGTCTGGGGGCAGGGGTCCACTATGGAGAATCGTGGACAGTTGTAAAAGCAATGTTGATAGCTTAATCAACCAGCTGTGACCCACTTTTTGTTATAGTGCAGCCTTGTGCTAAAGTCATTTAAACTCTCTTTTTTTGACTCGCCAAGTAACACTTAGTACCTCAGAATGACAAAGCAAAAATAGCATGGCAGAAACTTTTGCGAATGTATTTATAATAAAAAATTGAACTACGACATTGACACAAGTATTCAGAGCCTTTACTCAGGACTTGGCTAAAGTTACTTTGCCAGCAATTCCAGCCTGGAGTCTTCTTGGGTTTGATGTAAAAAAGCTTTGCACACCTGGATTTGGGGATTTTCTGCCATCCCTCTCTGCAGATCCTTTCAAGCTCTGTCAGGTTGAATGAAGACCGTCACAGGACAGTTATTTTTCAGGTTCCTGCAGAGATGTTCAATTGGGTTCAAGTCTGCGCTGTGGCAGGCCGCTCTAAGGACATTCCCAGAGTTGTCCTAAGTCACCCCTGTGTTGTCTTTGCTTTGTGCTTGGAAAGTGAACCTTCAGCCCAGTCTGATGTCCAGAGTGCTCTGGAGCAGATTTTTAGTTAAGGATATCCCTGTACATGGCTCCATTCTGTTTTCCCTCAACTCTGACTAGTCTCCCAGAACCTTCCACTGAAAAACAACCCCACAGCATGATGCTGCCATCGCTATTCTCCATCTTTGGAATGGTATTGCACAGATGATGAGTAATGCCTTTTTTTCCATTTAGAATTGAGGCTGAAAAGTTCAATCTTGGTTTCTTCAGACCACAGAATCTTGTTTTTTTTAGTAGTCTGTAACAGAAAGGAACTATATTGGCGCCTGACCTGACACAGACAGACGCGGGGGGCACACTGATAAAAACAAATAAATGTCCTATTTCAATTTCTTCACCTGTGGGCAACACCTTCCCCGTTCCCACAGGCACAACACAGTCCCACAAACAAAACACAACACTCTTCCTCTTCTTCCACCACTCCTCTTCGTCAAGCTTTGTCTCCGTCCTCCCAACTCTGGCTCCTTGAGTAGTGGCTGCAGGTTCCTTTTACAGCAGCCCCGGAAGTGCTCCAGGTGCTCGTTGACCTACTTCAGGCTGCACTTCCGGGTATGACTGCAGTCCAGCCCACATGGGCTTATTAAGCCATGCAGCTCCCCCAACAGGGATGAGCTCCAGTGTTCCACCACTGTGGCCCCAATGCAACCCAGGGGGGCTGCCACCAAGTGTTCCTGGGAAACGTAGGGTGAAGCCCATGGGTGTTCCCCCAGATCCAGTGTTAAAGGGGCGTCCCGGCCGGGTCCGCCACAAGTCCTTTAGGTGCCTTTCTGCAAACTCCAAGCAGGCTTTCATGTGTCATGCATGAAAGCCCAGATTGGTTGTGTGTTGTAGTGGTGCTTGTCCTTTATGATTTTTCTCCCATCGTCACACTGGTTCTCTGAAGCTCAGCCAGAGCAGCTATTGAGTACTTGGTCACCTCTCTTACCAAAGCCCTTCTCCCTTAATTGCTCAGTTTGGCCAGACAACCGTCTCTAAACAGAGTTGTGATTGTTCCAAACATCTTCAATTTAAAACAAATTATGGAGGCTGCCGTGCTCTTGAAAACCTTCAATGCTGCAGAAATGTATTGAAGTTTTCTCAATGTCTGCCTTGACCGGTCTCTAAGCTCTGCAGACAATTCCTTTGACTTCATAACTTGCTTTTGGCTCAACTGTCAACTGACCACTCTGCCACAAATCACAGATTAGTGGTATGTTGCAGTGATGGTTATCTTTCTAGAAGTTTCCTCCATCTCCAAATATGAGCTCAGCCAGAGTGACCATCAGGTTGTTGGTCATCTCTCTTTCCATGTTTAGCTTGGCCCGGGCAGTCAACTCGTCATGGTTATTCCAAACTCCTTCCTTTTAAGAGTTATTGATGCCACTGTACTTTTGAAAACCTTCAACACTGCAGAAATGTTGTGTAGCCTTTCCCAGATCTGTGCCTCAACACAATGCTGTCTTTAAGCTGTACAAGCAATTCCATCATCCTCATGGCTTGGTTTTTGCTCAACATGGGACCTTCTATAGACGGGTGAGTGCCTTTTCTAAACACGTCCAATCAATTGAATTGCCCATATGTAGACACCAGACAATGATAATCAATAGAAAGGGAGGCACGTGAGCTAAATTTCAAATGTCATAACAAACAGTCCATTTTTTTAATTTTAATAAATCTCCAAAAATTCCTAAAATCCCATTTTCTCCCTGTTGTTCTGGAGTGTTGAGTATTGTTTGGTAAAGGAAAAAAAATAATTTAAAGATGTTAATAGAAGGCTTCAGCACAGCAAGATGTGAAAATAAGCAAAGCAGTCTGAATACTTTCTGAAGGCACTGAACGTTACTGCTGTGTGGTGCCCAGTCGCATACATTTCTAGTTGCTATTAAAAACTGTTACGTCTGTATTCTCAGTTACTGCATTCGCTTATGGGTTATAAGCAAAGAAAAGGTTTTCAGGGGACAATTTGCTTCTACTTGGTTTATAAAATACTATTATTATAAAAGCATTGAGCAGACTGGTAGACGGAGCATGTAATGATTTCTTAGGCCATTGTGAAATCCCAGGAGCCCATGCGAACATTAGAAATTGCTTGATTAACAGCAAATGTAGTTTTACATCCACTGATTGGTGATTCTGAGGTAAAATGCTTAGCAACTGCTGTTGTAATGAAGAGGCGCACAGAACATTCAAGTCTCAATGATCCCTACAGAGCTAAAAGGTCACCTGGTTGATCACAGATGTGTAAATGAAAATTTGAGACAGGGCAGACCATGCAGAGGCCATAGATCTGACGTCACGTGGAAGAAAAGAGTCAAGAGTTCATTTGGGAGGAGAGAAAGAGAGAGCAGGATTGTCAGTTGTGCATAGCATTTTAGTTTAGATAGGTCAATGTGGAAGATACCACAGTGTGTCTGTTTGCGGAGAAAATGTTGACCGCATTGAGAGATTCACTTAACCTCAGCAATGACATTCATATCTCTGGTGACTCTTCCGATGAAGTCGGTAGATAGACTGGGAGAGCGGGGGTCGAGGGGGAGTCATGAAGTCACTAGAAAGAGGTGTGGCTCTCCCGATATCTTTGCAAAAAGATGAAGGTCCAAGTCTTTAGTGTCCTGGTGCTTCCTGTCTTGCTATATGGTTGCGAGACATGGACGCTATCCAGTGACCCGAGATGAAGACTGGACTCCTTTGGCTCTGTGTCTCTTTGGAGAATTCTTGGGAACCGCTGGTTTGACTTTGTGTTGAATGAGCGGTTGCTCGTGGAGTCCCGAAAGAGGCACATTACTTGCATTATGAAGGAACGTCAGTTATGGCACTACAGCCATGTAGAGCAATTCCCAGGGGGTGATTCAGCTCAGAGGATTCTCATTGTTGAGGACCCGAGCTGCTGGACCAGGCCAAGGGGGCGCCCATATAACACTGACTGCAGCAAATGCATGGTCATTTCCAGAGGGTGGTACTGGACCATGCGTCTGCCTGATGGGTTGTCAACCAGGATTCCAAGCGGTTTTATCATGTGGTGGGTGCGGCAATGGGCTGTACCAGTGAATGCTCCCCAACCTGACCTGACCTGGAAGGTATCATATAATAGATAGGTTGCTAGAAAGTACATAAATAAATACAATTAATGAATAAGTGAGGGAGGGAGGAACTAAGTGCATAAAGTAATGTTGTAACACTTTAGTTTATGTACTGAAAAAGTACATCTTTTACTCATTTACTGTTATAATAATAATAATTCATTACATTTATATAGCACTTTTCTCAGTGTAACAGAACCTTAACAAACACTTCTTTGGGTCTTCATAACACTTACAAAGCATCAGTAAAGTGTTTGTTCATCTCTGAAATACAAACTACTAACCAAACTTCACTTTGGAGTAGTCTGAGGTGGCTAACCTGAGACATGTATCTCTTGACATTACATATTTAGTATAAGACCCATGAATCCTTCATATGAACAAGTCATTTTACCATCATGTTGATATGCCACAGTGCACAGAGATGAATAACCAGTCTACTGAAGTTTTATAAGTGTAATAAAGACCAAAATAATATAAGTAAAGTAATATAAATAACACGCTGGTTCAGTTTGCAGATGATACCAAGCTTGGTGGATTGGCAGATAATCTCGAGCTTGTTGGATCATCACAGAGGGACTTGAACAGCACACAGGCTTGGGCAGATTTGTGGAAGATGAAGATTAATGTAAAGTATGACATGTAGGAAGTAAAATGTTACACAATGGGAGGTCTGAAAATTAAAAGTCCACCTTATGAGAAAGATTTGGGAGTCTTCAGGCTACAAAAAAGGACATAGCAGCACTAGAAAAGGTCCAGAGAAGTGCAGCTAGGCTGATTCAGGGCTA